>NC_084925.1:46647000-46956000 GCF_958298935.1 Phragmites australis | reverse complement strand
TGGACATTATTGACGTGGCGTATCTAAATTAAATGTTTGCTCCCTTCATCTCGAATGTTTCTTCGTCATTTATGCTCATGGCGAAAGTGGATACATAGTTACCCATTTATGTTGGGCATGGGGAGCTGGAATGTGTCATCCAGATTTATTGTAGAGTCTGGTTGCCAGTGAATTGCAATCCTATAGCCACTAGTCTGATTGCTAACCACACATTAGTGCTTGATGTACATAATGATGGGTCGATTTGGATGACGAAAGAGCTGTTTCTTTGCCATTGCAGGGTGTGGCGATCAATTTTGTGCGGAAAGATGATATCCGTATACTGAGGGACATAGAGCAGTACTACAGTACGCAGATTGATGAAATGCCAATGAATGTTGCTGATCTTATTTGAGTGTTGGGTCGACGGCTATTGTATTTTATCATCTCGGTCTCTGAAGGTGTGGTGGACCTCCTGGGTGTGGCTGTGTTTTGGTGAAATGTTTGCTGTGGCTGTAGGCCCCGCGAGTCTTTCTAAATGGTGAAGCTGATTTGTTTCCTTTGGGTCGTGACATGAACTGTATATATTTTATCTTACTCCAGTTCATGTAACTTATTACTGCATTTATGCTTTGGACACGAGACTTTTGTTGATGGTTTTAGTGAGACAATGATTTGATGTTGAATTTCTGTTGATTGTCGTTGCCATGTTTGCTGTGGCGCTTCCGGTTGGTATCTGGATTCGGCTGCTTAAGACTTACCCAGTATCTTCCTCCTTATTAGTGAGTGTCGTTGGATTGTTTTCACAGAAAGTCAGTTTTCTGGAGAAAGTCAAAGATTTGCTGCTTGTGTGTACCCAGCATGACAGCACGACGAAGTGACAGGTTCAATGACTTGCCCGCCAGTCCGTTAAGCTGTCGCAAGGTCATCTCCAACAGTCTCTAAACCTGCAAATTCTAGTGCTACAGTGTTTTACGGTATACTGTAGCACTAGAAATCTATCTTCAACAGATCCTCCATCCAGTGATATAGTACTGCTACAGTGTTGTGGATAGAGGATGCTGTAATAGTGATAAAGGATGCTGTAATAGTATTTTGAAGATGAAAATTTAAGGTAGCTGTTGGAGATGGTCTTATATTTGGAAATCAAATTGATGTTGTATTTCAACCGTCTTATTTTTGCCATCTCTTCGTGTGACAAATATGAGCTCCTCCATCTTTATCCAACGGCTGTCCTTATTTGAAGTTAAACACGCAGACCAAGAGGCAGAACTAGCTCTGCTCGTCGACGAAGAACTTGCCGGGCACGTTCTCTGGCTGGCGCCGGCGGTCTACTGCCCAAGGGGATGCCGTGGCGCGGCAGCGCGAAGGCTCAGCCGTGGCGGTGCTCAGCTACAAGTCTAGAAGCTGCTACAGGCAAAAGAGGGCCGATGTAGTAAGCAAAGAGAAACAAGAGGCTAAGGCCATCTCCAGCGGGATCAGAAAAAACGCCCTGTATCACTGTGTCGTAATTTTTTCTGTCCTTTTGCGGATTGCAGCTGGCCGCATGCTCTCCAACAGAAGCTTTATCTAGCGCTACAGGGTACCGAACGATTCCGACGCTAGCAAATATGCGGACGAAAAGGGAACCCGTATTACTGTAGCTAATGGACGACTGTGGGTTTGAGAAGAGATGAAAAGTAATGTAAGGTAGAAAATAGAGTAGCTATTGAAGATAAAGAAAATATAAGATGCTGTAATAGTATTAGTGGATATTGTAATAGTATTATAAAGGATAAATTTTTAAAATATCTGCTAGAGATAACTAAAAATAGTAATCACCTGATTCTCGTAGGACTATTGCTATAAAGCACGAGTTTCACCCCTCCTCAGTCTCCCACACTATCTAATAAAAACTAGGAAAAAAATAAAAAAAAACCCAACGTGCCCGCTTACTAGTCAATAGAAGAACACTAGTTTGCCCCCAACGATTTTCACCATCACAAGAATGGTAACTAGTAAGAAAAGATGATGAGCATCTATCTCGTCTTTGCCTTTGTATGTGTCCGTTGTTGACTTGGCTAGCAGAGCAGATTAGATTTTTTCCTTCGACTTCAAGTGGGGTACAACTAAAACTGATACTAGCACGTTACTGCACCATTCCTTCCTTTTACATTTCTCCTTACATTTGGACAATTGGGCGGCAACAGCAAACAAACTGGGAAAAGAAACTTCACCCCTACACTTCGTGCCATTGCATGCTTCATTTCATACCTCCAGCCTTTTCTCTGGAGGGAGTATATTGTACATTATTACTATTACTGTTATTTATTCTGCAGAAATGTCAGTGGCTGAAGCCTCATCTCTGCTCCTGCCTGCGTCTGCAGCTCCGGCACTTTCTTCAGTGACCTATACTGCAGCCGTATACTTTCTCCGCTATCAAGCGCCTTCACAAGATACCTGCGGTTCAGTTCAGTTCACTTCACACGTGCTGCTGATCAAAGCAATATAATCCATCCTGATACTACTGGTAAAAGGAGAGACTCAACCAACCAAGATGCGCTTACCAGCCATTCAGGCACTGTGATGTGATCACTGCCTCCTTCCCAACAAATTTCTCAGGCGTCCTTTTGTTCCCCTGCAAGCATCCAATTGTCAGAATACTATCAATCTAGGCACTACCGTTTCTTTCTTTTCAGCTGTGCAAGTGTGGGAAGCAATGTGGACATTTCATGTACCATGATCAGGACCCTCTCACCCACCACAAACGGATACTGCACCCCCTTGACTGCTGTTGTGTTTTCAGCATCTAACCCCAGCTCACCGCCGTTATCCTGACAATCCATGAAATAATAAAGGAATTACCCCAAAATCATGATAGACTATCATCTACAAGAGGCATGCTCAAAGATTTATGTACCCTGCTACTTCCGGTACCCTTTAGCTCAGTCACTTCTTTCCTGCGCTTTCGAAGAGCAGCATTATGAAAGAGCCTCCTATCATCTTCCATCTTCACCACTGTAGCTACTGCTCTTAGAGCTATATAATAATAATATCCAATACTGCCAACTGTAAGTGAGCAAACGAATATATCCAAGGCTAGATTCATGGTACAAAATAAGGGCAGCAGCGACACACCAAGATTAGGAAATAAGGAGGCCGGGTCAACTTCTCCATTGCAAATGCTGCACCTCGCCTGATTAGTTAAAAAACAATATGTTGGTTGGTGCCATCCCAACAAACTGGAGTAGCAAAAGAAAAATGAGCTTGCAAGTTTAATTGTAGTAATGATGGTGCATGAATTATAGCATCATAATCAATTTTTTATGACAACTATGGCATGAGATCGCAATGACTGCCTCGGTTGTATATGCAAAAATATGTCAGTCCAACAAAAAGTTTACTTATAGAGGATTGTCCTGCTAAATACTAAGTTCCAGATCAGAGCAAATTTAGTGGTGTATCTCCAAATAAAAGCAAGAATTACACAAACTGAGTCAGTGTCAGGATTCAGGATAACGATTAATTTCCATGGTATCTAAAAGAACATTAAGGATTGAAAGTAAATCAGACAACTTTATAGTTTATTCTCAACGTTACAATTAGAAGATTGAGAACCATCACAAAAATTGAGTATGAAGTTTCAGAATATACCATTTCAAGAACTTTCTTCAGCATGAGGCCACCAAAAGAGTGCCCACATGAGAGAACCATAGCATCTTCGAGAAAAGCCCCACTGGAAAAGAAGAGAGAGTATCACGTCACTGTAATCATCATCTATAAGTCAAGTCATGAGATGATGTGTCAAAAATAACAATACATTGAAAACTCTTTCGCTAAAAGAGAGGAAAATCTGAACTTTGCAGATGTATCTTTCAGAAAATTGCTTTTGATCCAGCTAAGGCCCTGTTTGTTTTCTGCTTCTGGCTCTGCTTCTGCTGCTGGCAGAAACCAGAACAAACGGGGTTCTGGAGAAGTGGCTTCTGGAGAAGCCAGAAGACTGCTTCTGAGGAAAATAAACTAAAGTTGAGAAGCTCGCTGAGAGATACTTTTCTGAGAAGCTATGTGTTGAGAAGCCAAAAATTTATTGTAGAAGCCAACAACCTATTTTCAAAAGCAGCTTTTCAAACAAGGCAAAAGCACAGCTTTTCAGAAAAGCTCAAAAGCAGAAACTCAAACAAACAGGCCCTAAGTCTTAAAGCGGATCTCTCCCTTTACGATGCATCTTACGATAAAACACGTTCAAGAGCAGATATAGAAGGATCTTGCAGGAAAACAGAAATTATATACATGTCATTGATCTTGGGATGAAGTGTTACATTCGACAAGGAAGAGCTTACGACAAAGGGTCTGACAGTACACTTCTGAGCGACGGTTCACTAAAAAGGTTGCCCTGAGATTCCTGCATCCAAATTGGGAAAATATGAGCAATTTTGAAGTTTTAAGGCTATTGATGAATATGCTATGAAACACACACTACATGCATCTCTTTCCAATACAGCACTTCACTAATTACTACTCTTAAGAGAGTCAAAAGAGGTCTGCTAGCTCTCATCATATCATGTATCACTACAATTGAATGAATGGTATAATCACATGCATGCGATGGAATTTATGCAGCTTTAGATGTATACTCACAGAAGGTGCTTCCAAGTGATTGGAAACAGCACGCTCTTCAGGACACGAATCATCCATAAATTGGCTTGCAGATATGGGCTGGTAGATTTGCGGTATGCAATGCCCCGCAGCTGAAATTGGAGAGCAGTCCAATATAGCATTTGCACGAGGCATCAGCCTATACATGAGTGATGCCCTACAAGAGAATAGAGAAAGAAAATACATGAGATGCTCGTGGAAAAGGCGAAATCTACTAGCAGTCCATGATTCTCACCTATTCTCATTATTAGTGATCCTGTACTGAGAGTTTGGCTGAAGACCAGCAGTAACATGACTCAAGGCTCTTCCAGTCAGAAGCAATAGGTCACTAGGGCTTGAACCAGCATCTGCTAGGTACCAATGACCATTTGGGTTGCAAACCTACAAAGCATAACAACAGAGTCAGTAAAAAATAAATCAAGGACGAAAACATTATTTAACTAAACAGAAGGAGGATAACAAAACAGTAGAGCATTTCACCAAAACTAAAACTAGTATTGGAGAAAGAAACTGGGGCATAACCATTGCTATTTTGTGCCATTCTGGATAAAGCTTATAAAAGAGTTACAGGATGAGCAGCTTGATACCTCAATTCCAGGATGGTCAGAAGCAACTAGTGTAACAAAACCCCTATCAACTTCAGCCATTGAGGATCTGAGGCCTACTATAGGTGCCTGCCCACTTTGGAGGTGCCCATGAGAAAAAGCCACCAGCAGTTCTGAGGCTGAAGCCTCATTAACAGGCAATGGAGTATCATCAAGCCAATGGCTGAAAGCACTGGAAAGCAAAGAACAACCATTAGCTAGTAGAAAATAGAAATATGAACAGCAGGCCGTTGCTGAAAGGAAACAATTTAGGAAGAAAGGGCAAGAAAATTACTCCGAACGTAAGCGAAGGTTTCGTGCTATTGCACAGAGAGCAGCATGGGCTGCCTCGCCCAAACATCTGAATGCATCAGGCATGCAAGCAGGTGACAACTCTCCATCATCCAGAGCCCTGTTGTAGAGTAGATTAATGCAAACTTATTGCGAACTAAAGGAGTAACAATGTGCTAACTGGGAAACGAAAGACTGATGAAAAATGGCAAAGAGAGCTTGGAAAAGTTGTCATCAAAACGGCAACCTATAGCTCGTCTCTGGTATTCCAATGCGTACTGTTTATAACAACACTAATTCAATAATATAGACACATCATGATATACAATTCTTGTACATTTTGTAGTAAAAACCATGTTCTTATTTAAGAGTATCTGAATATTAATGAAGGCGATCGATATAGCTAGGATGCCTGTCATTATATACTGAAAGCCATTTGGATATGAATACACAACAATATGAAAGCCATTTTATGGACGGATGGGATGAGATTGGCATGCAATATGGTACTGGTAGTACACCATTCCAACAGAAATGTCAGCTGTAACAAGCAGTTGCAGCAACTCCAGTGAAGGCAGTCAAGTTATGTCGCAGGCAGCACGGTAGTTTATTACGAGAGATTGCATATGCATACGGTACCTCCCGGCGCGGTAGACATGGATGCCGGCGCGGGCACGGAAGAAGGCGCGCGCGGACTCGAGGGCGCAGCGGACGATTGCGGCGTCCGCGGCGGGGAGCTCGAGGACTGCGGCGCTGTGGCGCGTGAGGGAGGCGGCGAGGGCGTCGACGGCGCGCGCGTAGGCAGGGGTGGTGGCGCCGTGGAACGGTGCGACGTCGTCGAGGCGCACCCTGGCGAGGGGGGGCCTAGCGGCGGCGGGCGGCGGAGGAGGGAAGGTCGACATGGGTCATGGTGGGGCTCGCCGTGGCCGGAACGGAACCAACTCCTCTCCTCTCCTCTCCTCTCCGGCGCTGCCCTGCTCTTGTTCGCTGGGCCAAGCCATGGGCTCAACTGCGACCTGGCCCAGGTTGGTTGGTTGGAGTCCATCCATGGGCTCAACATGGAGTGAGGTTTGGTGCGGATCCATTGAAAAGAAAAAAAACACACGCACACAACAATATCCAAACCCAATCCAAGCTTGGCCCGGCCCGGCCCATCAGTAAATAAAATTAATAAAGGCAGGATATACAGTAGAAATTGAAATAATAAATGCAGCATGATTGATGGTATATATATTGATGAGAAGCATAAAGTAGTAGCCTCCACCTCTATCTGTTGAACAGGATCCCTCTACGAATAAATGCAGTGTAGATGCTCTTGTCACTCTTTGAAAAGGTAACAAGTAGATGATATCTGATGTAGATATCATCGTGGTCGATTCCTTCGATCTAAGGACTCAGCCACCTCCTGTCGTATGTATGTACATTTTTAATTTTTGAAAACAGACATATATGTTTACAATTTTCTGATTTAGAAAATAAAAAAATAAAAAAGTCTAACTCCATAGACCCCTCCAAGAAAACACAACAATATCCAAACGCAATCCTAGCTTGGCCCGGCCCAGCCCAGTCCATCAGTAAATAAAATTAATAAAGGCAGGATATGTAGTAGAAATTGAAATAATAAATGCAGCATGATGATATATTGATGAGAAGAAGAGTTCTGGGGTGGCTATAAATACAAGCGAGACACCGCAACAGACGCCCACCCAAATGGACGCCGCCGTCAACGCCATGGACGCCGCCTACGACCTCCTCCTCGAAGCCGTCGTCGCCGTCCTCCGCGAGCCGGCCCGCGGGGCGCTGTTCGTCGAGTTCAAGCACCGCCTCGACGCTTTCTCCGCCTCCTGCGACCACGCCCAAGAGCTCATCTGCGCCGCGGCAGCTCGCGTCGCTGTCGGGGCCGAATTCGACGTCGCGCCACCGGCTTCCGTGTCAGCCAGGCTCGACGACCTTCTTCGCTCTGCGCAGGCCGTCGTCCAGGGTCTCCAGGGCCAGACTGCCGCAGGAGATCAGCTGCAGGACAAGGACAAGGAGGACAACGATCTCCCGCCGCCGCTGGTGGTCGCCGTGGCTCAGGAGGAAGCCGGGGATACCAAGGAGGCAGATCTCCCTGCGCCGGCGCTGCCTGTGGTAACCATGGCGGAGGAGAATAAGGAAAAGTAGCTTAGCCAGTTCGTCTTGGTTGGTTTCTATGGTTTAGATGATCATGGAGATCGCAACTAGCTTAACCAGCGTCTTGGTTGGTTCTGCATGGATGCATGTTTACTCATCCTCCACTGAATCAATCATCTGGGTGAATTAATAAACCAGCTAATGTTGAGCTGAAATGCAGATTCATCGTCTGCATGCAGTGACTCAGATCATATATTCTTTCTATTTTCTTTTCCACGCTTTCTATATATCAATCACCTGAAAACAGTCGACGAGCTCTAGTGAGATCAGCAGCGGATCCACAGGGGGCGGGCAGACGCCTACCTTACAGGAGGTGGAAGATTGGTCTCGAGGAGGGAGGGGGGTGTTGCTGGCTGCGGGTGTTCGAGGATTGCTAGTTTTTAAAGGGCCAAAGTAGGGGTGATTCAGGATGATCTTATGGTGGTATTAGATTTGATAATAGAGACGTCGTTGGAGACGGGACAGAACAAGCATGTGAAAAAGACCGACGGGTGTAAGGATCGGTGACGTCTAAAAAGAAGTGAATTGAGATATCTTAAAAAATTAATCTAATTAGCTTTAAAAACTATACAAGATAAACATATATCAATTTATATCTAAATATATTTTAGATTTATCTAGTGTGTCTACTCTATCGTTCAAAAAAGATTTACAAACTATAGCCGATCCTAACAAACTACTTAGAAAAGTAAATGCACAAAGGTAGATTACAACAATGTAAATGTAGAAGCGTAGATGGTAGAGAAAGCAAACTCGATAAAGTGACTTTTATCCTATGATATCGATAGCATAAATATTGTCTTAGTCCTTGTTAAAGCTATATCAAAAATATACTCTCAATCGACACCTGATCACGACTCTTAAGCCACCAAATCACCAAAACAAGATCTCAAACTGGATGAGCAGCCAAGCTACAAAGGCAAGCCTCAACACTAGTGCCTCTTCTGGACGCTTACCGTTGTAATCACTTCAGAGATTAAGCCACCAAGGCAATGGTTTTTGCGTCCATGTACATAAGTCTTACCGTCGTTCCACACCAAGTCAAAGGGTCAACAAGCTTGAGCAACTCTGGCTCAAGTTGTCGATGAGTCACCAAGACTCTAAGACGCGAACGTACCACTCGGTACAACTCTAAATAATTTTTTACCAACTCTAAATAACTTTTTTACAAATTTTTACCAACTCTAAATAAGTTACACTCAAAGACTATTAGTATGATACGTCTCTTGAACCCAACTCTAAATAAATTTTTATATAATTGATTTTATCGATCCTCGACACCATGACACATTTTTGCTGCAAAATTTAGTTGGGTTGAAAAATAAATACTATAGATTTAATATATGTCTTGAATCCACACAATACAGTGTATGTATCCTAAATCGTAATACATCCATCCAACCATTGAAATCATTTCGATAGGTAAGCAATTGGCATTTGTACATGCATCCATGCGAGGCGTGCAAATTAGAAAATCGTGACACATCTAGTAAAACCACTAATGTCACTACTTTACACGTAGCAAGATTCGGATGAACTAGAAAATAAATACTACATAGTTGTGTATCTTTGTGATAGGGTGTGCATATCCAAATATTGTGACACATCCAGTGGCATTCAACAAAACCACTAAGGTCACTACCTTGAATTGTGTAGTGTTTCTAAGCATGATTAAATGCATGTTGCAAGATTCAGTTGAATTAGAAAATAAAGGGAGATTTTACTATTTACCACTGAATAAGTTGTCATGTCATTCTCACAACAGATGATATATCGTAGAACAGTCACTTATTCAGTTGTAAATTATAAATTATTCTAAAAACAAATACTACATAAATTTGCCATTTATAGTTGTGTATCCATGGGATAGGATGTACATATCCAAAAAAATTATGGTGCATTAGGTGCATCGAGTAAAACCACTAAAGCCACTATATTTTGTGACTTAACATCTCTAATCAATGTTCCAAAAGGCGCTACTAAGCACTCGCTTAGGCACGCTAAAGTGTGACGTGGACCCTTGAGCTCAATGTAGGGCATAGGCACCCAAAAACGCTTAGGGGCACACCCAGGCGGTTCGCGTACGCGCTAGGCAGCACGAAAGCGGGCAAAAGCGGCAGCGAGGCAGGCTAGCAGGAACGACGCTTGCGGGAGCACACGAGATGGAAAAAGCAACGAGAAGAAGGCAGTAAGAGGAAGAGGGAGGGGGTTAGAGGACTAGGGTTATCAGAAGGGAAAAGAGAGATCTAGGAGGGGAACCCGACCTCGAGCCCCTCCTCGTGACGCCGCATCTTCTTGCGTCGCTGTTGGCATTGCGCCTCCCTGACCTCGAGCTCTCTCTCTCTCTCTCTCTCTCTCTCTCTACTCGATTGATGTGAGCATTTTTATACCTCCTAAGCAGTTGTGTTGTTACCTGCCGCTGCGCGTCGCCTACCTATGCTCGCCATCCGCCTCTGCCTCCAACTTGCGCGTCGGCCGTCAACCCACGCCTCCTGCGCAGCCGCAGCTCGCCAACGCCCTGCCTGCGCCACTACGCGTAGCTTGCATGCTGGCTGCCCACTCGCTAGGCAGTTCGTCTTCCTGCGCGATGCTGAATGCTAGCTCTGTTCTTCGTTCTACCTGTTTTGTTCCTACGCAGGCCAATTGGCCCAATTGGCCTTGGTGAACTCTTGCTTGTATGCTCAACTTCCTATGTGATTGCTTGTAGGATGTCAACGTCCGAGGCTGTGGTGGTGACGGAGGTTGAGAACCAACTAAAGAGCAGGTCAAATGGCATAAGATGGGAGTAGGGATGGCTATGTGATCCGAATGACAAGAACAGAGTGAAGTGCCTTCTTTGTGGCTATAAGAGCACATGAGGGATTCATCATTTTAAGCAACATCTTGCTCATGTTGGCACAACTGTGGCCAAATGCAAGAAAGTGGGCAAGGATGTTCAGGATAAGTGCAAGAAGGATCTTACAAAAACGACACAAAAGAATAAAGATAAGCAGCAACATGATAAAGAGGTTAGAGACAATGTATATGTTTCACTGGTTTCGGCAGCTGAAGAAAAGTGGTAGAAATTCAATCTCTTATTGGAAGCTCATCGGAAAGAGAGAACACATATTGATCCCAAAGTAAGCCGAGCTGAAGCCAAGAGGCAACAAATTATAAATGAGGCTCTTTGGAAAGAGAGAACACACTAGGTGCAAAATATGTTGCTAGACGGGTGTATACACATAGTACTACTATTTATCCCTGCTCTATTTCCTTTTTCAGCACCTTGCATTGTTGCTGCCTTGTTAGTTGCTATGCATTTATTTGATTATTCCTTGCGCTAATCTGTTTTGTAGCTATTGCATTCAATGCTTGTGATAATGATGAGTTCAAAGAAATAGTTAAGACTATTGGTCTATTTGGCCCTGGTTTTCAACCTCCTACTCAGCATGAACTTCACAAGAAATTGATGGAAGAGGAGTATGCAAGAACCAAGTGCTTGTTGCAAGACCGTGAAGATGAGAAGAACATGCATGCTGCTCCATTACGACTGATGTTTGGACATACATGAAGAGGAGGAGCATCATGAACTTGTGCACACATTCTAACGAGGGGACAAGCTTTATCAGTCAAAGAAGATGTTGGATGTGTCACACACAAGTGAAGTCATATTTGAGTTGGTGGATAGAGCAATTGAGGATGTAGGTTCAGACAATGTGGTGCAAGTAGTGACAAACAATGCTTCTAACAACATGGGAGCAAAGACATTGCTACATGCCAAGAGGCCAAATATTTTTTGGAGTTCTTGTGCAACTCACATCATCAATTTGATGCTGCAAGATATTCGCAACCTTCCAAGATTCAAGAAAATACTTGACCAAGCAAAAGCATTTACAATCTTTGTCTATGGGCACCAACGCACCTTGGCATGTATGAGGTTCTTCACCTTGGGGAGAAAAGTCATAATGCTACGGGTAACCAGATTTGCTTCAGCCTATCTTACATTGCAAAGCATGATGGATAAGAAAGATGATCTAAGGTAAATGGTGGTTGATGCAAAGTGGTATAGCATATCGGATGTGAAATCAAAGAAGGACAAGAATGCAAGAAAATGAAAGATAGGCTTGATTCTCTACTGCACGTGGTTGCATGCATGTTGAACTCATACTATAGTTATAACAATGACACAATCTTTACTGATTCAACTATTGTGGAAAAGTTCATGCAATGTGTTAAGACCTTTTATCATGGTAATGATAAGAAGGAATATAGGACTATTAATGAGCATTTAGATAAATTTCAAAAGAGACATGAATCCTTTTCAAAGAAGATGGCAAGGGGTTGTGAATGCTTCGATTTCATTCCGAGTAGCTTGTACTTAATTTTGCCTTCAATTTGCAATGCATCGATTCTTCATTGTTTGATAAATTTCACTTTATTGTAGCATCTTGGTGGAGACTCTATGGAGGTGGAGCACTGGATTTGCAAAGATTGGCTATTAGAATACTCTCATTGTCCTGCTCTTCTCATTGTGAAAGAAATTGGAGCAACTTTGAACATATCAGTTTATAGTCTCTACCTCTATGCCTTCAATTTGCAATGCATCGATTCTTCATTGTTTGATAAATTTCACTTTATTGTAGCATCTTGGTGGAGACTCTATGGAGGTGGAGCACTGGATTTGCAAAGATTGGCTATTAGAATACTCTCATTGTCCTGCTCTTCTCATTGTGAAAGAAATTGGAGCAACTTTGAACATATCAGTTTATAGTCTCTACCTCTACTAATTAGTAATCACTCTCAACTCTCAATCTAATGTACATTGGCTAATGTTTGGTTTGTACTTTGTAGGTTTATACCAAGAGAAGGAATAGGCTAACAACAGAACGCCTCAACTCTCTTGTCTACATCCTAAGTTCTGATAACAGAATGATATCCAAGAAAGAGAAAATGAGCAAAAAGAACTATGAAGTCCTCCTAAGTTCTGATAATGTTGAAGCTCAAGGATTTTTCTTTGAGGGAGGAAATGCTCATGCATTGGTTCTCCTTAGGGATGAGGATGAGGGAGAAGTGTCAGGTATGGGGATACCATGGAGTGTCCTTGAAGAAGCAATGGGAGCTAATGATCAGCTTCAGTATTGTAGAAGTGCACGAGTACCTAAAGAGGTAGATGAAGAAGAATAGGAATCTGAAGCTGAAAACGCTGACTATGAGGATGAGATTGATTATGAGGGTAAGGATGATGAAGATGAAATTATGAACTCCAATACCTGTGTGAAGTGAGGAGGTTGCATGATGGCATCATGCTGCCAAGTTATCTTTAATTTCTAAATATGCAAGTTTCGTGAACTATTATGTGATTATGTCTATTGTGACTCCCTGACTTGTGATTGAAGTCAGCAATGTAGCTTGTGAGCTGTTTTATTTGTGAACTATTGTGACTATTATGAATTGTGAGTGTCTCTTTATATTTTATTTGTGATTTGTGAGTTTTTTTGCCTTGTTGTGTTGCTGTTTGGAGCTGATGTGCATATGCAGCACTGCAGCTGTCCCTATAAGATGAGTTTCTACTCTTTTCCCTTCTCTTATTGTTGATTTGTTGTTTAGATATTGGATTTCTCATCTCTTGTCTCTGACTATTAGCTGCTGTTGTATGCAAGAAGCCAATAACAAGAAGGCAAGAACAAAAGGCCAAGAACAAATGTGCAAGAGCAGGTATGAATCTCAACTGAATCTGTTTTTCATTTCTCTATAAACATATAATCATATTCATATAAATTTGTTACAAATTATTATTACATTAGTGCACATGATTACATGTTACATAACATATTCATACAAATATAAATTTTCCACAACATATTCATACAATATGTAGCGCTTAAGCATGCTTAATCTACGCTTAGACACCCTAGTCGCTAGGCAGTGGACTAGCGCCTAACACCCTTTGGAACCTTGTCTCTAATCATGATGTAACTGTATATTACAAGAATTGATTAAACTAGAAAATAAACACTTCATAAGCAGTGTATCCACATGACAACAGAGTATGCATATTCATGGAATGTGATGCAACCAATAAAACCAACAATGTCACTTTTTTGTTGTTGCGCGGAATCTAAGCATGATGAAATGGACATTGCAAGATTTGGTTTAGCATGGAAAATAAATGCTCCTTAAGTTATTTTGATGTGTATCCGTGTGACGCAGTATGCAAATCCCAAAATTATGACGTATCCACAAACAATTGATGCCACTATTTGTTGTTGCATAGTGTTTCAAGCATTACATCACGTTGCAAAGGTTCGGTTGAACTATGAAATATATACCACACAAGTGTAAGTTGTGTATATCCATGTGATGTGTGCATATTCTAAAATAGCGCATACACTGAACCACTAATGTTGCTAATATTGATGTAGGTGCATGTTCAACATTGATCAAGCTGAAAAACGATGATGCATCCACCAATACCACCGACGCCATTAATTATGGCTGCATAATATTTTCCATGTAATTTTGCTACAAAATAAATTGGGAAAAAAATAACCTAAAGTTGATGTGCTATGCTGTGTACTGTATAATCTAAAACTGCAGTGCGCCCCCTAAAACCACCTGTAGCATTAATTATGAGTGTGTGTATATACACACACACACACATAGGTGCCAAAATACAGAAATGTTATAACATACACTCGCAAATTCATATGTTGCGGCTGTGCATGTCCTTAAATAAACAAAAACTTGGTGAATTCAAGAAAAGGAATAAAAAAGAAGCATAGATTCGCAAGAGCAAGAACCACAGATGTCACAAATCGAAGCATCATATATGCAGGGTATGGATACTGTCAAAACAAAACAAAGCAGAAGGGTAGCCTCCACAAACACAGGCGCAACTGCAAGATTTGACACTGAAAACTACACAGGAGATATCCAAAGCAACGATCGAGCCTCTCTCAGGTCACCCTTGAATATTCCAGGAGACAGATCATCAGAAATTAGAGCCACTTGCCGATGATATCCGACAAAAGAAAATGGTCGTGAATCACCAGTAGGTAACAACCTACTCACTCTTCAAATGAACCCACAACAACAACAACAATAATAACAACAAAGCTTTTGTCCCAAGCAAGTTAGGTAGGCTAAAGATGAAACCCATAAGATCCAACTAAAAGATGATAAAAAAAATAATAATGATAATAAATGTGCTAGTAATAGTAAAAAATAAAAGTAATAACGGTACAAGAAGACTGAAGCATAAGTTATGATTTTGACATGTAGATTCTAACCTTCACGTGCTTCTATCCGTGGATAGTTCTTTCTAGATATTCCATTCCTTCGAGTCTCTCCAAATGAACCAAAAAAAAAAAGTGATAAACCTAGATACAACTTGTTAGTCCTTCAATGTTCTCACAAGTCACAACGAGGTGTGAAGTTCCGGAGTGATATCTTAAAATGATGAAATTGATATGCAAACAGGGTAGACATGTCACAAAACACAAAATACCATCTAGCAGATCCATGTTGCAAGATGTAACCACATGACAACATTGAGTTACGCAGATAACATGTTAATGGGAGAGCCTAATCATAAATATTACCTTATTTCTGTTTGCCAAAATATAGGTAATAGTGTTACTTACCTTCAACTTGATACCACCCGACCAAGGATATATAGCCTGCAGACTGAATCATGAAATCAGATAACTCAGGAGCTTATGTGAGAAATATGACTACATCAAACCAGATCAGGCATTATATAGCATTCAAGAGTGTTCATATTAACCAGATCGAAAGGCACCGAATGTTATAGATAATAAGAGGTTATAAATGAAGAAGATAAAACCAATTGAGACAAAGAGCGGGTATGAGAAGCATTACATGTCATAATTAAGCATACATGATGACCTATTCAACTATGTCATGCATGGTTCCTCGCAGTTACGCTTTCTTGTCAGCAAGCACCAATGGAAACTCAGCCTCAACTTTCATCCACTCCTCTTTGGAGTCGCCCTTGACGGCCTTCCTCATGGCCATGTAAAGATCCTTTGCCTGCTTGGCCTTCCTGCTCTTGACCAAGCCCTGAACCAACCCTTCGACAGCTTGGAATGGTGGTGCCCACTTGTTTTGCAGGCACTCCTTGCAGACCTCCAAAGCAGGATCGAACATGCCCTTGTTGACCAGCGCCTCAAGCAGCGTAATGTAGGTCTCAAAGTTGGGCGACACCCCTGTGCCGTTATGCCTGGGCACCTCCGGCATCTTTCTGAATAGCGCCATGGCAGCACCCACCTCCCCGTCGTTGCAGAGTCCCTTGATGACTGTGTTGAAGCTCGCCCGGTTGGGCCACACCCCCTTCGCCCCCATGGCATCCAGAAGCTCCTCAGCCTCAAAGCTCCTCCCTTTCGCAAACTGCGCAGTCATCCGTAGGTTGTAGGTCACGACGTTGGGCTTCAGCCTCCTCTTGGGACCAGTAATCTCCTTAAGTAGCTCATCGAAGGCGGCGGCGTCACCGTTGTTGAGGTATCCCTTGAGGATCTCGTTGCAGGAAACGATGTCCGGCTGGAGGCCTGCCTTTTCTGGCATTTCGTCGAACACGACGCGGGCGGCAGCTACGTCCCCACTGGCGACGAGGGATTTGAGAAGGACGTTGTGGGAGACGACGCCCGGCTTGATGGCGAGCTCGGCGGGGAGGGTGTTGAAGGCTTGGACGGCGCGGTCGTAGAGGCGGTTGTCGTGGTAGGCGGAGAGAAGCGCGGAGAGCGCGCGGTCAGAGGGCGGGTCGACGAGGCGGAAGGCGGTGAGGGAGTGGTCGGGCATGGCGGCGGCGGAGTAGAGGGAGATGAGGCGGATGAGGAAACCCTCGGAAGGGTGGGGCTTGGGGAGGGCGGTGAGGGAGGAGGAGAGGATGGAGGCGACGAGGTCGCGGCGGCCGGCGGAGGCGAGGCGGTGGACGGAGAGGGCGAAGAGGGGGCGGTCGGCGAGGAAGGCGGGGTGAGGGAGGGCGGAGAGGAAGAGGGAGGCGAGGTCGTCCGGCGTGGTGGCGGCGTTGCGGATGGAGGACTTGAGGCGGGAGAGCTCGGCGGGGGTTTGGAGCTGGGTTTGGGTGGAGAGGAGGCGGAGGAGGAACTGGCGGCGGAGGAGAAGGACGGGGCTCTGGCGGAGGGCGGCGGCGGCGGCCATGGTGAGAGGAGGAAGGGTTTCGTTTCGGGAAGGAGGGGTTCCAAAATGCGGGCGAGGACTGAAGTATTCTTCCAATATTGCGAATATCGGTCAAAATTCGTAGAATTCGATGAAAATTCGTAATTTTGTTAATTTTTAAAATTTGAATTAAATTCGATCGGTTTTAACATTGCTGATGCAGTTTATCATCCTCAGCTTCCACTGTCATTTTAATTACATTCCGTGGAGTAGAGTCGAACGCCAATAAATAATCACTGATGCAGGCAAATTATTATTCGATTATGCTGCAAAGAATTTCACTCCATCCTCAAGGTAACTAACTAGCTGATGCAAGCAGAGCCAAGCAGGTTCAGGTGGATCCATCATGGATCACTTGTAAATCCATTCGTTTGAGCGCCCTCCCGTCTCGTCCAAGTCGATGAAGATGCTCACCGCCTGCATCATCAATCATGACCTAAGTAGAGATCGAAGCAAGCAAGGCAAGGCTGTTGCTCATCAGATCTATCTTACTTTGCCAATCCTTGGCCTCTCCTTGAGCTTCTCCAGCGTATTCCGGACATGCGCCACAGCTCCCCAGCACTTGAGCGTGTTGGCCACGCCGTCCAGACGCAGCAGGTACTCCTCCTCGCTCAACGGGAACGATCTCTAGGAGAATCAATCAATCAAATCATCAACGCACACGCACTGGTGCTTCACTTCACTTCACTTCAGTTCAGTGATTAACATATGTTCAGTTCAGATGAATTTGAGCATGTAGTTAGTATGTATCAACCAATAACTCCAAATTACATTACTAGTATACATGAGTTGAGATGGGGTACATGAGTTCAGCAGATGGATCGGAGGGAACTGAATTAGGGGATCAAAGTGAAAACCACTCACTTGCTCCCTGTACTTCCACATCACATTCATAGCCAACAGATTCCTTCCCATGAACTCCTGCACCACATCAGCAGAATGGCATCAAAACAACTACCTAGGTAACTTACTGAATGGAAAACTGATATGTGATCCAATTAATGATGAAGCACAAAAGGACTGCACCATCGATACAATACATGTACAAACCTTCTTTATGAGCGTGACATCGTATGATCTACCGTACTTCTTCCTGATGAGGTTTGCAAGATCCAATCCATCGAACGTTGCATCGTCAGGCCCGACTAGCCGTTCCAAATCCTCTCTGGACAACCCAGACCCAGAGCTACCCTGCCAACCAGGACATACGATTATGAAATCAAGTTATGCACAGAGGACTGGAGGAGTCCGTATCTGAAATTTCAGGCAGCAACTCAATTCCTATGTATACCCAGAGGCCAGAGCAGAGTGTACTTCGCTTGATAATATAAGGGAATGATACTACAGCCATGAATCAAAACAAACCTCTTTCTTGCTTTGCTTTTCTTGGTCATCATCGTCTTCACCACTGCTCGATTCTCCTCCGCTGCCATTGGCTGCTCTGACTGCAACGAATGGATGACGCCTCCTGCGGGGATGAACAAGTGCTACATGTCCTCCTGCTCCTCCACAAGGGGAGTCCAGCGCGTATGGACATTGAACCCTGCAGGACCTCCGTCTGTGACTGTGAGAGATCTCCTGGATCCGAAGCTTCATATTTTGGGGGTGGCTTGAGAGAACATTCATCATCACACGCAAGATGGCACCTTCACCTCTTCGATCTGCAAATCAAGCATGGTTTTATTTTAGATGATGAATCTAGAGAAGAGAGGACAACTTACGGTCCAAGGATGAGGGACCTGACTGCGATTCAAGTCCTTTTCGATGGAGGCGAGGCGAGGAGGAGCTCGAGCTCCTGACTGACAGAAGAAAAGTAGATGATGGAGGAGGAGGGAGGGAGGGACAAAGAGATCGAAGAAGGCAACAAGCACCGGAGCCTTGAGAGAGTCTCTTGTGGTTGGAAGGGGATAAAACACCAGAGCCACATCTTCCATTCAACTCGATTTTCCTCTTTGAATTCGCATTGCTCCTCTGTGTTTTCCTTTTTGAATTCACACTTACCCGTATGTACTGCTCAACAGATTTGGATTGACAAAACTGGAAATTTGTATTTTTTGTAGCTTGGACAAAACGAAACGAAACGATGTATGGAGGGAAACGTGGACGTATCAGTTTACAGCTCCTGCTGGACTCTAATACTGGATAGAGCAGTTCACGTCCTTCCCCAGTTCAGTTCCCCAATAGAAACTACAGTAACAACGACGTTGCTCATCAATGGATTCAGCTTACAGATAAAACCAAGATAGTTCCCCTTGTCAGGGCCCACTTTAAAAAAGGTAGGAAGGAAGGAAAACAAGCAAGCAACAAGGATCAGCAGAACCAGCAAGCCGTCGGTTAATCACCTCCACACACAAGCTTCAAGCTTGTCATCCATTTCAATGCAGGCGTGCAAGATTTCAATTGTACAGAGACGATACTAGGAGTGCTTTACATGAGACTACATAATAAAAATAGAGACACAAACAGACAGCAAAAAACCCAACAGCGGTGTGTCCAATGCATGTCCGCTCCACACGGCAATGGTCTTAATCAACGCCGTGGCTGTCGTAACGATGGTGCCTCGGCAAACTTCGGCTGGCCCTCCATGTACAATCCGTGGACCGGGACATTTCAGGTATGGCTCGGTTTCACGGATCCTCGTCAACGCCCTACCGGACATCAGTCCGGGCAGCAGAAGTGTCTCGTCACCAAGCCTCATGAGCTGGTTGCAGGCGGTGCGCCAGGTGCACCCGCATCGTTCGACGTAACCCCCGGCCTGCCGGCCATGCAACCTGCGTTTTTTGGCGCACCGGCTGTCCCAGGTCTGCTCTCCTACTCTAGTCTGGCGCCTCAGTGGTCGTAACAGACATGGGCGCCCGTGTCACCGGCGATGTCGTGGGATCAAAATGCGTTGGCAAACGCGTTCAACACAATGACACTACAACCTCCACTGACAACAGATTGGTACATGGATTCAAGATCCACTTCTCACATGACGTCGAACTCCGGTAATCTCCTTGTTTCCCACCAACCCATCCCTTTTTGTCCGTCTAACATCATTGTCAGCAACGGGTCTTTGCTCCCTGTCACCTCTACAGGGTCGGTGACCTTTCCCACCACCCCATGGTCCCTTGCACCTACATAATGTTCTTGTTTCCCCACATATCATTAAAAATCTGATTTCCGTTCGGTGTTTTACTACTGACAATAATATGTGTGATGACACCAACATTAAAGTAACAGCTCATCAGATTCCATCCGATTATCAGACTCACTAGATATTTCATATCCGGCTACCAACTCATCGGTACATCACCTGACTACCTAAAACCAACCATCCAAGATCACTACTAATCATGAAGAAGTCCAAGCCCGCTCTTGGCCGTGAGCACGACAGATCAATCAATTTTATACTATGTAGAGTTTGCACACTTTACTTACGAGTCGTGATTCCCGTTTTGCTTCGCACTTTCGGAGTGTAGAGTCGGGTCCTCACTACGAGGCCTTTACAAAACGCCTCCAAATCTATATGCACCACTAAGGTTTAATCGCTAACAAGGATTCCATCCACTCTAGAGACCCCCTCTTATACCATTCAATCGTCCACTGGTGCATACATAATAAGGAGGACATATAATTAATTGGTTAAGCCGTACCCATGTAAACCTCGTGGTTGCGCTGTTATACCGGGTTACAGGCTTCACAAACCTATTCTTAGAATCTACAGCAGGTACTTACACATCACCCAATACGCACACAGCAGCCATACCAACCAAACCAACCTGCCTAGATCCTTATGATCAAAGTTGCTATATAGATTATCCAATCCGTTTCATGTTGTTTATACCAATAATCAAACTAACATTTATCTCACCTGACTTGACAGCATAACTAAGTATTTTTACCCTTGACACTCAAATTACAACACAGACGACAAGGACAATAGGAAAGTACTAGTAAACCCTAAACATGATATTCATATTGACAAGCATGCATCTAGAAAAATAACAAATACACGTTCCTACAATAGGATCAATGTGATAAAAGACACTTACCTTCAACCGCGGGTTGTTCAAACTCCTTGAAAATTTAGTCCTATAGATTCACAAACTGCTCATCTCCTATTGCAATAGCGCACATTGAAAATAAACAAGTACAAACATCTAAGAATAATACATAAAACAGTAGCAAGACACTATAAAAATATTACTACGGATAGTACTCGCTGCTAAGATCACGGGAGCGCAAGAATCGTCTAAATCAGAGCTCGTATGAAAAAGTTACGAGGGTTTTAAGCTTAGGGGATTTTTCTGAAGAAGTACAAGGGCTAAATTGTAAAAAAAAAATCCAAGGACTTATTTGTAAAAATGTTAGGGATCTATATGCAAATAAATAAACTACAGGGGGCTAAAAGTAAAATTGCAAGGCTAAAAAAGGTCTTTGTGAAAACATTTGGGGTTTATATGTAAAATTACCTATTTAAAAGAATTAACAAATTAATTTTTATTTAGAAAACCTAATCAAGACATTGGACTGATGTGGCTGCTGAATCGGATCGATTTGCTGACTTGGACTGCCACGTTAGACAAAATAATGACAGCGGTTGCGTGGGTGCTGACTAGGTCTATGGTCCCGTAGACCAGCTGAGGTGGCATGGTCCACGGGTCCATGGTGGACCGAAGGGCGCCCGATGTAATATGGGCCATCTACGCGAGATCAAACGGCTGAGGGAGGGCTCACCTAGGCTAGATGACGACGGTGGCTCGGGGACAACGGAGGATCGTCGGAGAAGGGGGAAAATGGCACTGCGCAGCTCGAGCATCAACGGCGAGCGGCAGAAGGAGATCCTGGGCTACGGCGAGCTCGTTTGACGAATCGTCGGGCTTCGGGACAACTCGGAGGAGCGCGACAACGATGGCGCACCCCGACGGAGGTTCGGTGGCGACGAAGGCTCGATCCGGTGATGGAAAATCAGCGGTGAGCAGCGTGTGACAACGAGATGCTACCGACGAACATTGTTGCAAGCTCGGATGGAATCGGGATCGCGCGGAGAAGCTCGGCGACGGCGAGGGAGGCTCGACGAAGTCCGGCGGCATCGCGGGAGCTCTCGGGTAGGTAAAATCTGGCGAGATTTTGGGGCTTGGGTGAGGAGGAGTACAAGGGAGTGTGCCCAGGGTTCTGATTGCGCTATATAGCTGCAGGCGGGGCAGCGGGTGCGAGATTCGTGGCGCGGGTGAGAAGCGGCGATTTTGGACGGGTTGTTGCGGCGTGGCGCTAAGCGCACAGACGGTGGCGGGAGGAGATACGCGAGGAAGGGGAGGGAGCTGACGGGTGTCACAGTCACGTGCGAGTTTGTGGCCGCATCCAGAGGTGATGGCAGCTGCCAGAGACCTCGATGAGCAGCTCAGACTGTTGGGCCAGGACTGTTACTTCGAGGATGTAGAGTCCAGCGGGCAATGAAATGAACCTCGTCGGAGTAGCAAGGCATGCGTTGTTATATGGAAATGTAACTTGGATTCTTTTTTGGAAAAATTTGGACGCAAAATGCAAGTCCACAACATACTATGCAAAAAAAAAACAAATTCTATAGGACACTGTCTAGAAAGATTCTCATGAAAACTTATCCATATCATCAATCATATGATCTAATGACTGAACTGAAGAGAAGAGTAAACAAACGAATACGTGTCATCGTAAGAGAGAGAGTATTGCGTAGGATAGATTACTATATAATTTGCTTCCTATGCAAACACGTGCTATTTGTGTGGTTGGAGTGCTTTGAGAATCGCAAATGTCGTCTCCCGCTGCCCGAAAATATCTTCGGCATCGATTGGTTGCTGAGGGCAGAGCTGTCTGCGTTCGTAAAAGAGTCATCGTCATGCTCGCGCCCGCCCCCCACAGATCGGTCGCCCGTGCTGTGCTGCGCTGCCTCGCCCAAGGAGCTCTATCCATAACGCTGAAAGCTCTCCCACGCGATTCATTTCGAGGTCGACAAATTCTTGGGTGGCCATGGCTTCATGAACATCACAAGGTCAGCTTTTCTGAATCTTGCTTGATTCCGTTTCCATTTTGGTTTTATACGAGAACTACTTGGGGTGGTGTGGTTACACTCTGATTTGGTTCGAAAGCTGGAAATGCGGAGCGTCTTGTGTGTGGAAATGGTCGGAGCATTCGTAGCGTTCTAGCGCATGCGCTTGCGCTTGCTCTTGCTCTGCGACTAAATAATGGGAGGGAGGGAGGCCCATACCTGATGCCTGCGTGCTGCTGTTGCGATAACGTGGGACCGTGCTACTCGGGTCGGGATGGAGTAGTCGATCGGCATCCCTGCCCTACCTAGCCTGTCCTTCCTTAATTATTCGCCCATCCCATCTTCAGAGATCTGCCCTCCCTTGCTTCTTTCCTTCTTCTTCTGCTGCTGTTGCCGCCATTGCTCCATTCCATTCCACTCCTGCACTCCTGGTGAGCTGTCTTGCACTCCGCATTCCATTTCTCTTGCTCCCTTGCCTCGATCACTACTTCGGCCTATTTCGTTCTTTCACTGTGTCCTTCAACTAGCTAGCTAGCTAGCTACTTCCTCAGGTCCTTTTCTGTCCTATATATAATCACAATCACAATCACAATCACAATGCTTTATTGATTTATATCCCCTTTTTTCGTGTGCTCTTTCTTGCTCGGTTTGTCATGCAATGCTTAGCTTCTCTATGGCTCACTCTTCCATACTCATCAGTCTTGCTGTGCTTCCTTCGCTGCATTCATGCTTGCCTTATTTCGTACTGTCTGTAGCCTTCTTGATGTGCCCCTTGTTTTTTCCTCATATATGTAGCAGTGGCGGACCCAGGATTTAGCGATTGGGTATTCAGTATTAAAAAAAATGTTCAATCCAAAATACGAGAAGTCCATAGTAGCGTAAATTTTAAAGTATAAATTGTTCATAGTAGAGAAGTTTCAACTAATTAAAAGAAATTACAAAGCATTTAAACAAAATTACAATTTAACTTTGTGTTCCTTTATGACTTGGAAGCGTTTAATGATGTCACTATCCTTAACTTGCACAAAAAATTTACGCTCAACTGCTGATTGCCGAACTGGGCAGTCACAACATAAAGATCATAAATACCTGATATTTGTTGCTATGTGGGCTCTTTTCAGTTAGGGAAAAATGCAAACCCCCCTAAAGTCACTTGGATTTTAACTTTCCCCTCCAAAAATTATTTTGTTGCAAAAAAAAACCCCCAAAAGTTTGATTTTGTTGCAAAAACACGTCCAAAAATTTAAAAAATTTAAAAAAATCACAAAAAATTCTAAAAAAAAACTAGAGACAATTATAAGACCTTTTGTGAAATTTGTTTTCAAAAATAATATACTTTACATCATATTACATGGAGAGTAAGTTTGAAAAAAAAGAAAACGTGCAACTTATTTATTAATTCGAGTTAAATGCATAGTTAATTATTTACTAATCCAAAAATTATGAAACAAAATTTTTTAGTCTTCTTACATGATCCTCTATCGTGTAAAAATACATGAAATCTTAAAATAGTTATTGTAACGTGCAGGATTGAGTAAATATGTTGCAGATAGATTAATTCATAACTAATCCATAACACCCCCAAAATTAGTGAAATCACTTTTATTAGTTTACTAAAAAAATTAGTTTACAATTTGCTGAGTGGTCTGATGAATTGAAGCAGCAAAGATATATATACGTAGTATATGTGCTATATAATTAATTTTTTTGCAAAAAAGTTGGGTATTCAATTGAATACCCATGCATCATGGTGGGTCCGCCCATGATATGTAGGAAGAAAAGCTACAATTTGTTCTAATCTTTTTTACTGAGACTTCACCTAAAAAGCATGTGTACACCAGGGATTCACATATACTTCATTTTATATATGTTTGTACTAGGTAACCAACTCCTTAAGTAAGTTCTATAAGGGTTCATTTGGTTGCCTGTATGATCCTATCGTGGCTAATGAGTGAACTGGTCTTATTTGAGTGCATGCAATCTATTTTGTTTAGTTGTTTATATCTGTTCAGCCTGATTCAAAAAATACATTGTTTCGTTGACCGTATGAGTACATATCGAATGAGATAAAATTTTAAAAAATAGGTGTTACTGTGCCATTTATTTTGCATAAGTATATTCTAATTGGTCTTAGTTTACATCATTAAGCCTTAATTAACTTTAAAACATATTAATATTACTTAATATTCACTAATCACATACTAAAATCATTATTAGTTAGATGTTAGCTTGCATCCAACGAAGCCAGACCCGTGGGAAATGAAAATAATTCTCTTTTCCCGCAAGCTAGGCTGGGCAGGAACTTTTGCATCCAACGAGACAAGCCCAGGTCCCCATCCAGGCAACCAAGCATCCATAACTTATACCCCACAGGGCCACAGGCCTAGCTACGCCTCGTACAGACAACCAAACGCCCCAGGGTTAAATTGTTAGACTTTCACTTTATAACAAACACTTGATTAGTTGTTTACCACAGTTTTGTTTCAAAAGTTTGTCATGTCGTAGCTTTTGTGCCAGACAAATTGTTCGTCGCAATTGTGGCAAGAAGTTGAGTCTGTGACATCTCTAGCCCTTGTGACATCTCTAGCTCCACTAAAGGAAAAGTTTGCCATACTAGATATCTGGCAATAAACCAAACACTAGCCACAAAACTAGTCAGCTCTGACTACCTAATGTGTGGCAACGTGTGATCTCAAACCAAACATGTCCTAAATTCATAAGTTTGGTTGATGCTGAGTGGCATCGTCTAGTGTATGGATCTAAGAAGTGGAGATCCATGTTGTCGGAGGGTAAACTCCTCAAGCGGGGATCCGGATGAATCCTCTTTGAGATTCGGCCAAGGGATGATTCTGAACCCGCTTCGTAGGTGGGATAAATGGGAATAAATGAGATGCAAGTGGAGTGGAATGATCGGATGCGGGAAAGAGTAAATACTCAGGGGATTTTTAGACAGGTTCAGGCCGCACTGAGCGTAACACCCTACTCCTGTGTGTATGCTATAAATGCTCTGAGAATGACTCTCGAAGGATCTGTTGTGTTACAAGAATATTTGTCTAAGTCTAGAGCTTCGTGCTCCTTGTTCTTCGGAGGATCCAAGCCTCTATCTTCTGTGTCTTATGCTCTTCGAGACTTGTCCGGTGTGTTCCGTATTTTGGTCTCTGTTCTGGTCGTCCCTCTTCTCTGGGGAACTCGCCCTGCTTATATACCCGCCGGGGCGGTAGCGTGCCCAGAAAGGATGGCGCGAGTTCCAATGTGACATAAATGAAAAGCAACCATCATGGGCTGTTGTGCGATGTGACGGGAGGGTTGAAACCCCCCCCCATCCGGTCTTATTCGTCATCATTCGGCTTTTCGGCGAGTGCCCCGAGGAGGGCCCACCGGGGAGCCACCGAGCAGCCCCGTGTGCCCACCCGGTCAGAGCAGGCCTGACACAGCAGGGCGGCAAGCGATGTGCCTCGAGCTCCGTGACGTTATCCCGAGACGTGCCGGATGACGCGCGATGGGACCCGTGCATTAAATATCCCCATGCCTTCATGCTAGGCCGTAGCAGGGACTGACAGCAGGCGTGGGGGGAGTGGTTGGAAGTGACAGGCCACGCACCCTCTTAAATGCAGCATCAGGCCTCTCATCAGTTGACACCTCACCGCTGAGCCTCTGTGGGGACCACCGGCGAAGGACTTCTCAGGCCCTCGGGGAACTGTGAGTGCTCAGGGGCTAATGTTCGCAGCCTCGAGCACTCTCTCCCGGACATGCCCTCTCTTGGTCCTCGGGGAACCGAGTGCTCGGGGGCCACTGTTCACGGCCCCGTGCACTCTCTCCTGGAACTGACTGTTTGGGTCATCGGGGAACCGAGTGCTCGGGGGGCCACTGTTCACGGCCTCGAGCACTCTCTCCCGGAACTGACTTTCATTGGGTCATCGGGGGACTCGGGTGCTCGGGGGTCACTGTTCGCAGCCCCGAGCACTCTCTCCCGAAACTTGGCTTTTCTTGTTATCGGGGAACTTGAGTGCTCAGTGTCAGAGGGTGAACTCCTCAAGCGGGGATCCGGAGGGACCTCTTTTAAGATTCGGCCAGGGGATGATTCTGAATCCGTTTTGCGGGTGAAATAAATGGGCGTAAATGAGATACAGGCGAAATGGAAGGATCGGATGCAGGGAGTAGTAAATGCTTAGAGGATTTTTAGACAGGTCAGGCCGCACTAAGCGTAACACCCTACTCCTGTGTGTATGCTATAAATACTCTGAGAATGTCTCTCTGGGTGTTTGTTGAGTTACAAGAATATTTATCTAGTCTAGAGCTTCGTGCTCCTTGTTCTTCGGTTGATCTATGCTTCTGGCTTCGTTGTTGTCCAACTTGTCTTTCTTCAGGGTGCCCGCCCGGCTTAAATACCCGCCGGGGTGGTAGCGTGCCCAAAAAGGATGGCGCGAGTTCCAAGGCGCCATAAATGGAAAGCAACCATCATGGGCTGTTGCGCGAGGTGACGGGGAGGGTTGAAAACGCGCCCCGTCCGATCTTGTTCGTCATCATGCCGTTCTTCAACGGGCGCCGTGGGGAGGGCCCACCGGGCAGCCACAAATGAAATAGTTTGCTAACGTAAATTTGTTGGATAAACGGTATCTAATTTTATTGGGGTTGGATTTTATGATTTGTTTTTTAATCTTCTATGTTGTTTCGTTTAGTTGTTGATCTATGGTTATAGTTAGTCAATCAATTAATTTGACGGTCGGATATTTTATTTTTTTATGGGAATTTCTATGATTTTTTAGATTAACGTGAATACACCAAAAGGAGTCTTCAATTAATAAATATAAGATAAGATGGTGAGATCATTTCCACGAATCGCTTACTCTAACTCACATTTTTATTTTTATTTTTTGTTCAAAGGGTACAGCTTTGCATTTTTCTGCTTTAATTGTTATAACTTAAATCATCATACTTCAGTTTGTAATAGGGTAATGCTAGCTCTTACCAGAACTGATGTTTGTAATAGGGTAATCTGACCAGGAGTGGTTGGTATTCGATTCGACTACCCCTGCGAGGCATCCCGCCGGAGCGCGGCCGTCTCATGCTCTGGTTAGTCTCCCTCCTCCCCTTCGAATCATGCGTCATCGAGAGCTAATCGTCTGGACTTCCCTTGCTATAAACATCGCCATCAAGATCACAGCTGCGGCAGAATGCGCCTCTTGATCCTTTTCACGGCGTTCATCGACCTGAGCCATCTCGCGTTTTACATTGTACTACTTGGCCTCTTTTGTCTGATAAGAATTTGGCCGCTGATGCGCTATTTGTTTTGCAATGCATCACATGATTCGCAGGATAATAGCTTGGGCATGTAGGAGTTTACGGAGGCAAACATTAAGAATCGGATTTTATGATTCTCAGCTGGTCTTTAAGTTCTTTGGATTTATGGCAGGAAGCTTGGCCTAACAAAGGAAGAAATGTCAAAAAATCTACCAATTGTGGATGCCACCTCTTCAGATTCAGGTAGGAGCCCAATGTCTGTCTCAGTGTTAATGTTATTTTTGGAATCTTATTGATTGGAAAAAAACATGTGAATTGTAGGTGCATTTGATAATGTTCTTGAGCTTCTTGTCCGAGGTGGGCGAAGCCTGCCAGAAGCTGTGATGACGATGATCCCTGAGGCATGGCCGAACGATGCAAACATGGAACCTGGGAAGAAAGCTCTCTACGAGTTCCTGTCAGCACTTATGGAGCCTTGGGATGGACCTGCTCTAATATCTTGTAAATATACTTAGCCCACTTTCCTTGTTTGATCATACTTCTGATGGATTTACTTCATCTAACTTGGCTGTCACCTGCAGTTACCGATGGCCGTTACCTTGGAGCTCCCTGGACCGCAATGGCTTGAGGCCCGGTCGATTTTATGTGACCCACAGTGGACGTGTGATCATGGGTAGTGAAGTTGGTGTTGTCGATGTTCCTCCTGAAGATGTGCTCAGAAAGGGTAGGCTAAATCCTGGAATGATGCTATTGGTTGATTTTGAAAACCACACTGTAGTGGACGATGAAGCTCTGAAGGCACAATACTCTAAAGCTCACCTATATGGGAAATGGTTCAAGAGACAAAAGATAAACCTCAAAGACATTGTAGAGTCTGTGCCAGAAACTTGCTCCAAGCATTTCGAGCTCACTTCCAGTAAGTCCTTCACCATGCTTTAACGTCGTACATCTAATTGGGCTATAACTTTGATTTAGTTACTGATGACAACTTGGGCCAAACATAAGTAACGTAGCCATTATGATTTCTTTTACAATTTGATGCAGCAAAAGAATGAGAACAAGGAACGTGTAGGTATCAACGGAATTTTGACCCCCCCCCCCCCTGAAGGCCTTTGTGTAAGGGTTTAGCTCTATTTGGTTGCTGTTTTCATTTGTGCTGGATATATAATTATTGAACTGAACAACTCCAGGTACACGGTAGAAGCCCTAGACATGTTGCTGATGCCAATGGCTTAGGATGGAATGGAACCTCTTGGCAAAAATGCTTGCACGAGATGCTCTCCGACTTCATGAGTTGGATTTCCCTTCAAGAACCCCTTCACCTGGCAGTGCAGATGCAAAGGCCCTTCCCAACCCAGGGGACTACCACTGGAGGAAAAATGGTGAAGTCCATCTCATCGATCCACTTGCAGTGGGAAAATTAAAAGAAGCAGCTAGAGTCAACGTGATAATTGAAGAACCTATTGTTTTATCCCACACAACTCAAAAGATTTTGATGAACTGAGTCTAATTTGTAGCACACAACTAGATCGACGTTGGATTTAGGTTCATGTTCTTTAATGCATGACGTTATTGGTCTATAGCATCTGTTTTGCATTTCACAACATCATATTTGATCTCAGTGGTATTGTAAGTTATAGAAAAAAATTTATATTCATGTGGGTTAACAATTAGGAATCATTGCAATACAAGGACATTTTACTATCATATTTATGGCGAAAAAATTGACAATATCGCTACGATATATGTTATTTTTGACTAAGGTATATTTGCATATCATATTTTTTTTTAGTGATATATGCTATCGTAATAGTAGGATATTCGTTTAAAATATTTAGATACTGTTGTAATGCATGAAGATTGTACTAGCTAATAATAATTTAGATCGAGGCTTGGCACAGTGATTTCACTACATATATTGATATTCTAGCTTTCTGGTGGTTAATCGATCGCAATTGGCTGTCATTGGCTGTCATATATACTCTCGCTGCCTAGCTTTTCCAATATACTAATTTTTTAGAACGAGAACGACGATTAGAGCGAGGTGAATATATGTTTCAATAAATTTCTTTCGAAATAGATGATCTTTTCCTATTTCTCATCCAACGTATTTTAAAACGTTCAAGTGGAAGAAAAAAATTAGAGAGACAAAAGAATTAGAGAGACAAAGGTCTCTCCTGCTCCTGATCCCTCGGATCGTCTTATCATTTGCACTGTATTTCCTTCACTTCTTTGTCAACACGTCGTCTTTATTCGTCGTTAATGCTTTGTTTGATCTCCACGTGTTCAGCTAGGATCACCCTTGATTCTGCTCAGTCTCTTTGATCGTCTGGCACCAAACACTCCGCTTGGCCTTAATCATCCTGCTGTTGACCGTCAAGTTGCATCCATCACTTGCACACCATGAGACAAGCAAACACATATTTTCAACTCCAATTCTAATTAGTCTATAATCAATATGCTCAAATGAAATATCAAATCAAATTCAAATCACATCAAAGCTCATGCAAAACCGAAGATCATCAAACCAAATAAAATACAATATTAATCACTCATCATAAGAAAATCAAGACACATTTCAACTTGATTTCTCAATTTTAAACACTAATTACTAATAGACAACGCATGCAAAAATATTTCAAAGTTGTAATATTTTAAAACTAATTTTCAAGACCAATCTAGCTATACTATTTTCAAAAGTTCTATTAAAATATTCAAAAGAATATTGATGGTGAAAGTTTAAACATATTAATTACACGACCCAAAACAGCACTCTTTTACGATCGGAGAGAATAATACACAATAATAAACCCATATATATAACATGATGTCGAATTCAAGCGTGCGGTGACTATATACAGAGTTTGTACTCTAATAGTATATTTCTATAATTAATTCTGTTATAACTAAAGTAAATACTACTTTTTAAGGTAATATATATATAGACACACACACTAGCTTGTGAATACACACATTATTTTCTAAGATATATATATTACCTTTTGAAATATATATACTTCTTTAGTTATATATTTTAGTTATAGCGGGATCAACTGTGAATCAAACCGGGAGTATGTACTCTCGAGAATACGGACTAGTTTTCCTATATATACTAGCTAAATATACTTGTGCTGCAACAAAAATGCAAGTATTAGATATAGTAACATTAAGTATAAACTCAAGATATGAAGACGTGGATACGTTATGAGAGTGTCACCGAACCAATACGTCAGGAGTGATGCTGTAGTTGATTTTAGATGAAATTTAAAAAAAGGAGGGAGAGATTATCTGCTAATTTTCTTTCTAATTTTTTTATTTATATTAGTAACCGATTACATATCTGTAACTGATAATGAGTCGGCGAGGCTGAATGACGAGGGTGAATAAAAAATATGAATAAATTATTTAAATTTGGAAGTTTTTATTAGATAGGAGGATGATAAAAAAGAAAGGACGTGAGAATTAACAGGTGTTATAAGAGAGAAACTAGTAAGTAACTCCTATGAGTACATGCTCCCGATTCGATTCATAATTGATCAGAGTCCATACGCGTGGGACTGAAGCGAGCAAGCGCGTGAGGCGAGCGGCGCAGTTGGCGTCGGGCCGCGTGCGCAGCGCACTAGTGCGTGAGCTGTGTTGAGCCAGTACTGTAGATATATATACGGGTGTAATATATATATATATATACGGGTGTAATATATATATATATATATATAAGCCATGCATGCACAATACGCGGGTGCCATGCATGCATGAATATATACCGTACGTATTATTGCATTGCTGGAGTACCTAGCCACCGGTCGGTACAGTGGTAGATAGATCTAAAAGTTAATTGTTGATCCATGCATCATTGTGTGTGTGTCGTACGCTAGCTAGCTGGTGCACCTAACATGCACATGAGTAGTAGAGTTGATCCACAAGTCATGAGCTGGGCCTGCTTGCTAATAAATTGGGTGATCTGGAAAGATTAACTAAAACTTAAACGTGAACAAACGAAACACGTACAAACAAAAGGAAGGGAAAGAAGCAAAACGTATAACTAACGGCAAGTACCATATGTCTATCTTATAGGCTGTCTTATATATTATTATATAATATTAAAATAACTTAATATATAATCTCTATAATAAATTATCTTTTTAATTATCTTATAGTAATTTCATAAATACTTAATTTGTGCATAGACTAAACAAATGTTGTGAGCTGTATGAAAACAATAACTCATACAAATACAAGAATAGTATAGTAATCCTAAATTTTAGCTTTAAAAACCATTGTCTCGAGAGACAATAGCATGTTTCTCACCTTCGTCTCTCCCCACGTAACCTAAAATACTTGGGTAGCAAAGCATGAGATAACTTATAAGACAATCATTGTACCTATCTTAAGGGCAAGGACAATGATGCCGTCTTACAGATCACTCAGTAGCCTTCACGTAATCTTGAAAAAAATTAACTGACAATCCTTACGTAAAAAAAAAAGCCCTCCAATAATGGGTGGTAACTGTCATACGTGACAGGTTCTGTACCTGTCACTTCAAACACGTCACTAATGACTAATTATTAGTAACACATTACGATTCATCACTTAATTATGAGATCATTAATGACGGGTCATAACCGTAACCTGTCAATAATAATTGGTGAATATTTTTCATGTTTTTTTTATAAAAAAAAAACCAAATTTTTTATTTTTGACGGGTTACAACCCGTCACTTATAAGGTCACCAGTGACGGGTTATAGTCATGACACTTCACTTATAACTTATCATATTTGACTCGTTACTAATGACTGATGAATATTTTTCGTATTTTTTTGATAAAAAATACCTAACAATACTATTTCACTCGAGCCATCCCAATGCATGTCCTATTATTAATGACTGGCCTATTATGACCCGTACTGATGAGTAGTCATTAGTAGCGGGTCATAACTATAACCTATCATTATTACCATAATTACGAACGTCAATAGTAACAGGTTAAGTTGTGACCCATCACTAATAACCAATTTATCGGTGATAGGTCATCCTAGACCAGTCATTAATAATAATATTGTTTTAAATCAACTGCTACTAATTTTGTGTCTTCTTTATCTATTTTTCATATAGTGAATTTCTACAATATATCATCTTTTTAGTTATTTTATAGTAACTTCACGTCCCTTTAATTTATGGGTTAGTGGAAGAGAAAAATAATATACCTATTGCAATGACATACGGTAAGATGGTGTGGGAGCTGTCTCGCACGTTAAATTTTAGCTTGTGTGGCAGTTGTTTTACGAGACAATAACCTCTTTCTTCTCCGTATCACTAAAATCTTAACTACAATCCACTGTTAGTTAGTTGTTACACGAATTGAAGCTGGTGAGAAATACCGTACCATATTACTACAAAACATCACACATATAACACACTATCAATACCAGCTTAATAGTAATTAACACTGAAGATGTATCAGTGCTGGTTTTTAAACTACTGCATACGAACAAGACTGAGGAGCAAAGAAGTGACATTGATAGTGACTGTATAAATGCTGATTCTAAACACGAACCGGCACTTATAATCAGTATCAGTGTCGGTTCTAGTCACGAACCGACACTGAAGATTGCTACTATCATAGCTTATCTTAAAAAATTCATAACTTTTTCACATGAAGTCGGATAGGAAAAACTTTATATGAAAATTATATTCTAAATGAGATCTACAACTTTGTAGTTGAAAATATTTTAATTTGAGGTCATTTAAATGCCCAAATAATTATAATAAAGTTACAGCAGTGGTCGAAGATAGCTCGCATTAAAAATATCATAACTTTTTCACATGAAGTCGGATGACGAAAAACTTTATATAAAAATTGTAGTTCTCGACGAGATCTATAACTTTACAGTTGATCACTTTTTATTTAAAGTAATATAACTACACAAATAAATCAATAAAGACTGTCGAAGGAATCACACATAAAATCACAAACTAAATTACTGGATCTAATGTAAAACTAGTAGAAATTATTAAAAAAGCCAATTTAGCCATAAAGATGAAAACCACAAATTGAAAGATTTTCATCGTGAGTTTGGTAACTCGGATTGATGAAACATCTGCGCAGCACTGACTTTCAGATTAAACACTATGTCTAAAAAAATTTTAGGCAAATCAGAGAAAGTCAATTTTCGACAAAAACTTCAGAGTTTTTGTCGAGGGTCTTTCGAGATTTTTTGGGATCAAGAAGTGTATAGGTCTAAAAACTTGTATTTTTTTCGAATGCGCCTCCTCGTTAGTTTTGAAAGTAGACGTCGAATATCGAAATTGGACTCCGTATGCAAAAAATTATGATTGTTTTACTAAACATTACACGGATTGAACATAAACTTGAAATACGAAGTTGGATGGAAGCAAACTTTATATGAACATTGTAGAACTCGATGAGATATATAATTTTATAGTTGATAACTTTTTTATTTGAGATCATTTAGATATCTAAATAACCATTCAAACGTTCGGTTAGAAGATGTCAAAAGAATTTATTATATTACTATAGTCACGAACGGACGATAGCTGAGATAGTTAGAGGGGTCACGTGTGGATATAGATTATGAGATCTTGAGTTCGAGTCTTGGTTCGGGTGGGTGTCCTTGGTCGTGAAAAAAAATTAAAGTTTTTTTTGCCAAAAATATTAAATCAAGACCGATACTATTAGTGTCGGTTATATACCTGACACTAATAGTCAGTGATTATTAATATAGTAATTAATATTAATTCAAAATCTGTTATTAATAATGATTTTAAATCAATACTGACGAGAGTTTCTACCGTAATACCAGCTGGCATGTATCAGCAGTCTGATCAGCAACACACGTACACTTGCATCTGACACACGTTATCTTGTTACGGCGGCGAGGTCTTCTCGATTCTCATCTCATCCGATCCTTATGCGCAAGCCAAAGCGTCAGAAGAAAAAAAATTGCTTGGTGGAGCTATCGCGAAAATGGGTTAACTTTTTATGGTTTCAAGTAAAGCTATCAGGAAAATGTATTAATTTCATGTGGGTAATAAGCAGCAACTATCTTGATAATTGAATTTCCCTGTCGATCAGATCAGCCGTCAACCCTCGGGCTAATTATTTTCCATCTCAGGTGAGCAGCTTAATTCAAGTCAAATTGGAGACTGAGCAAGTTAAGAGATCGAGTAGGCTGGTGGTAATACTCAGGTTGCATGTTACAAATTCAAGTCGTTTTATTACAACAAAAAATATAAATTATCAAGCTAGACTCTGCTTGTATATCTTTCTGTGCGGCCGACATATTTCCATAGCTTCCGTATGCCAATATTCGTATCTTTCTATGAGGGCGTTTTTAATATTCGTTTTGAACTCGAAAAAAATACACGAGGTTAGTAATTAAGCCACTCGATTTCTTGCTTTGAGTGCATCTCATGATCATTTGGTGTGATGTCTCTCTCGGGGTTTTATTTGTGTGTAGACAATCAGATAGACTCTACTTGCATGCTAGGATTATATTCGATGATGCATGGTAATCTCTTAATCGAGATTGTTTGATCGGTAATCTTTATGGGCTCCACGGCAATCAGTGAGTGGAAATGGAATTGTTGTGTGTATTTGTGTGTGTGTTCAATTGCTGCCTAAATTTCGCTGGCCATGCATGCATGAATGAGCCTCCATCAGTCGTCGCGATACGATCGATTCTAGAATGCACGTGAAAAGTGTAAACAGTCCTCATGCCGCATGCCGGCCGTCCGCGGTAAACAGTACTTCCGGTTTACCCGTGATTCGACATATTCTTTTTTTTTTGTGAAAGCGTGATTCGACATATTCAATAATGCTTGCTCAAGGTTTAATCCGAAATGATATTGTAGACCAGAAATAACATCAAAATTGCTTTATTGATCTTTTTCGATTTAAGTACATATACGCAAGTTGTGCTAGATATATCCTGACCGATGTATTATTTGATGTCATCTTGATTTAACTAAATTGGGCAAATATCCTTGATTTGAGTATTCAACCATCCAAGTTATGTAATTGGTTGCAGTTGAGATGGTGATGGATAATTATTGACGGCTTGTCTACTTGACATTTGAGTGTTCTCGAGTGTTCAACACCCAACTTCTTCACACACACCTTGACCTCTTCCTCCCCTAAGCTATTGCTCGCCGGCGTCGTCTCCACCTGGTGAGCCCGAGCCTCCGCGCGCACCCTACCGCCTCCTTCCTCAACTCCGATGAGCTTCTCCTTCGTGCTCTTGCGCCCACCCTCCTTTCTTATCTCCGATAACTCCTGCCGTTGTATCCGCCACTGTCACCTGTCGTCTTGCTAAACTCTCACAAATGATACCCTCACCCTAACCCAGACCATCATCGGTCCTCCGCCACCATAGCTAGTGGTGCCCCGCCTAAGCCTGTCAGACTCCAATGAACTCCTACCCTAAACCAAACCTCTAGCTCTGAACCTTAACCTCACCAGAGCAACTCATTAGAAAGGGGTCGCCCAATCTCATGTCTCGAACCACATTAGAAAGTTTGGGCGAGAAGGATGCTTGAAACACTCCTGCATGTTTTAGCTTTTCCGTTATTTGATACATGAGGATTAACCTAGCAGCAAACGGAGACGGCAGGCAGTTTGGGTCCGGCCGCACGTGCGCGCGCGGAAGTTATATTGGAGCGTGTGCCTGCCGGCCGTCTCTCTTTCTCTCTCTCTCTCTCTCTCTCATAGCAGCTTGTATTGAGTTTTCACGGCCCATCGATCTCTCTCTTCTCGCCTCGATCTCTCCCCTCGATCCACCCGCCAGCTGGCTATCTGCCGACCGGTGCCCTCGCTCGCTCCCTTCTCCTTCCTCCATCTATTTATACCGCTCCATCTCGCCTCTGGGTACACAACACACAACTCTCTCTCTCTCTCTCATGGATCTCTGAGTTATTCCCAGTGCTCAGCTCCTCTGCGTGCAAGATGGTGGCCATGTTCTCCACAGGCTTTCTTGAACTGTGAACTCGTGCTTGAATCCCGCTCGGTTAATTTCGTTTGGTTTACATCTCTTCTGAATCAAGAGTAGTCGCCTTGTTGATGGTTCAAGAAAGTCCTTGGAAAACATGACGCCTCTTCCTTTCTCCACCCAATGCAAGTATGGAGGACAACATGCATATGCGCTCCTACCGTCAGCGGTCATCCGGAGACAGCTAGCTAGCCGATCTGATCTGCGGGTAATTTTGGGTAAATTTATCTGATTGTGCATAATTAATTCCTTCTCGCTCGGTGAGTTAGTTTCGATGTTATTAGTCCATCGGCTGCGGTTAATTTCATTAATTGTACGTAGCTACATATATATAGAGAGAGAGATCTACACAACTCTATCGTCATAATTTGGGATGCAGATCTTGCCCTCTTAATTCCTTATCGTATGCAGATGCAGATCTACCATGCATGCGCATGCCTAGCTAGATGCATGATGTATATATCCCCCTGGCAGTTAGTTAATCTTCTCTTTCGGCTAAGTTGATATGCCATTTGGAATTGTTCCCTCTACTTTTCTATTAAAACTCGATAGTTAATTGGTCAGATCCAATTTTTGTTTATTATTCTTTTGTCGAGACCTACCTCAAATATATATCCATCTTCTTCTCCAGTTCAATTCTTCGAGGGAATTCTTGTATATATAAGTAGTCTTTCGTTCTTCCTTTCTTTCTTATGTAATTTTCAGGTTCAGGTTAACCCTACCTATGACGCCATGTTTTATTATACCATGCCATTTTTACTGTTATTGCTAAATTTTGCAGTAAAAAATTATTTGGTTAATACTAGTTCAGCGGGGACACTGCTGCATATATCTGTAACACCAATTCAATAGTACTGCACTAGCAGGGGGGAAAGCAAGAGTTTAGTAGTAGCGCAGAAATTCAAGCGAACAATTTTTTACAAGTACATGTAAGGATTTATGTGGACATGAGACAAATAGCTAAGGCCCTTTATGAGTATATTTCTGAAAAGCTAAGTACATGTCTTGTAACATTGCCCATTTCGATCAATTGTGCGTGTTGGATGTATCTTTGATCTAAATACTTGTTAATTTACAAAAAAAAAACCCTGTTTTTCATGATGACACTCGTAACTGCTACTTGGATATACAGTTAGTATATGTTGATAATTTTGTTTCGTTAGAACCTGATGTGTGATAGATATTCTTAGTTAAAAGCTAAGGAACAATTATTATTTTTCGAGCAAACAACAGTCGTCTATCTTTTTCCAACAATTGGACAACAACATTTCACCGTGTATCTGCATGAAATATTTTAATTCGTAATTTCAATCAGCATGCAAGGTTGTTGTCGACGTTAGCGTCAGCAATGGAGCGGTTCGTATAATTGATTGTAAATATTGGAATCTGCACCCGATTGATTTAAGTATGTTTGCTTTACCTTTATTTTTCTTAAGTTATCCCATGCATGTAGAGCTAGCACTACTATGATATACTATATATCTGACTAATAATATAATTTAGGAACAAGATATGTGTGTAGGAATGTCAACCGTATCATGAAAAAGAGAGAAGAAAATCAAAATGAAGTTGCAATTTCTCACAAGATAGAGAAGAAAAGAAAAGGAAAAAAGAAAATGGGTGCCCATGCGGTGATGCATGCGTCGTCCTTTGGTGGACTAGCTCGAGCGATGTATGCATCGGTGCCTGCTGATTTACTGTTGGACTTTACCTTGCTGGTCCAGAAAGATAGAGAAGCGTGCAGCAGTGAAATGGCAGCAGAGCAGAGCAGACACGCACAGCTCCCTCCAACTCTGCTGTCTCTATGTTAGCAGTACGACGATCCATCCAGCCATCCAAATCATCCATGGAGCTATCTGAGCTGCTTTTCTTCCCTCGTGTCCCGTCGATCCGTCCATCCTTGTCCTCCTGACCTGTCGCTTCATTCCAACCTGCATTCCCTTTTGTATTTTTTCTCGCATTACAGTATATTCTTCCTTTCTCCTGCAATTCATTTCTTTTCTGAAACATTTTAATTACAGATGCAAACCAGTTCACTATTAGTTGCTGTCACTGCTGACGATCTCTACTCCTAGCTTAGCTTCTTCAGTGGATATGTTGATCCATCGATCATAGCTAGGCAGCATCTCTATAAATGGAAATCTGAAGCTGACAATTCAGCGGTTCCAATAATTGCGACAGTAATGTTGCCTAAACCGGAAACCGTTGGAATCGTCTCTCTGCAATCATCAAAAGGAGCTGAAATTTGCACTGTGCTCAGTGTGCCGTGGTGAGAAAATTGCAGTGCAGGCAGCAGATGAAGTGACACAACTCTGTCTCCCTGCTCTTCATGCATGTGTAGTAAGTAGCTGTTCGACCCATCTTTGCATTGCCTCGCTTTGCTTTCACTGTGGAATTTCATGCATGCTTTGTTCGGCAGGGTAGCAATGACCATGATAGCTGCATACTGCTTAGCTTCTTCCTCCCTCCTTTCTTTTCATGCTTGTACAAGCAGCTGAAGGAATTTCTTCAGTGTTTTCTTGCTCCACCGATCTAGATCATATTCTTGCAGTTACAGTAGCATATGTTTATGGATGGTGTAAGTAATCTTTAAAGTTAAAGTTTGTAACTGTGGATCAAATCTTGATGATGCACTGTAGGCTGTAATTGAGTGATGTTGAGAGTTGTTAATCCGTTTCCCTTTTGTTTTCTGACGGGGGACGTGTTTCAAAACTGAACCTGCTCCTAAATCAATCGATGACCTGCTTCAGTACTGATGCTATCATACGCCTGTAACTTACTTTGATTTGTTTACCTGCTGCTTCTCTCTCTCTCTCTCTCTCTCTCAAAGTGTGCATCGTTAAGAGTGTGTATGCTGTAGATAAAGGTGGCAATCTTTTGCTTTTTCCTTTTTTATAGCCGGCGGAGTATTTTCGAAAGCTCAATTGACTAAAAGAATGTTAATTTGTAGGTAATAAATAAAGTGGCTCAATGTTACAGAAGAAATGTGTGATCCAACAAGACAACAAGAATATAGAACACTTAATAATAATTCAGTTGTGGACAACCTGAATCATGATGGCATGCAATATCATAATAATTTGGAGTGATAGCAATGAGTAGAGGTTGAAGCACTAAGAGCGAGATGCATGCAGCATGGTTTGGTGCTGACATGACAAGGACCAATAAGATAAAAAAAAGGTAGATACATGCATAGTGAAAGTGATTAGCCAGGCCAGGATTTGGTTTGGTTTGGTGGGGAGAGCACTCCATCGTCCAGCTTTTTATATATTAGGTGCAGGGTGGCTTTCATTCCATTCGATCAGCAGAGCAGGCCGGGGCAGATGCAGGTACTTTCTCTTGTTGCGGGGCTTGGAAAATGGAATTTGAAAAGATCGATTTGCACGAAAGTGAAAGCAGGGGGCCGGGTTAAAGCTCTTCATGTCTTTCTTTTCTCTTGATGATATATTCATCTTCATCAGTTGAGACACGCGCGCGCACACACAGAGAGAGATAGAGAGAGAGAGCTTTCTTGTACTGTGACTAGTGTGAGAGTGAGTTGTAGCTTTGCCATTCCCTGCTCCAACCCCAACCAACCATAAAGCAAATCATGCAACTTTCATTTGGCAGGCATGCAGCTTTTTGGTTTTGTTTGTTTGCTTCTCGATGGATCTGTTTGCTAGCTCTTTAATTTGCTGCAGTGCAGTGTGTCCAGAGAGAGACTCTCGAGACAGGCAACCAAACAGGTATGATCCATCATCTGTGAGTGAGTGAGATCGGATCGGAGCAGGCAGTTAGTGATGCATAATTAGAGATCATCATCTCTCTCAACATCCACCAGCAATTAGCTGTGATTGTGTTTCACTTCTCAGGGAAAACATATATTCTCCTCTTTCCCATCAGTTGAGACACAGAGAGAGAGAGAGAGAGAGAGATTTGTGATAGTGGAGGTAGGGAGGGAGAGTAGAATTCTAACCGGCTCCTATTACATTAGACAACTTGTGGCCCCAAGCGCAAAGGCGCGCTTTCTGAACCCAAAGCATAATCTCAGCTGCTGCATTCGGATTGCCAGAGGTGGTGCGATGTCCAAACCTCACCGACGGGCATGCTGGCAGCGGAGGAGGAGATGCATTATCTCATCTCCAAGGGCACCAGTCAGTGGATGTTATGTTGCGATGGCTTCGTGTAGATGTCGGTGGAGAAGCCACAAGAAATGTTTGCATTTGGGAGGTGACGTTGAGAGCGCCAGGGAGTAAGCAAGCAAGCAAGCAAGCAGTCTGGCGTGTCAAAACACAATTTCCAATCCACATAGAGGAGCTACGTACGTACACGGCCAAGTCAGGGTTCCAGCTTGGGAGAAAAATGGGTGAAATCGACAGAGAAAATGGAAAGGAAGCATGTGGGCCGGCAAATGAGAAAGGAAGGTGGTTCGGTGATGGGAGCCTGCGCATGCCGCACCTGCGTTTCCCCAGGCCTGCCTTAGGTGTTATAGAATAAGCCTGTGCAGCGATAGATCTACCCAGATGAACTCAACGGCACTCTAGACAGCATATTTATTCATGGGGTTCAGCCCAAATCTACACTAGGACACTCCTCTCGATAATTACAACACCGACCACTCGGATTCCCACAGCACCCCTGAGCCTGTTGCGTTTTGTCACCATGCCGATTTGTAACAGGGGACCTTTCATATTTTTTTTAAAAATATCGGGTTATAAGACTCCGATTCTAACTCTATCATATTATTTCGCAGATTAGAAACATACGTTCGTATTTGAATTATTGTATTACATAACTATGAATATATGTGGGTGTGCCAGTATACAGTCGTATACGAGAGAACATGAGACAAATATAATTGGAATATATAACTTTATTTATTCATTATCGAAACTATAAGTACAGTTTCATAGTTTACAATTTGCTCACACACGTACAAACACACACGCTCTCTGACTAATGCTTTGGTGATCGTGTCTTCTAGGTTCCTGTGCCTCGCAAGGCCACTGGTTAATTACGTTCGGTTTTCTAGACGACCTCTGATTAAACTGCTTTACTGGTCGTCGTCAGGTCGTCTCCGAACTGCAAGGCTATAGTCACACGCATCAAAACAGATAAAGTAAGCGTTAGAAAAATAATTAAAAAGAAAAGACGGGACAAACAGTCTGTTTAGAGATATTGGATCATCATTGGCCACGTAGACTGAATGACTATAGGTATACTAGACCTTTATACTCTGTTATTGTTATCTTTATATGTTCTTGTTATCTTTATCTCTGTCCAAGGATTATTGTGCTACTTAGAACCCAGTTACATTTTCTTGATTAATAACCAGAAAATGCCTTTGCCTGTTTCATTAAGGAATGGCTGAAATATCACTGCATGTCTAGCGTGTGCAATTGCCATCTTGCAACAATATTGCTTCCTTGCGTATACAGAGAGGCAGCTTGCACTATATGCTCTGATGAAAAGCTTGCAGTTACTTCCTCTTTTTTGTTGATTTTGCTACTCACATGTCATTTTGTGTCATTTCCTTTCTGTAGCCGTATTCTTGGGGCATCTTCACTTCTTCTGGTCTTTTCCTATCCTCTGATGAAAAGGTTCACATTTTGGGTATGCATTAAAAGATACTACATATGGATTTGAAATAATATATTCTTGTTACAGAGTGTAATAGCTTATATTCCTTCGATGCGTTAATAACAGCCTCAGGCATATCTTGGCCTGACATTCAACTGGGGAGCTTTATTAGGATGGGCTGCTATTACAGAAAGCTTAGATCCCTCCATCATCCTTCCATTGTATTCTGCTGGTATATTTTGGACACTGGTATATGATACCATATATGCACATCAGGTGTTTCACTATTGACGCTCTTTCATATTTATCCTCCGTGAAGTCATTTTTCAGACCCATGCGATTCGTTATCCATATGCATCTATGTACATCTCAGGACAAAGAAGATGACCTCAAAGTAGGAGTTAAGTCCACAGCATTAAGAGTTGGAGATTTTACCAAGTACTGGATTAGTGGCTTTAGTGCCGCGTGCATTGGCAGCTTAGCACTGAGTGGCTACAATGCTCAACTTGGTTGGTGTTTAGTATCATGCTTTATTGAAGTGTAGCTATTTTTTAAATTAATATTAACTATAGACCTTTTGGACAGCATGCATGGCCCTACTATCCTTTTCTGACAGCTGCAGCTGCACAGTTAGCATGGCAGATTTCAACTGTGGGCTTATCTAACCGCTCAGATTGCAACAGGAAGTATGTTTACTTGATTAGAATATTTAGAATACCCACTCTTGATTGACATTAAAGACACTAATGTTTTTATTGATGTTACAATGCTATGAAGTGCTTAAGCTACTTTCTTGGATTAATTACTCTGCAGGTTCGTGTCCAATAAGTGGTTTGGAGCTTTGGTGTTTGGTGGAATTCTATTTGGGCGTCTTGTATCATGATTGATTAATCATGCATGTTTTGTCACAATATATATATTTTTTAGCATATTGGTAGTTTTGATAGAACATAAGTTGTTTTGTAATTCAATGTGGGAAGAAAATACCAAGCCCTTTACTTTGCAGCATGCTGCAAACTGAACTTATGTAAGCTCCATTTTTCTCCCAACTTGTGCTTATCTGCTTTACTAATAGATATTCATATTATAACTTTTGCAAGTTTTTCCTCTGAAGCAGGTTATTTTTCAAGCATGACATGATGGTGCTCTCGATCTCCTGTGCACAGTTTATAAGACAAGGAATGTAGAATATCCATAGCACAAAGTAGCTGGGCAAAACACTGTTGTATTAAACTGGAACAAGATTCAGTTCACTATGTATTTTTACATGACAGGGATTGGTATTTTTGTCATGATTCCCTGCCCCGGTACATTTGGCGTTCCATGGACTGTTTAAGAAGTTGTTTGACACATTGTAAAAGTTGTTTCACTTGTACTGTAGCAGGTATTACTGTCTTAATGATGTGGTTAGCTTAGCTTAAACCAAATTTTTTTCTCTGAGCCCAGTTGGAAGGTAAATTAAATGCCCAGATTCTGAGGGCATGCATTCCCTTACTGATCGGCTCGGTGGTCGGTGTTGACCCTTGATCGACCTGATCTGAAATTCTGATGGATGTGATCTGCTCGTCGGCTTGATTGGTGCGGGGCAGCAGCAAGAAGACGACGACGTGTAATCACTTAATGATTACACTTTTATAAGGAATCCTCACACTGGAAGTCTCAAATTCGGTCTCGCGAATATAAAAAGCAAAGAGACATGTACTTTCGAGTTACCGAGTCTTCGTATTCCAGAAGGTTTCTAACTCATACAACTGTCTGCGACAATGGTTTCATATTTAAAACCATAATCGTAAATATACATATCACATATGATATTGAGCTAACAAACCGTCAACAATATGGCTCAACATATCACACACGGTTTTATAGGTCAGAACCATATGTGATATTAGTCATCGTAGTCGTCTTTTTCTCTAGAACACTCTGTGATATCTTTGAAACTATGTTTTTCTACTATCTTTTGATTCCTATCTTGAATTTTGTTATCTATTTCATACACACTATAATTTGATCTCAAGCTATTTCATACACACGATTTTATCTTATAACCAAAAGCCACAACTAACGTCCATGAAGCCAAAACGAAGCCGCATCGACCGGGCGTTGCTACAATGCCTCCATTGCCTATGCTAATATCTATAGCTAGCAAGCGTTATATATCTACGGTGTGCTAGCTGCATGCACTAGTACTATATGCATGCACGCACTACTATATATTGCGGCTTCCTCTTCTTTGAGGAAGATGTGTCGCCATTGTCGTCGATAATTGTTGGAGCCAGAGCAGGTTGTCAGGCTCCTCCTTCTCGGAGCCCTCCTCATCCTCATCACCGTCATTGTCATCTTCTCCAGGCTCCTCATCACTCTTGTTGTTGTCACCATCATTGCCATCGACCTGCTCCTCAAGCTCCTCCTTGTTGTCACCCTCCTCCTCGGGCTCCTCATCGTCAGAGTCACCATCATACTCGTCAATGATCTTGCCATCACCTAAATTCATCGCCTCTTCATTATCGTCATCATTGTAGCTCGACTCTTCCTCTTCCTTGAGCTCAGGTTTAGGCTCGGCCTCAGACTCCTCCTCAGGGTCTGAGTCCTCCTCATAGCCAACCTCGATGAAGAGAGTCACCTTCCGATTGTTGCTGGCACCCTCTTCACTGCAGTCGAAGGATAAGGTGGGTGACGACGACTGTGAATCGGAAAGCGGGAAGGGTAACGACGAGGAGGAGGCCATGGTGTGGATCTATAGAGAGCGAAGTGAGAGAGAGATCAAGTAGAGTAAGAGAGTGGGAAAATCCTAATTGCCTTCCACACGAATATAAAGCGTGAAGCGTCGTCTGCTCGGCTTCTCAGCTGGCCCTTTATATTCCAGATGGTTCCACATAGGAACCACCTGCGATCACGACCATATAATAGGTGGCTCATAGAGAAACCTTATGCTATTTTATCACATATAGCTCACTTAGAGAACTGCCTGCAATGTGTATCGTTACGACATATAGCTTCTACAAGCAGCCGTCTGGATTATATCGTAGACAATTGTTGTTAGAACCGGTCTGTGATGTTCAATTATCCCAGATAGTTTTTGCCATCCAAGCTCTCTCAAGATAACATCAAAGGGCTCCATACGGGAATTGTTTGGCTAATCACAATCAAGCTTTCTTAACCGACTGCGATATCCCGTTAGATATGTGGCATAGTGAATGGACATATGATAAAAATGCACTCTTCGATGACACTAAGAGCCTGTTTGGATGGGAGAAACATTACGGATTCTAGACAGAATCAGTGGAATCCCTGCCAAATGGTGCTTTTAGCAAATATTTTGAATCCTAAACGGGAGAAACGTATCTCTTTTTTACACTGTGAGGGAGAAACATGCAAAATATGATTTCTCCCGTTTCTAAATCACTTTATTCTCATTTACAATTGTCATCCTCTCTGTGAGGATACATCTGGATGTGAGAAATGTTTCAGATTTTGGTCATAATTAGTGGAATTCTGGCCAAACGGTGCTTTCGGCAATTGATTCAAATCCGAAACGGAACAAACATTTCTCTTTTTTACACTGTGGATGAAAAGCATGAAAAATGTGGTTCCTCCCGTTTTCAAATCACTTCCTTTTTATTTACAATTGTCATTCTCTCTCGAGAATCAGAATCCATCCAATTAGCTATGCTATTGCACAAAGTGATTATAATTCATTAGAAAAATATTTTAAGAGAGAATACAAAACCAAAACATTTCTGAGAAAATACAGAACCCTAGCAAACGGAAGTAAATGAGTTAGGGAGCTGAGCTAGCTACAAGAGAAGATGGAAAAGCCAGCACATGCATGAGCTAGCTAGCTAGTGGCTAAGCATGAACTCGATTGTTGCTTTAAAGGAGGCGACAATTAGGTACGGTAGACCACATATATGTGGCATGCAGGCATGTTAAAATCAACTAATGAATTTTGGAAGATATAATCATAGTTGATGAGAATGAATTTCGGAGTAGTAAGTAGCTAGCAAGAAATTGAAGTTTCGCGCTACACATCTGATGTACTAGCTAGCTTACTTAGACGAGACCAACCCCGTCCTATCTTTTAAGCGTAGAAAGACCTTCTCGATCCTAAGCAAGTTTGGGTTATATTAATTAATTTGAACAGGCCAGGCCAGGCCAGGCCAGAGAGTGTATGGAGCCACTTCTTTCTGTAATCCTTTTATGGCATGCAGTATGCAGAAAATGAGAAATTTTTAAAATTATTATTATTATATATGTAAATTTCAAAATAATATGAAAAATACAAAAATAATACATATTTGCGTCTTGGTCCCGCGAGAAAAGGGTTTCGAGTCTCGGGTATGCGAAACAATAATTTTCGCGTCCTAAAAAAATAAAAACACCTGTGCAATTCTCACGTGTGCACATTAAGCAAGATTCCGCGGTACGATGGCATGAAAAAGGGATTGTCGTGGCTTGAGTGCTCAAAAAAGTGTTGTCGTGGACTGGGCGCTCGAAAACTACTGACATGTTAGTAGTCGCATCCTGGGTAGCGATAACCGGACACGTGGTAAGTTTTCGTGTCTTGGGGGTGCAAAAATTGTCGGTCCTATCCTGGCTGCGCGGCCCCTCCTCCCTCGGTGCTATTTGCAAGTTCGGCTGAGCGCTTAGTTTAGAGAGCGAGAAAAAAAAACAAGGAAGAAGAACGAGAGGAGGAAGTAGAAAGGAGAGGAAACAAAGGGAGGGAGGAGGAGGAGGGAGAGGGTGAAGGAGGAAGGAGGAGGGGAGGAAGAGGAGGAGGGAAAGGAAGGAGGAGGAGGATAATAAGAAATAAGGTAAAAAAATATGTATTTTTGTTAGTATTGTTTTTTGTTACAATTATATATTTAGTAGTTGTAAATATTGGTATAAATAATTAATGAGTACAAAAATAAATTACAGATTCAATAATATTTGGTAGTCGAAGATGTCCATAAAAATAATAAAAAATAGGTTATAATTATTATGCGTATGCAATATTTACTTTAGGATATTCGAGTTAGGAAATTAATTATAGATTTAGTAATAGTATCATAAATGTGCAATTTAATTTGAGGTATTTGTTGTATGTTATACATATTAGACAGATGTAACATATAATTTTATTTAAGACATTTGTTCTAAGTTTAGTTATGTTTTATACTTTTTTTGATATACAATAAATTATGTAATTTTATAATATTGTACTGCTATAATCTTAGATGATATAACTTTTTATTTAAGCTGAGAATAATTTTATTTTGTTGATAATTATGTCATGTCACATATATGTCTTGACCACTATAGGTCTTAGAGTAAAGTAAATATTTTGTAGGTATTTTTTTAATATTGTTTAGATTTACGATTTTAGGAATATGTTGTTATAGATCTATGCGAGTTTAATTAGAGATGTAAAAGGAATTATTTACATTTTAGTTTATGAGGAATTATATTATGGTACATGTAGGGTTCACAAAATTTGATATTGAGTGTTAGATTAAGCAATTTAGAGAAATATAGTTATTGTTTGCTACATTTGAAGTTAGTCACTAAAATTAACTTGGGAATTTATTTGATATATTTATTTTAGATCATAGTAATGTGAAATACTATAAATCTTAGAGTTTTATATAGAAATGTCAATTCCGTAACGGTTCATCGGGTTTTGATTTGAGCAATTTTACGTTTACTATCATTGAGCACCCAAACCCTGAGGGTATAAGGATGAAGGAGATGAGAACGTGGTTCACCCAATATTTTCAGTTGGATCATAATATTTATTCTATTACGATGCATTGCATGTGGACTCGTACGTTAGATCCAGTTTGTTGGGAGTTCAAACCAGTATATCAGACAGACAAGTGGTTAAAATAGTTGGAGTGGTGCAAGCGTCGTAGGGCTAAGTTTAATATACTAGCGCAGGGTTGTCCAAGAGAAGTGTATGACAGTAGCAATGCAGCGACACCTGCAGAAGAAGAGGATATGCGGGGGCATGCAGTGTCGAGGAAAAAAGTTGAGCAACGACATACAACTTAGACAGAGGTTATTGTGCATAGCCAGACGACATAGGTTGAGGGTTAGGTTGATCCAAGGGAGGAAATTGAAGAAATTATTTGTTGATGAAAGAAAATATCTTCCATGAAAAAAGTGTGACGAGAGTCAATTCACAGGAATGACTCAAGCTTGGAGAAGAAGTGGAGATGGATAGAACACCATGAGTTCAGGGAAATCTGCCCTCTTGGCTTGGTGGTCAAGGGTCTGCATTTATACTAATATTCAGAGTGTAGATATATAAATATGCTCATATGGGGCGGGTAGAGATATAAGTTCTTTACTGTACCACAGGACATAGGGAGAACCACATAAAATCATTGCTACAGCTAGTGAGGTGGTTGTTCTAGTGACTGGTCGTATATTCTGGTGCCGCACTACACCAACATGTCAGGCGGCTATCACTTAACTCGTATTAAATGCTGGTCACTTCGCTGCAAGTGGGGGGCGACTTACGAACACTCTCCTGGTTGATATTTCTGAAGGGTTGTAGGGCTCCCAAGGCATGGCCTCCGGAACCCCTTCAGAGCCATGGGCCCCAGAGGGGTCTTGAGCCTGATGGTCCTCGAGTCTAGACTGACAGAGCTAAGAGGGCATTAGGGGTTCTTGATGGCAACCTCCCAACATTATTGATGATCTTGAGAATGTGGACCGTAACACGGTACACGAGGAAGAATCTTTATTGCAATCTGCAAATATAGAGTATGATGATGACGACAACGATGATGATGATGAGTCATCTAAAACTGTCATCCCAGATCAATAAAACTTGCATGAGGAAGTGAACATCAAGTTATGGAAAAAAACATGATTCCCCTTGGGGGTATGCATCAAGTATGGTTCACCTAAATTTGTTCTTCCCCAATCGGTCTAAAATGAAGAATGCAGTGGCATGATGGGTAGTGACATCACATAGGAAGGTATGGGTTGCTGTGTCAACCTAAAAAAAAGTATAGTGTGAAGTGTAGAACTCTTGGATGCAGATTTTATGTTCATGCATAAAAGGCAAAACATTCGACCCATTGGGTAGCCTCTAGAGTGGTTGAACACAATTGTAAGTCAAAAAATGTAGGTCGAAAGCAACGTAACCTCACAGTTGTACTAGTTACAAATAAATTGTTCATTGAGATTATTCACAAGAGGGACTTGGAATGCTCGTTCATCCAACGAGCAATATTACGATAGTTCAAATATGATATTACTTATCAAAAGACTTGGCGTGCGAAGCAGAATTCCTTGGAGAAGTGATGGGATACTTATGAGGCTTCTTATTGCAACATTTACCATGTCCTTTAAATTCTTAAGGAAAGTAACCCTAGCACATACACCACTTTAAAGAAGACTGAAATTGATGAAAACTAGCCTCATATGATGTTGAAAGACCGAAGATGAGGCTACAGAAACTCAATGAAGAGTGGTGAGATAATTACATCACTATATGCGGTAGCATAGAGGTTCCTCTAAAATGCGTGTGTGACTTACCGGCTGTGCCAGGATTGGCATAAGGGTACATGTGCAGCAAAGCCTACCCCCATGGATGCAACTTTCAGGAGATCCGTTGGGAGTATCTGAATGAGAAGGCTCTATCATTTCCACCAACCCAGTAGATGATTTCTTGACCCCAACAATCTATCTTCCCATAAGGTATGCTTCATTTAGCGATAGAGTACTACATGCCATTATAATTTGTCATAGATTGTGTAGAAATAGGATATGAGTCAGTGCATATTGTCCTATGTACCGTAGTTATAGGCAGGTAACGAATGCTTACGATGGGCCCTATATGTGATGTACTTTACTTTTCATCAATGAAATGGTCGGGATTTACCATTTCACCAATACACTTTCTTTAAGCACAATGCTCTCATAGGACTCCTTGCCTTCCATGCAGACGCAACAATAACTCTTTGTTAAACTTTTGCAGAACGAGATGACCACACAGAGTAACAGCTTTCAAAGGGAATCTATATCAATCATCAATGACAACTTTTACAGCTTTCACATGGAATCCCTGCTCATTTGTCTTTGCGCATAGTTTTTTCGTCCTACAGCTTCGAGCCATGCCCATGCACTCAATTCATACATCAGCCCCCAGCGACCATAAATAATCCCACCTTGAACCATAGATAGACCGATTCTTTCTCAACTCTCTTAGCTACAATGTCTTCCTCAGCTCTATTGAGCTCATCCAAGAAGTATCCGGGGACTTCCTTCCTCCCAATGGTCGAACCGCCGATGTGCTTCTGTGGCCATCTTTATAGGCTTCGCGAGTCCTAAGACATCTCCTACACATATGGTAGATGATTCTTCATGTGTGCCAACTAATAGTACGACTCGCTTCGACATGGACCGTATGAATATCCACCGGTATAGCGACACAGATCACTCTGGTCTCACTTTCTATACGATTTTTTGCACTTTATTACTAATCTTTCCTCTTCTTTCATTTGTCCAATCTTTTCTATTTATCTGTGACATAATGTAATGGCTGGATATGGAGCAAAATGAGCGCCAAAAGCATTGGGTCAAAATGAACATGCATTGGAGGAGGTAAGCTTACGAAAGTCGGGAGTATGAGGAACAACAAGAGAAACTACACCTCAAGTGGCAAGAGGAGGAGCGCATAAGGACAGTAGCGCAGGATTGCACCGAAGCTGAAGCACACCAGGCAGAGAGGGAAATAAAACCGGCGAGGGCCCGTCAAGCCAAAGCGACAGGCTCTGATGTCTAGAGAAAGGGTAAATATCCTGCACTCAGTAGAGCACCTATTGTAACTTAGGTTATTTTTATTACTTAAGATATGTTAGGTTTACGTTGGTACACTATTAGATTAGTATTTAGACGTATCATACATGCTAATATTTATTTTCATTATCTCTATATGATTAGGGTCCATTCGCTATACGACAAAAACCGCTACGTCCCATGTAATGTTTTCGTCATCTCTGTATGATTAGTGATTTTATGATTTTTTTTTTTCCATCTTTCCATTCCGTATGAGAAATAAGTTGAATCGCAAAATAAAAAAGCAACATAATATTTTCACTCTAAATATTTTTTCTAGCAATAGAAATAAAATTTTCACTGATTAATTTTTGCATGCATACAATAAAACTTAAATACATTTTCCAATTTTTCGTACAACAAATAAGTTAATTCGCAGAATGCAAAAGCAAAATATTTTCACTAAAAATATTTTTCTACCATGCAAATCACATTTTCGCATGGTCAGGACTCGAAAAGAATGTTTTCGTGTGCTCAGGATGCAATTTTTTTTTTTGTTTTTGCGATCACAACATAAAAACTTTATTTTCAACCTTGGAGTTCGTGAAAATATGTTTTTCACACCACCGAAACTCAAAAAAAAATTAGCCCTCAAGACGTGAAAACCTCTTTCTCACAAGACCAGAACACGAATAAATACTATTTTTTAATTTTCGTTTGCATATTATTTTTGAAATTTATGTATAAAATAATAATATTAAAAAATCCAGAAAATTAGACAAGAGACTCGTTTCTGTTCAATGGATCCAAGATGCTTCTTTCTGACAAAGAACTAATGGAACCATCCAAAACATTAATTGCATAAACAGCTGTAAGCTGAGACTGTTATAGCTGCTGCCTCCTGAATCCTGTCAGGAAGCTTGCTCAATCCATGGATCGCCCAGCATGAACCACAGGGAAGCTATTCGAGCTAATTGCCAAAATATCAGCAGTATATATGCTCTGCTTGTCGCCTATCACTATTGCCCGCTACATCCTTCTCCCGATCGAGGAGCAGCAACTAACTAATGATTCTCGGCGTTTTTAATCACCACATATGAACAAAAAATCAGACGCCCTAAATGGGGTCTGGGGTGACTAATGCCTTGCCAATCTTCCAAAATAATTATATTTCAACCCAGATCAATACATCCTTCCAGCGAACCTTCCGCCTGCCTCCGCTTGGGCGACCACGCTTCTTAGGCTGCTGCTGCTTCTAATCAGCAGCTTCATCATTGGACTTGTCATCTTCGCTCCACAGGTCACCTCTTCCGCAACCACCATTCCTTTTAGGTTTCTTCTCATCTCCAACTTCATCTTTATTGTTGGGCAGGCCAGACCCACTCTCCAACCTGACCGGTCAATCATCAGTGCCAAAATGGCTCAGATTCCGTAACAGCTTCAAACCTTCTACAGCAAAACATTAACACTGGCTACTGTCCCTTACCATTCAGAGGAACAAGGATCCAACAAGTTTACAACTTCGTTCAGAGCATGAAGAGCCATCTTCTTAATCTGAAGACAACATATTTCCGTCCAGGTTAGTCATCATATCAAATATCATATAATGTAAGCGCAAACCAGATCGCTGCGAAAATACACCATGCAAACCTCTAGTTTATCTTCTTTAGCCCTGTGGAAAGATGGAAGTCGTCTAAACTCTCCAGTCAGCTTAACGCACTCGCCAACATTTTCAGGGGAAACAAAGTCCAGCGCAACCTTGATGCAGGACTGAAAATGAAAATGGCTTCATCATTCATAACCAGAATATTTGATACTACACTTAAAAAGGGGGGAAAACAATTGAGCTGGGCTATCACAGTGATAAAAAATTCTGTCACACCTTCAAATTCCTCACTTGATGAGGACATCCAGCAGGAATGAAAACAGCTTCACCAAGCTTCTGCTCAAACGTCCAGGGTTCAACACCTAAAGCAGGGAAGCCAAAAGATAAGAGAAAGGGCGTGCCATCTTCAGATACACTGTGTTGGAGAGATCTCAAGGCATCACAAAAACATTTTCTAACCATATTCTTCCTTGAGCTTTCTCTTATGCTCTGCGGTTAAGTAGAAAGTCTGATCGTGAATTGGGTGCATAACCTGCCCGTTAAACATGATTATTGGTCAGCATAAAAAAGTAAAAAGGAAAATAGTTTTTTTTTATGGACTGCAACATGAGAAGGACCTGTTTCACTGGATTACAATGAATATGCCTGAATTCTGATGCATGCTTCCGAAGATAATCTTGTAATTTCTCAGAATCCTCTCTGCGGAAAATATCCCACAAAGCACCACCAGTGTTCTGTTGTTCTGAAGTCTCCACAACAGGTGCATCTTGAATATCTTCGGAACTTTGTTTTTCATTTGCATCAATGCAATTGCAGTCAAAATTTTCAGGTTTTTCTTCTTGGGGTTTGATGCCAACTGCCTCGCGAGGACAACCTCTATCTTTCTTTACATGCTCTCTCTTGTCAATGCTATCTTGACTGTATGAAATGCAATGAGCTCCACTATGCATCTCATCAGATGTGTTGACATTACTGTGATCTGGGCACTGCCCTAGTTCCTTTGCATCACCTTCAACATCATCAGGTGGTAAAGCATTGATGTCCAAACCTGCAGGAGGCAAGCAAGAATGTCATAAAGCTTAAGATGAAACAGAATTATTCAAATTATTAGCAAAAGTAAATTTGCTCCACAAACCATTAAAATTGCCTTTATTGGCATGATTGTTTTCCATACTACATGTGGTCTTTGGTGCTTGATCAACAGCTTTATCCCTGGATTCAATAGGAGATGCCGATAGCCTGAGCTCAATGCTGGATTCTAAACCCCCATATAGTTCCTGAAGATCTTGCGCTCTCATGTCCTTTTGGATTTTTTCAAATTGACAAAGCTGGTAAGCCTGGCGACTCACGTCAGCTGTGTGTGTTAAGATATTTACCTGGTTAAATCACACCCACGTCACAATTAATCACAAGCATGCCAACTAATATGACCCAAGCAACTGATAGATAAGAAAATAGGAACTATTAAAAGGTCAACAAATGAGCTAGGTACACAGGAACAGGGAAACATCTACTAGGAGAGCAAGATATAGAAAGTGAGTAGGTTAGCCAGGGGCCTTGATGAAGTCAATTTTATTTAACACTAGGGATGGAAGATACAGAGTAAACCCAAATGCAGGACAAAACAAGAAAATATATTCACTATTAAAAGCTTAAAACACAGCATACCGCATCAGACATGTCGCAGTGAAGCTTGGTCACAGAGTCACCCCTGCCTAACTCTTTGTAAAAACCATAAGCAATGTAAGTTTTTGGTCCAAGATCTGGTTTCAAGACACCAGCAGGAAGCTTGACTGCAAGATTTAGTGGGCCATATCGTGGATCCGTATACTCAGGAAATGGCAATGCGCTGATAAATTCAGCACCATGGCGAGGCAATCGCTTGTCAAACGAACTAGATGGAGGCCAGTCTTTTAGCTTAAGCATCTCAGGCCAATAAGTCCTGGAATGAGCTCTGCCTGTTGTATATCCCGAAAAGAACATGTGTATGTTAATTTCCACCTGCAGCATATAAGCACAGTAAGAGCCTACATATAAAGCTGCAAAAAAGGAACATACCTAAATTCATGCAGACTCATAAGCATCCCTATATAATGTGAGAACTTCAATTCACTGATGAAGCAATGAAGTTCGACAGCACTGGTATAATATGTGATCTTTTCTTCTGGAAGCAAACGTGTACACAACTTTAACTAGAATAATCACTAATCAGCATTGCCTTAACTATTTCTGTCAAAACTTATATCCAAACCAGGTACATATAAGTATATAACGAGCATTAGATTGGAAACAAGGCCATCAACCATGGTTATTATCCCCCAAAAAATATTTCAGCCAATTAGACACGTTCCGGAATAAAGCTCCTCACCTCACACCAATCAAGGCAATCTACTGCCCTCACAGCAAACTGCTCATCTTCCGCCTTGCCTTTGGTTCTTTCCCGCAATGCCCGCCACATTACCATTGGCTCCCAACTCAGACCAGAAGTTAACTGAAGAACATCAGAAACAACAACTGGCTCACCCTTTGCCCAATGCATCTGAAAATGCACTAGGTCATCATCCTGAATACCAGTAGCAACCGGACAGTATAGAAAGTTATCAGTTGAGTCCTTCCTATTTGCAGCCTCCCGTAATGACTTGCTCTCAGTTATAATCTTGCCCGAATGATCAAAGCAAGGGCACCGGTCACTTCTTCTGACTATTGCTTTAGCAAATTTTTCACTCCCAAGAATTTTGTCAGCTCTATCTTCTAGCTCAGCAAGCATCTTCTCCGGAAACAAGCACTTGAGTTCCAGAAGTGAACCGCCGCAGCCTCCTATTTCCTTTGGTGGACAAGGTACGCTGCCATCACTATTTGCTTTCCAGAGCAGCAGAGGGTTATTGGGGTTTTCAGCAGCAGCCATGTCATTGTAATGCTCATCATTTGAGGAGTCCTTGTGCCTCCTCGAAGAGACCCTTCTATTATAATCCTTTGACTGAGAAATCTTGCCAAAAGCATAATTCCTGCCTCTATCTTCATCCTGCACAGTCTCCACCTCTTCTCCACCAGGGATCTCACCATTGCGAAGCTCCTTGCAGCAGTTAAGGCAAAGGTCATAGAAACAATGCTTGCAGCTTCTGTGAAAATCAACTATAGAAGTTCTGCAATTATTGCTGCAATAGAGGACAGGAACAGATTAGATGCATGCAGTCATAGATTTATGGCATAGAGTAAACAGGGAAAGAGATCGACCAATAGACACGCTCGTCTAGGTCACACTCAGCTTGTTCCACAACTATTTCATTTGTCGAAACACCTGTTCACAAAACCAGATTAGCATTTAGGGCAACCACAATTATGAATTAACAACCTGTGTCCCAGAAAACCATAGTAATATACCTTGTATTTTAGCCTCTAATTCCTTCTCCTCCATCTGCTCCCGTCGCAATTCTCTCATCCAAGGAAGCAGCAAGCTTACAATATGACAAGCATAACGCATTTGATTCTCTTGAGAAATCTCCTTTTTTGGAGGCTGGTCGCAAGGAATGGGATAATTCATTAATGATGAACACTAGAAGATAAGAATTTGAACACATACAATATCAGTTGATGAAATGCATATACTGTAAAAGAGGCAACATGATGCTAAGTGTGAACCTCTTTGACTCCCCTCATCCGTAGGCATGCCTTACAATTACAGTTCTTACGACAATATGGGCATTTCGCAGCAAATTCATCCTCTGGCAAATTAGGATACCTATTTACCAAGAACAGTTTGTCACTTGAGTGTTGTGCAACACACAAGATCAAATAACATGGCCATATCATATGTTAATAGCCAATGAAATGAAAGCATTAGAAAGAAAATGCTTCAATTTAATGTAGAATGTTAGACAAAAGCAGTTCAGCAAAGCACAAAAACTTAGTAGATGCATGTGGAAAATAGCAGTCGATCAAAGCAGGTGTATATAAGTTGTATATGTCATATCACCAAAAAAACATTAGATTATGAGCAATCCAATTAATAGGAAACAAGATTAAGACAACTCGACACACCATAGTTCTATGCATCGCACACAGAAGCGCTTCGTGCATGACTGACACTTGACTACCCTCCCTTTGTCATTCCTCTGGCATTGGTGGCACATTAGGGCATCTTCCCCAGTCATCCTCTTCACTTTCTAGATAATCAAAACAAGAGATACATTCGTCAAAATAGTTGTGGAGAAGCATTCCATAAACAACTTATAGAAATTAGTAGCTTACCCGATTATTTTCAACAATAATTTTATCCTTGGAGGATGAGGCCTTCTTTTGTTCTTCATCCAATTTCTTCAACCCTTTTGTGATAAACTCCTTTTCTGCATCTCTTCTCCTCTGCTTGTTGGCAGTATGTAAAACCCCATCATTACTTGACTCCTTGCCCCTTACTGTCTCAGCGTCATTCTGACAAGGAAAGAAAATGCTAAGCCTGGCAACATTCTGCTTTCAATATCTAAGACAAAGTGCTTATAGCTTATTACAAGCACTGGCATCCTCAAGGACTAGATTATAAGGTAAACATCTTCCAAAAAAACTACATAATATAAGTGTACTTCATAAAGGTCTATAGGCACAATGATAAGTGGAGAAGATCCACAATGCACATTCCAATATTTGATGGTTCATTGATGTACATCATTAATTTGCACTGATGCTTAATTTACATGATGTGCAGGGAGATTTTATAAGACAAATTCAGAAACTAAAGTTCCACTTGATAGTTTTGATTGATGCCAAACCCTGTTGTCTGGGTAACAAACTAGAAGGTACAGGAAAGTACAAAGTTTATAAACTGAAACAACATAATAGCAAGAAGCAAGGCATTACATCATACTAATGAAAATTAACTGTTGCAGAAGATGTTAATTAATTTACCCTATTCATTTCGCAGTGTCTTTTACCATTGGAGAACTGGGCCTCACTATACACTTGCTCTACTTTTGTTTTTCTGGGTCTTCCCCTCTTCTTCACAGAATCAATTATCTTGGCCCTCTTGCGCTCAACTTGATTGTTTACAGTTTCCTCATCATTCTATTGGCAAAATAGCAATTAGTCAACTGAAGCGCAACCTCGACAAGAATCAAACCAACAAAATGTCTAGGAGACATTTTTCGAGAGTGGGACATAAATAGCGATAGAATCAACATATATCTGAAGTAAAAGAAGCATTCTGATCAAAGACTCCCTGAAACGTAAATGGAGAAGGGGAAAGTTGCATAAAAAAAAATATGATTTTCTTCTTCTATACATGGCTACAAAACCATTCCTAAATCAACTGTTGCAGAGGTTGTTAAGTAATTTACCTCATTCATTTCGCCGTGGTTTTTACCATTGGAGAACTGGGTCTTACTATCCACTTGCTCTACTTTTGTTTTTCTAGGTCTTCCCCTCTTCTTCCCAGAATCACTTCTCTTAGCCTTCTCAGGGTTGACTTGAATGTCTGCAGTTTCCTTATCATTCTATTGGCAAAATAGCAATTAGTCAACTGAAGCGCAACTTCGACAAGAATCAAACCAACAAAATGTCAAGGAGACATTTTTCGAGAGTGGGACATAAATAGTGATAGAATCAACATATATCTCAAGTAAAAGAAGCATTCTGGTCAAAGACTCCCTGAAACGTCAATGGAGAAGGGGAAAGTTGCATCAAAAATACGATTTTCATCCTCTATACATGTCTACAAAACCATTCTTAAATCAACTGTTGCAGAGGCTGTTTAGTAATTTACCACATTCATTTCGCCATGGCTTTTACCGTTGGAGAACTGGGCCTTACTATCCACTTGTTCTACCTTTGTTTTTCTGGGTCTTCCCCTCTTCTTCCCAGAATCACTTCTCTTGGCTTTCTTGGGGTTGACTTGATTATTCGCAGTTTCCTCATCACCATCCTGGCAAAATAGCAATTAGTCAACTGAAGCGTAACCTCGACAAGAATCAAACCAACAAAATGTCAAGGAGCATTTTTCGAGAGTGGGACATAAATAGCGATAGAACCAACATATATCTGAAATAAAAGAAGCATTCTGATCAAGACTCCCTGAAACGTAAATGGAGAAGGGGAAAGTTGCATAAAAAAAATACAATTTTCTTCTTCTATACATGGCTATAAAACCATTCTAAATCAACTGTTGCAGAGGCTGTTAAGTAATTTACCACATTCATTTCGCCGTGGCTTTTACCGTTGGAGAATTGGGCCTTACTATCCACTTGCTCTACCTTTGTTTTTCTGGGTCTTCCCCTCTTCTTCCCAGAATCACTTCTCTTGGCCTTCTCGGGGTTGACTTGATTATTCGCAGTTTCCTCATCATCATCCTAGCAAAATAGCAATTAGTCAACTGAAGAGTAACCACGACAAGAATCAAACCAACAAAATGTCAAGGAGCATTTTTCGAGAGTGGGACATAAATAGCGATAGAATCAACACAAATCTGAAGTAAAAGAAGCATTCTGATCAAAGACTCCCTGAAACGTCAATGGAGAAGGGGAAAGTTGCATAAAAAAAATACGATTTTCTTCTTCTATACATGGCTACAAAACCATTCCTAAATCAACTGTTGCAGAGGCTGTTAAGTAATTTACCCCATTCATTTCGCCATGGCTTTTACCGTTGGAGAACTGGGCCTTAGTACCCACTTGCTCTACTTTTGATTTTCTGGGTCTTCCCCTCTTCTTCCCAGAATCACTTCTCTTGGCATTCTCGGGGTTGACTTGATTGTTTACAGTTTCCTCATCATTCTATTGGCAAAATAGCAATTAGTCAACTGAAGCGTAACCTCGACAAGAATCAAACCAACAAAATGTCAAGGAGCATTTTTCGAGAGTGGGGCATAAATAGCAATAGAATCACCGTACATCTGAAGTAAAAGAAGCATTCTGATCAAAGACTCCCTGAAACGTCAATGGATAAGGGGAAGGTTGCATAAAAAAAATACGATTTTTTTCTTCTATACATGGCTACAAAACCATTCCTAAAACAACTGTTGCAGAGGCTGTTAAGTAATTTACCCCATTCATTTCACCGAGGCTTATACCGTTGGAGAGCTGGGCCCTGGTATCCACTTGCTCTACTTTTGTTTTTCTGGGTCTTCCCCTCTTCTTCCCAGAATCACTTCTCTTGGCCTTCCAGGGGTTGACTTGATTATTCGCAATTTCCTCCTCATCCTCCTGGCAAAATAGCAATTAGTCAACTGAAGCACAACCTCAAAAAGAACCGAACCAACAAAACGGCAAGGGGACATTTTTTCAGAGAATGGGACACGGATAGCGATAAAATCAATGTATATCCTAGGTAATAGCGATCCTTCTGGTAAAAGAATCTCAGAAATGTCGATGGAAGAGGAAAGCGTGTCAAAATTTAAGTTTTTTATTCCTTTATAGAGCGGACACCACTGCAAAAATATTTAGAAAAATACATCTACATTAACTGACTGGCCACCTCGCGAAAAACCACATCTTTCCTGATTGGCATTGGCGAATAATTCGTCAAAAAACAGCGAATCGTTTTGAATGATAGAATGTTTATCTTTTGGTCTGTTGCATGTTAAGTCTATTGCTGACGCATGGGAGCATATGTGTAGCAATGAATCTTTGGTAGTCATCTCGTCTTTACTTTTTGATACAAAAAACTTGATGTGATTCTGTTGCTGTTTAAGTAATGGACTCCGAAACAAAAACCCAAGTCAGGCAAGGAGGAGATCACACAACTCGCTGATGCCCAAAGATGAACAGAGAAGGGAAATGGCAGAGCACCCGAAGTTCACCGCGCGATCACTCGAGTAGGAGGAAGAGATTCGCAAAGGGAAACCGGCTTACTGGCATAAATTGTAGTATAATCCCAAACGGAAATGAACGAAAGCACTGCTGAAAGCAAAAGCCAAGACCCCTCCGCAGGTGCATTCACCCAAGAGACCACCACAATGCGTATGCGCTCGTGTTAGGAGACGCGAAAGCGATGCAATCCCGGCCAAAACAAGTAGTTGCCATCAACGGAAAGAGAACTTCCCCCACCTCATCGTCGGTGTCGCGCTCGCAGAAGGCTTCGGGCGCCGGCCTCTTCTCCCTGAGCACCCGGTTCCCCGCCGCCACCCCGCGCCCTTCGTCTCCAGGCCTCATCGCCGACGACGCGAAGGACCGGTCGCCGGTCCGCCGCTTCCCCTTCACGCGGCCCCCTTTCGGCTTTGGCGTAGCTTTGGGGCTCCCCGTCTTCCGCCTCGGCTCCTCGCCCTCTCCGGCCGAGGGAACCGCACCACCATCGCCCTCTTCAACCTCGATCCCCTCCGCCTCCTCAGCCATGGATTGGTCGGTGTGGAGCTAGACGGAAGGAAGATGGTCGGTGCCGCGTAAGGAGGCGCCGCGCCGCGCAGTGCGGGGGGGGCGGGGGGGGAGAGAAGAGAGGTACTCTAGTCTAGTACTAGCGAGACCTTTTAAGGCCGTCGTGGGCTCCGCTGGCAGCGACTGGCCGTCCGGTGGTCGGTGAGGCCATGGATTTGCTTCAACTCCGAAAATCTGAGGAGCTTTTTGGAAATTGACGTGCCTTTTGAGTTTTTACAACAAGGACCTGTATTAGTTCTTGAGAGAAAATAAGAAAATTGCATTAGGTTAGGCTTCGAATCTTCGATCATCATCCAGGACAGCACTGTCTGCAACATGACATTGCTCGACTCAGTTCAAAAGAAGAAGATAAAATGCACGTTGGATTGATGGTAATGTTGTATCAGAATCAAGATGGTCATGTGAGAGAGGCGGCGGTTTTGGCGGGAAATATGATTTTAAACCCAATAACAAGATTGCGTGTTTAAGATTATGCATGTTGCGAGAAGGAAGTCTAACAGAAAAAGTCGGTGTATTAGGATGTCATATAAGAGACGTGGTTTTAGTGGAAGACTTTGGTTTAGAACTTGACGTATACTGTCTTTTTATCAATGCATAATGTAATCATTACATACATTTAGTAAACTAGCCTATGTAACAGTAAAACCTAATAATACAGGTCATCGACAAATGAAAGATAATAGCACGGGTACCCTGCATGTATGATACAATATCTACATATATGATATAACAATAGTTGCCCAATATCTACATATATGATATAACAATAGTTACTCGTGACAGCATAGATTGACACGTCACGGTCATTTATTGATAGACAACATTACTAAAAAGTAAAAAATAATAAACTGCACATATAGTCGTATTTGTGGTAATCAGAGGAACGGATGAACGAACAAAAGGTATGCTTAGGCTCTTTGTATGGGATTTCGTTTTGACGGTAATTTGCGGAAGGATGTTGGCAAAAAAAACGATGGATGATATCGCAAATAATACAGTACGTATGTCCTAGTATGACATTTATTTTTTCGGTGGGGGCAGTCAGTCAGAGGTTTTTTTTGCAAAGATACGAGGACATCCTCCTTTCTGTGCTCTCCTCGAGGCATAACCTCGTTTACGGACTAGGAAACGTGCCTTCCCACTGACAACATGTCCCAACCTGGATGTTGACCCCACATATCAGTGACACATGTCACGTTGAGGAATGGACCACGCAAAACAAGGGGCGGTGGCTTGCTGCTGGGTACTGAGGACACGGGAAAAAAAACAGGCGGGCGGGGCCGGCGGTTTGGGCGCGGAAACGGGACCGCCTCTCGTGAGCAAGCGAGACTGACAGGCGGGTCCCTGTCCGAATTTTGAACGGTACCTAGCCTGGTGGGGTGGGCTGGGGTGAGGCTCTTATTTCAGGGCGCGCGCTGTATAATGGAGTAACTCACAATTTTTCTTTTTTAAGAAAAAAATTTCCTCTGTAATTTTTTTAAAAGTTTTTTAAAAATTATCAAGATAAGCTTTCTGAATAAACTTTTCGAAAAAATTAACGAGAAATTTTTTTAAGAAAATATTTACTCAAAATATTATTTTGAAAAGTTTTTAGAAAAAAATTTAAAAATAAAAAGTGGGCTTGTCAGGAAGAGCGGGGTGAGCAAATTAACGCGCGCGCGTAAAAAAAACCCGGCGTAAAAAAAAACCCCACTCCGTGGGGTGGGTGGAGGGGAAGGGTAAATTCGTCAAGCAGCAGTAACAACAACCAAATATTACTGCGTGCGCCGGCCACGGTTTCCCTTGCATCACGGCGTATTCCCACGATTACGTCTTCCGCCTGCTAAAGCGAGTAGCACCTCTCCGATGTGAAGGCGTAGACTTGTTACTTTTGCAGCTTCACACTGTAGTCCGAGCGGCGGCGGACCCGCTGGCAACGCGCCACCAGTGCGCCGCCGCGTTGCTCGGGTCAGATTCTGGCTCAGGCTCCCCCCTCCCAAGCCCTAGGCAACGGAGATGGCCCGGTCGCCGCTGCCGGTGTTGTGCGCGACCACGTCGGCCTTCGTGAGCTTCCTGATCCCTCCATGACTACCAGCGTGGCACTGTAATCTGGTTATTTGCAATTGTTCTTCTCCGGTACCCAGTTAATGCAACTTATGATTTTTGCAACTTCACGATTCACGACCTCCGCATAGACTGTACAATATTGCTTGTTTGCTTTCTTCAAATCCGTAGGATTGAGATTGCTGATTGAGGCGTGAATAAGTGTTTTAATTAAAAAAAAAATGAAATTGATCTTCTTATCTTGTTTATCACCTAACGCACCTTAAAATATCGACAGATACAAAACACCAGAGGGACTATTTAAGAAGAGAAGTTCCGAGATAACATAATTTCATGGATGATATATGACTCATAAGTATCATTTAAGATTGTCCTATATATCTTTATGTACAAAAGTTTGTAACTTTGAATCAACACGAGCTAATTGATGAAATAGAGGTAAAGAAATTATATACCCACTTATATATGTGTGTGTGAGAATTTTATACCATTAACAACAAATAAAATAATTTCATAATGTGCTGAAATTTTAGCCCAAATACCAAAACGAAAATTACATCTAAAAGGAAAAATTTGGAACAAAACACAGAGCCAGTAGAAAAAGACTAGAAAGAGATGAACGCAAACATAGTAGGAAATTTGCATTTTATTCCAACAAGAGGTCAATCATATTTTAGACAGATTATAAAGTATTTTCTGTTACAAAAGCTCTAATCTATTATAAAGGCTAAGTTATCATCTCTGGAGTATTTTATTGGGGGCGCCAAGTTAATTGATAGGAATCTTATTGTAAGCATCCGGTAGTAGACTCACAGACACCGACTGCAATTTGAATCCCCCACTTCAGATCGGGCATCATGAGAACTAGGATGAATTGCATATCCGGATCTAGATTGAATTGTGTACTGTGTAGTAGTAGTTATTGTTATTTGTTTTAAGCAAAGTGGAACTGTACTATACAACTTTTTCAAAGACGAGGCACACAATACTTGAATAAATTTTACAACTTCTACACTATGAGTTTGAGCAGTATATATGTCATATTTTTAGTTACTTCATTGGATCACCGATGTAGACAATGAAACATAACTTTAGACGAATGCATATTGCTAGCCGTTAGAAATATATGGTTAGTTAAAAAATTATTAAAATATAGGAGAGTAGAGTATATAGGGTGAAATATGGATAGTTTGTTGGAGTGAAAAGAGATGAAAAAGATATCTTTTTAGAGTGGAAAGAGATACAGATAGTGTAATTTGGGTAGTGTGCTAAATCTTTTTAGGGTGCAGGGGTGGAATTCGATTTTTTTTAATCCAAACAGGCCTTCGTGGGTAGGTGGTGGGCCTGCGTCTTTCCATTCCCCCTCATGGGATCGTAAAGTTTCTTTCCGCAACATTTGGATTCAGGGTAGACTGATTATGGATTTATGCGAGCTGAGCTGGGCCATCTCTCTCCCGCAGTCTCAGCTGCTAAAATGACAGATAATATAATCATTCATATCTGATTATGTACACCGTCTCAGAAAGAAGAAGAACTGATGGTGCACACTTGCGTGCAGACCAACAGCAGATGCAGCTTTCACGAGCACAACGATGTTTCGTTCGCGGATAGTGACTTATTAAACGGGCCAAGGTCATCTGGGGATTAGAGACCCGATTATCAGTGACAGTGAGGAGAGGAGAGTGTTTCTGGTCGCAAGAGTTTTTTCTTCTTCTTCAGAGGATTGCAAATACGTAACAATCTTGTAGAACATATTTATTATATGCTGGTACAATTTGTAGCTATTCACCACGACGATGTGTGCGCAATACCTTGATGCGGGGATAATTAAAAAAAATACACCTTGCCGACATCGATCAATTTGAATTTATCATTTAGGCATGGACATGAAGCTGCTAGATCGACTACCGCTTCACTGCCTCCTATATGAATATACTCCTCCTCCTCCTGTATAGCTTCGTTGGCTTGATTCAATTTCATGCTTGACCCGAGTCGCCATTTCTCAACTAATGATCTAGCAAATCCTTGTTGTCTGGTAGAGAATATACTCCAGTAGGTATATATAGTTGACTAGTGGGGTGCTTTTGGATGTTCGCCATGTTAACTTCGTGATCCAATTGATCTATATTGATTAATATCTCCTCTTAGATGATGCTACATGAGAAGGAAAACTAATCTTCCGGTCACAAACAATGTGATGTTTTTTTTATATTGACACAAATGTTGAAAGCACAACTTTCACTAGTATCATAAACGTCGTGAACATACAATATTATGTAAGTACTTTTTAAACAAAGCTATATCTAGTTTAAATATATATTTATAAATACACCGGTAGCTAAGGTATAAAAAGTGTAACTAAATGCGTCCTGGGACGCCGAGATCGAAATTCAGATAAGGGTCAAAACAAACTGAGGTGAAGTTTAGTGCAAGTTTGTTTTAGTTTCGGATTCTGAAAAACGGTTTATAAAAGCTGAAGCTAAAATAAACGAGTAAATTATACAATCTGATTTGCAAAATCTAACTTCTTTTTTTACTATAATTCAAAAGTTGTCTCTCGCCACCTTTTTAAAGATTGTGATGGTAGAAAAAATAGGAGTGTCCATACAAGTCTAAGATAATTAGTCACCAATACTATTACTATTTCTAAATTGTCCTTGTTCCTCTTCCTCACCAATACCATTACTACTTCTAAATTATTCTTGTTTCCCTTCCTGTCCTTATATTCTATTCTGTCTCCTCCTAGCCGTCGCCCCCTCTCCGTCGTCGACACCCCTCCGCACGTCGGTTGCAGCTACCGCCCCCTCTCCACTGCCGTTTCCCCTACACCCGCCCACGCCACGATCCAACATTGCAATTAGCACTATAAGCCTCACATAGGGTATTACGGATATTACACAACCAAAACAAATATCTAACTCACCTCAAAATCCAGGTTGCCAATAACCCTTAGCTTTTGGATCCTCTATTTTTTACAATTCAACTTTTTAAAATCTACAATCTAGAAACTAATTTTCAGAATGGGGAAGAATTGTACTCTCTCTCTCTCTCTATTTGTTTTTATTGGGCATATTATGATTTGAAAAGGTCAAACTTTGTAATTTTTTTACTAACATTTAGTTAAATTATGTGCATGTTTAGTGTATAAAAACTATATAAATAGATTCATATTTCACAAATCTCTTAGTATGATATTGATGTTGTGGTAATTAGTAACATATTGTTAGAGAAAATTAATGATCAAAATATACATTTGAAGATTTTTTGAAACCATAGTACGCTATGCAAAAGGAAAGAAACGGAAGGAGTACAATATACAAGTGTGACGTATCTTGTGAAGCATCACCTTGTATATTTTGTTTGGAATGGTGGCCGACGGACTGCATGGTCCATTCTGATTGTTGCATACAAGAAGCAGCAGGTCCCCTGTTTCACGGGTACGATGAACAAGAAGACTAAAAGACAAAGTGGATAAGATTAGGAGTTGCGTGTGACCAACCTAGCAGACTGGGTTCGTGTGGTGTGATCAAAGCACAACTCGGAGTAACCAACCTTTGATACATGTATTTAACTATTTACCACTCTTATTAGCTGAGTGGTGTCAGTAAGAGAATAAATTGGCACATAATAAAAGTATCAAATAGTTAGATTTTTACTGATCCAGATCCAAGAGGAGGTAAAAGATGTGGTCACAAGAGGCTTCATGAGGATAGGATGTCAACTGCAAATGACTTTGGGGGGGGCTAGGCTAGGAGTACAACAGAACAGATTGGCCTGACTGACTGACTGAGCACAATCAGCTGGAGGTGGACTTGCGCTACCTGACGACGTCAGTCAGCAGACTAGGGTGGTCGTAGTCGGAACAGATAGATGCTCCGTGTGAATGTGATGCCATCCATGGACAAACAACTCTTCCGAGCAAGCACCATGGACCTCCCTGCCAACAGGGCAGGCTACAAAAAAGAAAGAGCTCCTCTTCCTTGCGCTGCTACTGCTAGTCGGGATCGGCAAAGCATGGGAAAAGGCATGGCAGGAGATGGAGCTGCCGCGGTGAGGAAGAAGAAGAAATTACTCCAGTAGAAGCAGAGGCAGAGCGGGTGGGTCGTGGGGACCCATCCGATCCAACCTGTACGGGTGGATGGAGACGCCTCACCCACCCTTCCCTTTGCTTCTTGCTTCGTCATGTCTTGGGTTGGGGCCAGCTGGCTTGCCTGGTTTTGCCTCCTGTCTTTTACAAGTAACTCTTCACTGTGTATAAATAAAGTGTAACTGCTACCGTGTTTTTTTATAGACGTTTAATGGTAGACTTTAAACTGTTGACCGAGTTCAATGATATATTTCAAATTGCGTATCTTTTTTAGCAGACGTTCAATGATAGACTTTCAATACCCAGATCATGTGGCTGCTATTCATTCATACATACACGAGGCCTCCCCTGTTTTGAAACTATGGCACCGGTCAGGATGTGTGCGTTGTACGGTCCAAAGCTGAAAACTTTTTTTCTTTCTATTATCTAGAAACTTTGGTCTCGGCCCATTTTTCAACCTCAAACTCTTAAGGGCCTGTTTGTTTCAGCTAGAGATTCTGAAAAGCAGCTTATAAAAGTTGGATTGTGAAAAGCTGTATTGTGAAAAGCTGTATTGTGAAAAGCTTTTAGACTGTAGATTCTAAAAAAATTTAATGGACAGTTTAGTAAAATAGACTTTCACAATCTATCAAAAGCTGAGAAAAACCAGCTTCTCAGATTATCACAATCCAACCAGCAGATTTTAAAAAGCTATAACCAAAAGCTGCCTGTTTGTTTCAGCTTCGGATTATAAAAGCTGAAAGCCAGAATCCGAAACTGAAACAAACATGGCCTAAACCGTTTGGAACACAGCCCTAGACTGTTTTGGCGCGCCAGCCAGCTCCCGCCAAACCAAAGATTGTCTCGGGTTTCTGCTGGATTAGAGGGAGAGAGTGAATGGAGAAGAATAACAAGGACGACAGCGAAGATTGACCGGAGGCTTTTATGGGGCAAAATCCAAAATTAGATAATATACGCGACCGTATTTATCGAAATAGATAACATGTTAGCATATTTACAATTTTAGCATCCGTATTCGGCACACCGTGTGTCGAATATGGCACTGTAGCTCATATTCGGCACACGGTGTGCCGAAAATGACACTGTAGCACAATTTTTGGCACACCGTGTGCCGAAAATGACTGTAGCACAGTATTTCGGCACACGGTGTGCCGAATATGGACTGTAGTACCGTATTTCGGCACACCGTGTGCCGAATATGGACTGTAGCACCATATTTCGGCACACCGTGTGCCGAAATACGGTGCTACCGTCCATTTTCGTTACCACACTCCGAAATGAACAGTACCGCGCGTGAACAGTACAGCAGTGCGTTTGAATTTCGCTTTTCCTCTTTTTCAAAACGGTGGTTTTCTGTTACTCCAAAAATGTTAAAACTTTTTTTACATATTCCATAATCCATGTGCAACCCATTTTAGTTGGATTCACTGAAAAATCCTTTGTATATTTAAAACTAAAATTCTTCAAAAAAGACTACTTTTATAACTTGTAATAATTTTTAGTGTCTCAAATAAATTCCCAAAAATTTAGAAAAATTCACTAATATTCTTATTATGTGATGGACTAATTTACAAAATTATTTTTAGCCCTATTTTATATGATGAAAAAGTGAGTTCTTTTGTAATGCTTCATTTATATGTATTTTTATCATTTTATGTAAATGAAGCATTACAAAATAACTCATTTTTTCATCATATAAACTAGAGCTGAAAATAATTTTAGAAATTAGTTCATCACATAATAAGAATATTAGTGAATTTTTCTATATTTTTGGGAGTTTATTTGAGACACTAAAAATTATTACAAGTTATAAAAGTAGTCTTTTTTGAATAATTTTAGTTTTAAATATACAAAGGATTTTTCGGTGAATCTAATTAAAATGGGTTGCACATGTATTATGGAATATGTAAAAAAAGTTTTAACATTTTTGGAGTAACAGAAGACCACCGTTTTGAAAAAGAGGAAAAACGAAATTCAAACGCACTGCTTTACTGTTCACGCACGGTACTGTTCATTTCGGAGTGTGGCGTGTCTAAAATGGACTGCAGCACCGTATTTCGGCACACCGTGTGCCGAAAATTGTGCTACAGTGTTATTTTCGGCACACCGTGTACCGAACATGAGCTACAGTTACATATTCGACTCATATTCGACACACGGTGTGCCAAATACGGATGCTAAAATTGTAAATACGCTAACATATTGTCTATTTCGGTAAATACGGTCACATATATTGTCTAATTTTGGATTTTTGCCGGCTTTTATGGTACGACACAAAGATAGTGCCACCAAATCCTGGAAAGGAATGGGATTGAAAAGAAAGAAATTCGCTCTTGCTCCTGGGACTGGGAGTATTTCCTTTCCCTTTTGATTGATTGATGAAATTGAAATACAGGAGAGGAGAGGAGAGGAGGAAGAGAAGAAAGCAACTGGAGGAGCTCCCGCCATATCCCTTCCTGATTCCCCTCCCCTGATTCAGCCAGGGGAGGGATGGGAGCCTGCTCACTGACGTTATGGTCCTACCTTGTGTCGGGACCATCGGTCATTGACGAAACAAAGCTCCAACCTACCCCCTCCCCTCTGCCTCCTCCTCCTCCTCAATCATTAGCCCTCTTCCTCCCCACCTCCTCTTCCTCTTCCTCCAGCAGCAGCAGCAGCAGCAGCAGCAGTCACCACCACCGCCACTCCGTCCCCAATTCCAGTCCCACCAGCAGTTTTAACAGCAGATTTCAAGTCTGTCCCACTGACCGACCCACACACATCTTGTCATGACGACCCGCCCCGACGGAGGCGCCGCCGCCGCGCCCGACAAGCAGCTACTCCCCGCCTCCAACGCCAACGCCAACGGGAATGCCGTCCGCAAGTCCCCCTCCAAGGACCGCCACAGCAAGGTCGACGGCCGAGGCCGACGCATCCGCATGCCCGTCATCTGCGCCGCCCGTGTCTTCCAGCTCACCCGCGAGCTCGGCCACAAGTCCGACGGCCAGACCATCGAGTGGCTCCTCCGCCAGGCTGAACCCTCCATCATCGCCGCCACCGGCACGGGCACCAACCCTGCCTCCTTCTCCACCTCCTCCCCTTCCTCCCTCCGCTCCTCCTCCAACATCGCCCAGCCGTTCGCTGCTTCCCCCACAGCCCACGTCCTCCCCCACGCCGCGCCCTTCATCCTCGGCAAGCGCGTCCGCGGCGCCGAACACGATCCCAACGCCGCCGAGGTCACCGCGGCGCCGGGCTTCTGGGCGCTGCCGGCGCGGGCCGACTTCGGCCAGCTCTGGAGCTTCGCGGCGGCGCCGGAGATGATGGTGGCCGGGGAGGCGTCCGCGGCCAGGGTCGGCAACTACCTCCCCATGGCGCAGGGCAACCTCAACTTGCTCGCTTCCTTCTCCGGCGGGCCTGCTGGAGCCGGAGCGGCCGCCACCGCTGGAAGGGCCGAGGAGGAGAGCGCCCGCTGAGGGCCGGCCACCATCAACTCCGGCGGTAGGGTTTTAGGTCTAGGGTTTCTTCCTTGGATATGCTTCGCTTCTGCAGTTCTGCGTGTGTGTGTGTGCAAGTGTCACTCAACTCTGGTCGAAGGTCGCCTTCCTTGCTTGTTTTGGTTTCTAGGCTTCCCGAATTGGAATTGGGTCTAAGCTCAGCAAGAACACCAGCAACAGCAAGAATTACCCCTCACTTGAATCATAGCCACTGGTGTGCTCAATTCATCGCAAAAGGAAGAAAAAAGAAAGCTTGCTCCGTCCTTCCGAATTCGGCGTAGAAGATTCCTCTCGGTTGCACAAATGGCTTCAAACAAAAAGTGAAGGCAGGCTGGCTGTAAGTTGTTCATCTGCTGGCTGTCATGTTTAGCACTAGTTCAGGGTTTCGTTTCTCTCGTCTTGTCTTGTCTGGATTGGATTACTGCTTGGGGAGAATAATAAGTACTAGTTATTGATTGTTGGTAGCTCAGCTCATGTAGTCATGTATGTATCTACGGATTGTTTGATGTGTTAATTATCCGTCTCGGTGATGAAATTAATGGACAAAGAATAAGGAGGGAAACAAGGTTAGAATGAATCCATTCATCTTTCTTCCTCTTACAGTATGTCTTATCAGATGAATATGGCATCTGTCTGTTTGTTGCTTGCTACGTCTGTCTTTGCTCGTACTATGACGATGATGAATTGATGATACACCATGGTTGCAAGTTTTGGTAGTAGCCCGGCTCTTTTAGGGACATATGGTGGAACGGATTGGATTTTCCCTTCCCTTCTCTTCTCTTCTCTTCTGGTGTGCATGTGCTGGAATTAGAATAACAACTCTCTTGTGGTGGCAAACCAACTTTTCATGGGAAAGAATCGTGCCTCTGCGCTTGATTGGTCTTTTTCACTAAAGTGGGCCTTTTCTTCCCTTGTTTAGTCAGCCACAGCCACAAATTTGGACCAACAAACCATGTGGGTGTGGGGAACTGTTTGTGTTGTGATGTAAAGTAATCTGACTGAGATAAGCTTTTATCTGGATTAGTAGCGATGGAAAGAGAGAGAAAGCTTTGTGGAATGATGCATTCCCTGTCTCGTGCCTTTCGGTTTCATACTGATGTTGTTCGAGTACTACACATTGTGCCTGCCTTGCCTTGTTTATGATGGATCTGGTCTGCTAATAAACCAAGAAAGACTCTTGCAACGACGAAACAGTAAAAATCAAATCTGTGCATGGCAACGATGGAACCGAAATCTGCGGAGAACATAAGCATGGCCGAAATCAATAATGCCGCACAGTCACACAGGAACGACCAAGGAGGGACAATTGGATCGTGAACGGAAAGAGGCCCATCCCATGTAACTAGCGACGAGGCGGGCTGGGCCCTTCTTCTTCTTCTTCTTCTTGTGCTCTCTTGTGTTTTCAGCTGACTCTGAGCCAGGTATTTTCAGCTGCTTAATTGTTAAATCTACATATCTGACCAATATCAACCAGAGACTATACTATACATATACGAGGTAAGAAGTAGGATGGATCGATTCAGATTTAATCCATCCAGCTGCAACCAAAACAAAACACAACGATCCATCATATCCCTTGATTAACAACACTGTACATTAAGTACCATTATTTATTTATTTGTTCCTTAATTACTAGACTAGATAGAGGATAGAGGAGTAGCATCATCGATCACCACACACACACCGTATCTACATAGTATAGATCGCCGGGGACGGCCAACTAGGTAAGCTTCAGACAGTCGATGGGTGGTGAGCTTCAGTTGAGTTGCAGTTGTGGACGCCTTGGACGAGGCCGAGGTTGATGACGCCCCATGCTGTGCGCGGCCACTGCCTCTGCTTGGCCTTGTCCCTCATCACCCTGCCCCACGACACCCACCCCTCCCACGACATGCGCTTGTCCCAGCTGCTCCCCCACTCCAGCAGCAGCCGCACCCCGCGCTCCGCCGCCGCCGCCGCCTCCTCGTACCTCCCCGTGTTGAGCAGCACCTGTGCCAGCACCAGCTGCGGCTCCCCCACGAACGGGTTCTTCCCTATGCTCTCCCGCAGCAGCGCCTCCACCCCACCTTGTGTGCTGCCGCTGCATATGGCCTCCCAGTACAGGTCCCTCGCCGCCTTCTGCTCCTCGGGGTCCAGCACCTGGGTGCACCCCTCAAACACCGGTGGGATCACCAGCTCGCCTACCACCATGTCGTCGCCCTCCCCTTCCCCTTCCTTGTTGCTGCCAGCTGATTCGAGCAGCAGCTTGTCGAGCTGTTCGTCCCTGGCGATGAGGTTGTAGAGCGCGGCCAGCCTGGACATGGCGCTCACCCACAGCCCGGGCTTGCCGGTACCAGGCCACAGCGCGCCCCAGTTGTCGCCGCGGAACTCGAGACGACCGTCCTCGTTCTCGAACAGCTTGTCCTGGTAGTCCGTGTACTGGTCGCTGAAGTCCGCCACGGTCATCAGGATGAACACGGCAACCACCCTCCGCGACAGCGCCACCGGCTCCCCCGTCCGGATGTGCTTCACCACCACGCCCTCCGGCGGGACCAGCGACCGCAGCTTCCGGCGCCACGGCTCCGCGTCCACCGACGCGGCCATGGCCTTCGCCGGCCGCTTGGCTGCGTCGAGGGACGCCTGCGAGGCGGCGAGGTGGTCCCTGAGTTCGGCGTCGGTGTAGTGGAGGTGGAGGTCGTCGTGGATGAGCGCGTGGCGCGGGACGACGCAGAAGAGGTGGACGAGGCGCTCGGCGGGAGCGCCGACGATGGCGCGGACGTGGTCGCGGCCCGTGTCGGGGTGGAAGATGGCCAGGTTGACGTAGGAGTTAGAGTAGGAGGAGTGGAAGAGGCCGCACCGCGCCACGGCGTCGGGAGCGCCCCACAGCCGGAGGATGCGGTACACGTCCACGAGGTGGGCCAGGAATGTGCCGTGCTTGTGGTAGCACTCGCCGGCGCCGGCCGAGCAGAGCACGGACACCAGGGAGGGAAGCTCCGGGTCCACCTTGGCGAGCTCGCCGCGGAGGAACGGACGTGCGGCGGCGAGGAGGGACGTCAGCAGCTCGGCTTCATCGGGGAGCTTGCCGTTCATGTTCTTGGTCGGCATGATCGATCAGTAGCTACCAAGGTGCTCAGAGTCGCTTCACTGCTCGGTACTGATAGTATGCTGCTGAGATCTTCTGATACTTATAGGCTGGATCGAGCTAGGCTTCAACTACCGTAGAAAGTGAAACATGAATGCAGGGTGAAAGAAATGCCCGGTGAATTTTGCGATCGACACGGAAGTGTATGTAGGTATAGCTAGCTAGGATATATAGCTCCTGGATGGATCGATATGGCTCCAAGACAAGATCATACACAGCTAGCTTACCTAGCTCTAGCTAAGGTGGTGTTGGTAGCTGATAGATACTGACGAGATGCACCGATGGATGGACGTACGTTGGTGATGCATGCGTCCATGTCGCCGAGCTTAACTTTCATGTGAAGTTTGGAGGTATGCTATGCTGTGCTGTGCCGTCTTGTCTACGTATGCTAACGCAGCTAGCTGGTGTTTATAGTTCGTGGACCCAAATTTTGATTCCATTGATTCAGCTACAGTTGCTTTCCTCCCAACCCATGATGCATGTTTCAGTCCATCTCAAGACAAGGACATTGGACTAGTACACATTCTTGTCATTGTAATTTTTTTAGAAAGAATATTGTTTTTTAACCGAACCGGCACTACACCTGCCTAATGTATTAACGAGAAGAAGTGCCCGATAGGTTTTGACTTCCTCAGTTAATTAAGAAAAAATCGGACAAAAATCATAAATATAGCGGGCAAACTATATAGCTAGACTAGGTCTAGAAAACCGCAGAAAATATCGAGATACCTGACCGACTACCTAGCTAAATTAGATCTGAAATGATTCACAACGCCGCAGAATAGATGAAAGCCGGCAACCAATTGAAAATGAGGAGAAAGTTACTCCCAGACGGCACTTCCAAGGGGTGCACGACACTAAAGACGTTGTCGTTGCTTGATCTGAAGCATCGGAAAAGGGTTTTCACCTGAAGAACCTTCCGAAATAAGTAGTGAACACCACAACACTACGTCTAAGGAGGGAATGACACATAAGGACGTCGTGGACGCTGACATTAACAGTACCCCAAATAGGGTCGAGACTAGAGCGACAATGCTGCCAAACTGACCAACGCCAGATCCTGATCAAAGACATATTGACGCTTCAAGCACGAAAATGGCCTAGACAATATTGACGTTTCATGTGTCGTTCCTAATATCAGTTGTTGCCTGATGCATACTCATTCTAAGCGACACGTCCGCTGTCTTTCTGGGGGTTTGATTTGGTGTGGGAGCAAGGCTCCGCCAACCAAGTTGTCATTGGCATGGAAGCAAGACTTCATCAGCTTGTTGCTCAATTGTTGGTTTTGGTGTGTGAGTTGAGTTAGGTTAGGTGCGACTATTTGTTGGTTGCGTCGAGTGTTGTGGGTGCCATTGTGTTGTTCAAGGTTGTTTTTGTCGGCTTCTCCTATAAGTTTTACCCATACATCCTAGCTTGACGATGGTACCATCTTTCAGGTTTGGTGCTTCTCAACAGGTTTTTTGTCCAATGCACGCTCTGTCGAAGCGACGCGCTGCCGACTTTTGTGGCAGAAAGGTGCGGCATGAGAGCAGGGTTCCGTCGACCGAGTTGTGAGGGACTATTGTTTGGTTGGTTATCGCGCAAATTGAGTTGGATCGGTCATGTCTTTTGTTGGATTTGTGCTTTTGGTGAAAGCGTTGCTAGTGGAGTTGATGTCGTAGTGTCGTCTCGAGTTTGTCTGTCGATTTTTCTTTAAAACTGCGTAGTTGTAAGGTTTTCAGACCCGATTTTTCTTATAAATTAGATTAATTCTTTTTTTAATGAAAAATCGATAATACTGTTACCGTCTTTTTGAAAAAAAAATATAAAGGATGAAATGAAGCTTGAGAGAAGAACAAAAGCATCGGTAAGATGAACCCCAACCTCCACCACGGTCGAGAAAAAACACAACGAGCACACGCTACTGCTAGGACCTAAAGGAGAAGAGGCAGCCTCTTAGCTCGGTAGCGAGGAGTAGTTGCGACGTCGTTGACCTAGACACCGCGCACGAACGGTCACCGCGTCGCCACCCCCAAACGCATACGGCCGGACCTCGACGAAACCACGTCATGGCCACACACTGGGCACGGCCACCGAGGGCGCCTCGGTCGCACGCCCATGTGACTCGACGCTGAGCACGATGAGGAAGAGGGAGTCGGTGGGCGCCGGATGTCCATGCGACGTCAACACGAAGATCCCGGCGGCAGCCCGGGCGCCATCGCAACGGAACCAGGCGCCGAAGAGCGGATCCATGCGCGCCACCGCGGAGGCCGCGCAAATCCGGCGTCGTCATGGCAACGTCCCCACACGCAGGCCAGATCGCCACGAATGGAGGGTGTCACCCTGCCATGCCCAGGATGACGTTGACGGTGTCACAGGCGGCGAGCACGAGGGTGTGGCGCAGGAGACTACGCCGGCCGGGGCACTCCTCCTCCACGAGCGCCCTGACGTGGTCGAACCCGCGAGGCGTCAGGTTGGGCGACGCGTTCTTCTCACTTGGCGATGCCCAGCCGGCGCATAATCGACCCGCCGAGCGCTTCATCTCGTGGGAAGACTAGTCGGGAAAATCATTATTTTCAGAAAAAGTTATCTACTAAGAAACAGCAAATTTACGGAAAAATCATTAAATTCAGCGAAGCAAACTCGGAGATTACAGAAATAGGGAGGGATCCACCCACTAGTCAGCCAGTTGTCTCCTTCGGCGCGCCATCGTCTTCCCCCTTCAAAAACCCGCGTTTGGGCGCCATTTCCTAAAGGATCTCTCTCTCTCTTCCCCAAAGGCAAAAACTGGAGGAGGAGTTGCCTGTTTCTTAGTCCAAATCGTTTCTCTTGTGGTAAAAACTGTACTAGGATGGAGGCAAAAATGGTGGTTTCTAAAGTGTCTAACCCATCGAACTTAAATAATCCTTGCGGTGTGTCCAAATAAAATTCTGATTCCGTTGTTTGGCCTTGCCGCTGAGTAACTCCTTTTAGTGGGAATTCAAAAAGATAGAGGTGAAAAAGGCGAACCTTAGGAAATTACTAATAGATGTACCCCAGTCTTCTACTGTTGAAATTAGCGGTTCAAGACGGTTTCTTTATGTTCCTGATGATTCATTGAACTGACGAGTTGTTGGTGTAGACTTGCGGGTTTGTTCTTTCCCTTTTCCATCTCCATTCTGGCCGCTTTAACTTCCATTTTACTTCACACTAAACGGTTGACTTCAGAATTTTCTCTTCCGCATATACAGTATTAAGTTAATTTTGTTTGTGGAGTGATAGGTGTAAACGAATGTTTGCATTGGTTGCTCAAGTGGAGTGGCCTAGAGCCAAACTATTCTAACTGCGAGTGGAGAGGTAACTAATAGTACCGACAAGTTACAGTTCCAGCAGCTAATTTCTTATGGATCAGTACTAGGAGATGGAGAGGTGAGAAGTTTTCATGACTGAGTTCATAGAAAGAAGGTGGGGAATAAAAGTGAAAAATCTAGTTGCGAGATTGTTGACGTGTCTTCCCGGGGCATGTGAGCCTTCAGCCACTTCGGTTGTTTGATGTGGATGTGATGCTCGTGAGTGACTTAATCGGTTCTCCCTGTTGGTTGGCATTTGATTGACTAAATCACCGCATCTTCGTTGGCTCTTCGGTTTCTTTCCCTTTTATTCACCTTCCCCCCTTTGCACTACTGATCTGCAAAAGCTGATGTGCTAAAGTGGGTTCTGCAAGAGGTGGCACCTTGTCTTCTCTGATACAGTAACACCAGTCTTTGAATTAGTTGTTCCGTTCATTTCTTGCTAATTTTATGCCTTTCTCTACGGTCTGAAACTCGCTTCTCCATTCTTGTCTGGTACTTCGATTTCGATTTGATCCTCGTTCAGAAAATAAAAAACCTCTCTGATTTGATGTGCGAACCTCAGATTGTTATTCCTTGGTGGTGCTAAGTTTTCAATCACCGGTAGCCTTTACTTTATTTTATTTTCCCAGTGGAAGGAACACTATTCTTTTTTTTTTATATACCTTATCAATGCTTGAATGCATAAATGCATGTACACGTATTACCTTCTCCAGTTTCTTATGTCTGATCGATTTTTCAGCAGACCAATTATTCACGCTCTGAGTCCACGTATTACCTTCTCCACGTTGGGCTATATGCCATTTCTTTCCAAGTAATCTCACAGAGAAAGCTGCAGACTTGCAGGAGATGGGGTGCTTTAGTTCCAAGCCAAATGATGCTGGTGCGATCAGAAGAAGACCTGGGAGCATAGGCGACGTGGCTGTGTTTATACCTGGACTGCGCGTTCCTGAGAGTTTGGAGATGTCTCAGCCGCTAGATGATGGCCTCCCGAGGAGGCTGACCGAACGTCTGGCTGCGTTGAGGAGTCGAATAGTGGTCATGGCTGCTCATGAAGCACTATCAGTGACTAGGCCCCGGAAGCGCACCTTCACACAGCATGGTTCGTCCATGGCTTTCCTGATAGCTTGATACTAACGCGACTGTGCGAGATCAGCAGACACAAGTAATTAACTATCTCAAAAAACGGTGCCTGTAGGAGGATCTACATCAGCTGATCTTCTGCGGGCTTTGGAAGAGTACTTGCCAGTTCTTCTAGAACTGATAAAAGAGGGTAACTTTTGTATTTGTTGCTCTTCCATCTTGCTCTGAATGAGATCAAACAAATCTGTGCCAATCACTGTTCCCTTCATTTTGGCTCAATTCTTCTTCTTTTAGTGAAGACTCACTTTGGCTCAATTCTTAGCAGGGAGCGACTTGGAAGATAAGATAGTTTTTTCATGGATGAACCAAGAGGATGATGCAGAGGTCTGGAAGCATCTGTCCGTGTAGTGCATGTCTAGCATTCTCCATTATTGTAGGGGTACTGATTAAGCTGGCTTCTGTTGCTAGGAGACGGCATTGCCCAGTGCTTGGTATGAGGTGTTGTCGATTCTGCACATGATGGCTATGCTGCGTTTATCTCAAGCAAACTCCCTGCTTCTTCCAAAGACATCGCTCGAGGGATACCATGCTAAAGTATCTGAAGGTCTGTAATATAAATTCCACTCCTCATTGTTGCAGAAATCTGTATTGGTTATCTTTTAAGGCTATGGAGGTGCACTTTTAATTCTCAACAATTCTAATTTGTATCCAATGCAGTATTATAATTATCCTGTGTAATTCTGTTTCTCAGATAACAAACGAGCTTCTGTTGAAATATTTCTCAAGGCATCTGGGTACTTGGAGTGTGCTATTCAACATGTTCTTCCAAGGCTATCCCCAGAAAATAGGTGGGTGGAGTTGCCTTCTTACTTGTAAAATGTTTGATGAGCAGTATTCCATTTTGTAGTTAGTGCAGGAGTTATTGTTCTTGACTGCCATTTCGTGTAGGAAAGGTCTTCCTGTCGACTTAGCTGAAGGAGTCCTGAAAGCAATCTGCATGCAAGCTCTGGGTCAAGTATGTGTTCCCCCTTTTGTCCCTTTGCCATCCTTTTTTTTTTTTTTTTTTTTTTGAAGAACAGGAGGGGCTCGCCCCTACTGATTATAAGATATTAAGGAAAACAAAAGTATACACAAAGCAAGAAGGAAACAAAAAGAAAAAGAAAAGATTACAAAGATTCTAGCCAATCTGAAATGCCGGGGAAAACTGCTGAGCTGATATTGTCAAGAAAGATTAAGCAAAAAGAAAAGGATATCAGCTCGAAATCACACGATTCATGTGAATATCAGCTCAGATGTCCACTTCTGAGTTCATCATGCCATTTATTCACGCCGTGCATAACCTTGCGTACATGTTATTTTTACCTGTTTGACGTCTGAAAATTCCTAACAAATTATGTCTACATCATGCTGCCAGGCTATTGATGTCCAACTTGGGTTGGCAATTGACAGCCCAAAGGCTACCTTGGCAGTGAAAAGGAGGTTAGCATGTGAGATAGTCAAGTGCTGGCAGCAGGTACTACTGATTGTTATAATTGTTTTTCCGCCGTGTTCTCAACATATCAGGATTGTTCGGATATTTGCACTTGTCAGTTGGTTCAGTTCTCTATACTGATATTGACAGTTATAAGGATTTGCTTGGTAATTGGAGCATCTTAGTGATGTTTGAACTTGTCAGTTCTGTATACTGGTACTCACAGTAAGAAAGATATGCATGGCAATTCGGGTATCATAGTGTCACCCTGAACCGAAACTGCTGGATTTACCCAACTGCTGCTATGCTATTGTAACGTGGCTTTAATTTAGAACTGTTTCGCTCCTGAACATCACCTGATATCAATTTAAGCATATAACCAAGGTTTCTCATGTTCACCTAAAACACTGAAACCAACTAGCTGTAGAACCAACCGACTGACAAAATGGTTTCAGGCTTTCTGCTAGTGCGTCAGTAGTAACACTTATTCTCAGGCACATGAAAGTTACTGTTGTATAGTTTGAGAAATTAATGATTAGTCCATTTTGTAGTATATTTCATCAATATTCACAATCATTTTAAATTTATTCGCAGGCACATGAAAGCATGGCAGATCTACCTCTAATTGATAGCTGGGGTGAGAAGCACAGGCTCTTTCTGAAGTGGAAGTACATTGAAGCAAAGGTATGCCAACATATTCATATTTTAACTAAATTGTTTTTGTATGCATGTTTTTATAATAGTTTTTGAGTAAATATGTTTTTTCTTATAATTTTTGTTGCATCTAAAGTGCATTTACCTGTAATGTTGGTGTAAAATATGAAACATATACAATCATTTTGCTAGAAAATCTTTGCAGTAAGCGCCTTAAAAGAAGATAAGTTTTACAGATTAACTAACTAAAATCGTACAGGCTGCAGCATACTATTACCATGGGCTTATCCTTGACGAAGGCAACACAGAGAAATCCCATAAGATGGCCGTCGCAGCATTGCAATCTGCAGAGGAGTTCCTCAGGGAGAGCAAAGATGTCTGTGAAACCTTCCATGCAGCACCTCCTGTTTCAAGGCAATATATCCATGATCCATCCTTGTTTTTTACTGAAATTTGGCGCATATCTACTATTTCCCACTAGAAACTTGAGGATGTATTGAGTTGCTGCATATTCTGAATTTTGTTTCATGATTGAATCAGAAGCCCACCTGTATGTGGATCGATGAAGTATCTTCATGAGAAGATCCAGAAGGACTCATCCAGCAAAGTTCGCATCAACAAGGACCTCTACAGCAATGACAGGTGCTGCTCATCTTAACATCCAATATTGTCTCCTTTGTGCTCGAAGTTTTGAACTATACAACATTTTGATCTGCTTAACTACAAGCTGAGTTCATGAATGTGCTGAGCTGAGAAGCATCTGCAGATCTATCTACTTGAAATGAACGCACATGCAGTGCCTGTGTACAGTATAGGTGCAGGATGGAGCAGTAGTAGCTAATTATCTGTCATGCATGTTTTGTTTTTACAGCATCCATGAGGCGGTGCCGGCGCTGCCGGATTTCGCCGTGGCTCTGAAACCCGAGGAGTACCGGCTTCCTCTGACAGAAGACGCTGCAAATGACTAGAACCTATGGATGGCTGTTGCATCTGTGCAACGACCATACCCTACTGCAACAGAAGTTGGAGCTGCTTCAACTTGACCAAGCAGAGCTGCCGTGTGACGGGCGAAGCTATCATAGCCCACCCGAGTGTATTGACATCAGAGAAAAATAATAAAATCTCAGTTATTAGCAATTCAATTTCACCTCTTATATACAATTATTGCTAAACATATACACCATCTAGACTTATATATGTTGAACCGTACACTCAGATATTTTGAGCTCTAGCTTCGTCCATAGGTGTGTACATGTAAAAAACATCAACTGCCATGTAGTGTAGTGTAGTGTAGGGTGTGCTTATATATATGATTTGAGTTGTAGTAAAGAGGAAGGTGAAGGGATCCATCCAACAAGGGCCAAGCTAAGGGGACAGAGAGAGAGACTCATTTTGGAAACTCTTCTGTTTGGATTAGCAAGCAGCCACGGAATAAGCAAGCAAGATTATTTTCCATGCATTTGTAGCGCCTTCCGATCGATGACGACAACGGCGTTACATTACATTACATTCGTCAACGAATGAAGTGATTTCTTTCTTTCTTTTTGTAGTTTCCTTGTTATACGGCGTTACATTCCATGCAAAATTACTTTTTCTTTTTTACCTTTGTTTAGAAACAGTAGACGTATTTTTTTTAAAAGTTAAATTTTACGTACTTTAACTAACATTTAATTAAATCTATACTTCTATAAAATACACGAGTTATGTCATAATCAAACGATCTTCTCCTAACTAATCAATCGATCACCATATAAATATTTTCTAAGTTCCTCCTTTTAAAAATATATTTAATCTCATATTAATTATCTTATATATCTAGATATCCAATATTTACTTTCTACATGTTCTACAAATTCATTCAATATCTCATTATTTATCTTCTATACCTATATGTCTAATATTTACCTTTCATACATTGTTATATCTTGAATTGATTCTATGTGTGTGAAACACGTGTGCGATTACTAGATATAAGAATGTCTAGTGTATAAAAATTACACAATTAGATTTATAATTCAAAATGGTATTACATTATATAGGTTTTGTAGCTATAAATGTTTTTCCTGTAATCCTTATAACTAATTCATTACGTTTATCATTTTTTTCCTTTAAACAAATTTAAATAAATTGAATCAACATTTTTTTTAAAACCTAACTCAATAGTTTCAACATACATGTTCAACATTTTAGAATACTTGACTCAACAAATTCAGAAAAATGTTGAAATTGCTCAATATTTAAAAAAACTAGACTCAACATTTTTCAAAACCTAGTTCAATATTTTATGTGAAATCGTTGAACTAGTATATTCAAAATATTATTTAAAAAAAATCAGAAGTAGAAAAATATAATTATATTAGATCTCATTTTGTTGCATCAATTCTACTTATAAGCGGTACGGTGGATGGGTATAATCTGATTGTTCGTATATACTATTCTAGTTTAATTTGATAGATACAAATGTATGTTCGTATTCTGATCCGAGCCTGTATCCGCTCATATAGAGAAGCATACTTATTAATATCACAAAATCAATTTCATGTGATCAACTAATCACATATAACTCTTACATGCACTTATATGACCTTATATTTAATCAAACAAATAGAAACTCAACCCAACACATCTAGACATATATAACTAGCTAAACAGTCTCTCAGTTTTGGACAACCAATCATGCCCATTGCTTAGGCTATTGTCACGGGCCGCGCTATCATTTCCGCCTCCTGACACCAGCCGCCGAGATGGACCCCGCCCTGGATGGCTGTATTTCCTTTTCCTTTTCATATTCCACAAGCAGGCTGATGCATATAAAAGGCAGCTGCAAGTGCAGTCATCCATCCATGCACATTTGCCACATCAATCAGGTTCAGGCTCAGCTGTCGTGAAATCGTAAATGTTGATAAGAGCAGCAGCACTCTACAAAGCATACGTGTTCAAGCTGTACACAATTTCGCAAGCAATGAACCAAGGGGGAAAAACGAAGATAAGTCTAAGTGCACTCTGCCGCAGCTGATCCTAAATCCCAAACTAACTACTAGTCCTCTCCATGCTGTTCGTCCTAGCATTTTCTCGCATCTTTTCCACGATATGCCTCCCTTTCTCTTCGATAGTTCGTCTCTTCTCTTCCAGCTTGTCTCCCATCCTCTTCCCAAAATCCATCATCCGAGCTCGTCTGCCGCTTTTACGCTTGGCATCCTCTGCAACAGAGGATTTTGACGGCTGCTGCTGCTGCTCCCCTGCTGGTATCACGGCCCCCAGAGATGTGTACATGGGTGAGCTAACTCTGCTTTCTGAAGCATCTTCGTGAAGCTTTTCTGTGAGCAACAGTGGCTTCCTCAGCTCGTCGTTTGCATCCATATGGGAAGGTTCGCTAGCTGGAGGCGACCAAGACTGCATATGTGATGCTTCTGCCACAGGCTCTTGTTTTGGCTCATCAATGGATGCCACTGTTTTCAGTGATTCCTCGCTCCCAGCTGACGAATTGGGCAAACAAAGTGTCGCGTCTTTGTTACTAGCATCATCCTTCACACCAGATTCCTCAGGCTGGGTTGACACTATTACTGCAGCATGGCTTCTGATCTCAGTGGGCTCGTGATTGAGCCAAATAAAAGGCGCATCCTTGCGTGGTACCCAGTCATCCTTTTCTGCCAACATCCATGGCATGGGAATGCTTTCACAGTTTGGAAGTACTAAGCTATCACGAAGCGAAGCCTGAATGGTAAGATATGTTTCACAATTAGGCAAACAAATAAGCAAAGAAACATGTTCAGAGGACGGGTATAAATTCAATACCTTGAATCTGCTACCGATAAGTGTAGCGATATGACTGTTGCTGATTTTCCTATCCCCAATAGAAGATTCCAACTCCCACTCTAGATCAGGCATTGACGTAAATCCATACCAAATTTGATCAGAAGGAGGGGGCTTCAGGTGTATTCGCAAGACACCTCGGACAGATGAAATTCTTATCGCCAGAGAAAGTGGAACCTGTTGTGGAAAAGGGAAAGGATGTAAGATATTTCTGGCAGTGCTGGTAAAATCTGGGCTTTTGAAATTAAAGTTCTTATTTATGGGGGCACTCGTGTAGCCAAGTGGTAGAGCACAGGGTTGTGCAGTTGAGGTCATGGGTTCAAGTCCCCACTCTCTTCACAATCAAAGATACACAATGTATAGTCATTTCTACTCTTTTAGTTATGCTTTCATCAAGCATATAAATATTATGTATAGCAGGCCTATTATTACAGTTTCAAAATTAGAACCAAAATGTGACCAGGACAAAGTGATATAGTGCAGAAATTTAGGCAAACAAATGCAGACAATAAGAGAGGAACAAACCTGTGAGACATGATCGGCTATTGAATGCAATATATTTTTCCATCTTGAAACATAAGCAGATGTCCATCCAGTGCTCTTTAACTGACTTGATGCATCTGATAGAAAAGATCATAGTATCTCAATCATGGTTCATACTACCAATGTTTGGTACATAGGAGTTTTGCCCCTTTTTCTCATAGCTCAGTGTTGTGTCACACTAAGATAACAATTAAGGGATTAATAAATGAAGACATAGGAAATCATAAACTATAATAACGTGCACCTCATGTCTGTAAAGGCATACATAAATTCTAACAATGTATTACACAAGTTTGTACAGGCATACATAAGAAAAACAGAAAAACAACCTGCAAGGTAATGAAGACAAGAATTGATCCAACCATTTGGCAGAAAATAATTATAGGAATTTCTCTTTATTGTTTTAAGAATCATTCAGTCATTTGGTTGAATAAGCATAAACAATAACTGACATATTAAAGGAAATACATAAGAAACTGAAACAGATTACAAACCTGCTTCATCTTTTTCCTCCGCTGAAGAAACTGAGTTTTGTGAATCTCTAAATTGGTTACCATACTGTTCAATACTCTCAAGAAAATCTGAATTAACTTCTCCATCAGAGTCTGCTCCAAAGCCAGTTTTCATTATGTCCTTTTGCAATTCAGGTTCCTGAACCTCGAGCCTTGTTTCAACATTCAACAGTATTCCACTCGAATATTCAAAATCAACTTCAAAGGCCCACAACTCATTCAAATCCAGTGGAAGGACTCTCATCGCATGTACATAAGGTGGAAGTTTTCCAAGACTGAAGTCAGCTAGTGTAATTTCACCCATGTAAGCAGGGGTCCTCATATTTGACAGTGTTCTCTGACCAAATAAAAATCAATCAATAAAAGGTACTGATAAGAATGGATTGAAAGTTAGCAGTATATTTAACCTGAATACGTGCTTTGATGGCCTTGTTTATCTCATCACTCATTTTAGCATCGAAAAACAACCGTGAAGATAGTAGGTTCCAACAAAGTGTGCCTTCATCGGCAACTCGATCATCTGCATTTACATCAGGTGAAGCTGAAAGCTGATCAGTGTGGCTCAAAGCAGCAGCTGGGGCAGTGGCTTTCACTGTATCTTGCAATGAAGTGCTGCCGGACTTGTCCCCTTGTGGACCTATTAATGCTTCAATAAATGGTGTACCCTGATAGCTGCGTAGTTTATCAAGTATCCTTTTTTCTCCCTGCACTGACGAGCCCAAACTTGTTTTACCCTCTAAGGGAGCCTTTGTGGATGCCTTCTTTGCCAACTTCTTGAGGAAAAGACGGACTTTTGAAGATCCATCAGTCTTTACTATCCTGCCCATAGCCTCATGGTCCTCACCGGACAATACTGGGGGCTTTAAGAAACATGGGTATTCGGAATTCAACGATGATATGTAATTAAGGAACTCTTCACTCAGCTTAGCATGCCAGTTCAATTTCTCTTTGTCGGCAGTAGCTGCAATACGAAGTGCTTTACACCATGATTCCTTCTCCCAGGAAGTGTCAGTATAAAGATAGCACACCTTGCTTCCATTATAAATGTCACATTCCTTGCTTTCTAATTTTATGGGATACCTCTTAGCCCTGACAGTTAGCAACAGCGGTACAGTTACATCGATAGTGAGGTATATAAGAGAATTATATATAATCAAGCCTAAAACAGCTTAGCGCAAGGTACAGAAAGTAGCTTGACAGGCACTTTTAAGTACCATGTAAAATAAACTTTATTTCTATATGAGTTCCTTCAAGAAATAAAAAGTACTTAACCTTAAGCTCAATGCAACATGTAAGTACCTCCAAACCAAAGCTTTCAATGTCATTAATTAAAATACTTTTGAAAATTTTATTTGACAATTAACAAGGCATGACCAAGTTTAACTAACTTCTACATGGCAAGCGATGGTTGATGATCACTGATAAATGGCAATTGTTTTGATTGTACTAACCATTTACGCGAGGGCATACTTGATGCAGAAACAGCAAGGACCGCGCAATTCAGAAGCTCAATGGTTGCCTGGGAGCCATCAGGACCAGACAAAGTAAGTGAGTGTCCCTTGATTTTAGCCAACTTCTTTGCAGGGAAAACCTCCACGATATTCTTTTTGTCCTTCGTCTCTTTGGGACCTCCAATCGATGAACGTTCATTAGTAGCCTTCGGTATTTTTTCTGGCTCTAGTATCCACAGAAAACCCTGAAAACATATGGCACTAGAGTAAATAGATTTGCTCGTACCAAATAAAACATATAGAATATCAAAGGCATGACAATAGCTCAGATTCCCCATCAAACTAGTAACACAATTTACACAAAAACCTTGCTGAAGCAACTCACTGAGCTGTGCACTGTAGATTTATTAAGACATTAATGTGAATTTGTAAATACTTCATGTGACTTCTTTTTGACATTTCTGTTAGTGTATTAGGGTAGGATTTTGTTTTCCCCTCTCCCATTCAAACACTTGATATTACTGTTATTGCAACTGTGTTTTACCCTAAATCTACCAGTTGTTACGCCTATCAGCTACAATAAACAGCATAAACTATCTGTCAATGTCAGAGGCAACCAAGTTTAAACAATAAACAGCTAGGGACATAATAGGTCGACAAATGTGACATACACAAACACAAACAACTGGACAAGCAATTCTCATCCATGTATGATATGTTTTATACAGTGGCGGACCCAGGATTTAGCGATTGGGTATTCAGTATTAAAAAAAATGTTCAATCCAAAATACGAGAAGTCCATAGTAGCGTAAATTTTAAAGTATAAATTGTTCATAGTAGAGAAGTTTCAACTAATTAAAAGAAATTACAAAGCATTTAAACAAAATTACAATTTAACTTTGTGTTCCTTTATGGCTTGGAAGCGTTTAATGATGTCACTATCCTTAACTTGCACAAAAAAATTTACGCTCAACTGCTGATTGCCGAACTGGGTAGTCACAACATAAAGATCATAAATACCTGATATTTATTGCTATGTGGGCTCTTTTCAGTTAGGGAAAAATGCAAACCCCCCTAAAGTCACTTGGATTTTAACTTTCCCCTCCAAAAATTGTTTTGTTGCAAAAAAAAACCCCTAAAGGTTTGATTTTGTTGCAAAAACACGTCCAAAAATTTAAAAAATTCACAAAAAATTCTAAAAAAAAACTAGAGACAATTATAAGACCTTTTGTGAAATTTGTTTTCAAAAATAATATCCTTTACATCATATTACATGGAGAGTAAGTTTGAAAAAAAAAGAAAAACGTGCAACTCATTTATTAATTCGAGTTAAATGCATAGTTAATTATTTACTAATCCAAAAATTATGAAACAAAATTTTTTAGTCTTCTTACATGATCCTCTATATTGTAAAAATACATAAAATCTTGAAATAGTTATTGTAACGTGCAGGATTGAGTAAATATGTTACAGATAGATTAATTCATAACTAATCTATAACACCCCAAAATTAGTGAAATCACTTTTATTAGTTTACTAAAACAATTAGTTTACAATTTGCTGAGTGGTCTGATGAATTGAAGCAGCAAAGATATATATACGTAGTATATATGCTATATACTTAATTTTTTTCAAAAAAGTTGGGTATTCAATTGAATACCCATGCATCATGGTGGGTCCGCCCATGGTTTTATACTAGTTAAGGTTGGGAGTTGGGACCACAGCTTTAGGTGGCAAACGAAACGAGTGCTAGTGCAGATTTACTCAAGCATAGGACGTTCAATTCAACTTGCATAATCTTCATGAGCAGTAGCTCGTGGCCCCCTGTCTAAGAAACACCCAGGTTTCTAAATTAAAGAAATGGAACAGGCCACACAATGATACAAGCACTGGTATTAGCACTTAACGGCAACTAAGCTCAGAATCCTTCCAGAAACAAACCCTAACCATTTTCCCCAATTCAACAGCAGGAATTGAGGGGGGGAATCGACATGAAAGCACACTTGGGCTCCTCCCAATCAATAGCAGTGCAAGCAAGCTACTGGTGTCAGATATACATGATCCATCACACACGCTCACTGGTGTCAGCTATACATGTTCCATCAAGCAGCCAAAAGCAGAACAAAGTGAAGGGCTGATCCTGATCGATCCTTAGCAGCCGCATCTCCTCCTAGCTCCTCGAAACAGTTACTACTCGCCCTGAAGAGTGAGTACACGACCCGATCGAAGGGAAAGGTACGCGCAGAAACAAAAGCGGCGTCACTGACCTGCTTCTCATACGGGAACGGGCGTTCGCCGGGCAGTTCGTCGGCGTCCGGCGGTGGGGGCGAGCCCTCCGCCTCCTGCCTGCGGCGGAGACGGCGGATGAGAAATAGTACCGCCGCCACCTCCAGCGCCAGCAGCGACAGGAGGCCGAGGAGGAAACCTAAAAGGAAGGCCATGGGCATGGCCGCGCCGGCGACGTGGACCTGAGTGTAATATTGTTCGTCGGTCGAGTTTTTTGTGGTGGGAGGACCGGATTGTAAAACCCACTGGGGGCGTTTGCCGCGTCCCGGGGTGGGACCTTTGTCTGCGATGACGGAGCTGGACTTGGGCCCACTTGTCAGCGATGAAAGGAGGACGCGCAAAAGCGACTGGAAGGGAGGAGCAGTGACCACTTGCTTGACTGAGTCAACGCCTCTCGTCTTCTCTCAAATTTCGGAAACAAAATCTATGCAGAGGTATTGCAAAGGTGGATCTTAAATCGGTGGACGAGATTTCCTCAACGCTAATTATATATATATATATTAAGTAATAGGCATGCAAGATAATTTTGTATTTGGACGAGAACCACCGTTTTTACATCTATGTTGATGACAGGTGACTGCTATGCAGATAATGCTACACGAGTAGACGTCTCTAGCGCTGCTGTGTAGAGTTTTTTTTTTCTTCTTTCAAATTTCAATACTTCCTCCCTATCAAACGAATGATATATATAAGTAAAAAAGTCTAACTTTGAAGACCGGTAAAGAGCAAAATCTCTTTTCTAAGAGTTGATGTATGTGATATCGACTTCATACCATTATGTATTTTCTTTTATTTAAAGATTATGATCACCATCCTTTGTTGGGGATAAATCAAATCATCGATCAAGCTACGATGGAGTGACATTATTTGCTTGTTGTCATAAAATTGCATCAATTTAAGAAAATTGAAATGCTACGAGATAATCCATCAAGTAATCACTAATTTTTGAATCAACTCCTACCGGAAGAAAAAAATCGTGCCATAGAACTAAAAGATATATGGATTCGTTCGGATGTCAACTCATTTCCATTTCAGAGCCAATCAAGCTTACCAAACCCCGTGTCCTATCTCAAAGAAGGTTTAGTTTGAGATAAAAGTAAGAGGTAATAGGCTCTACCCGATAGTCCTCTTTCCATCATTGATTCCTCACCGGTCCATTTTAGCCCAGCACATAAAGGAGCCACACGATAAAGCAAAGCCTTAGCCCTAATTTGCCCTCTCTCCTTCCTAACTGCTCATTCACCCACCGATTGTTGACTCCCACCCGTCGTCGCTGCCTTTGCTCCCGACCAGTCAGGATGAGGGTGAAGAAGCCAATAGTCAGGTTCTATGCCACTTGCTTCTGTTTCCGTGAGCCCTACAAGGTCCTCATCAACATTACAAAATATTTGATTATACCACAAAGTATTTATAGTTCATATTTTGGTATGTGTAGGAAACTATGTATTGGAGAGCTAATTTATATATTTTGTCCATGCAATGTGGAATGACGCTACGTGATTAACCTTTTGTCTTCTTTAAGACACATTGTAAATAATGTTCCAATTTTTATCATCGTTGAATATACATTTGGTAGATGATTTCTAATGTTGTAAATGATACTTTTCTTATTCTAAAATTGTCAACACTGATGTGGTTGGAATGCATGCATACGAATAAATCACTAAATAAGTTTTATATGTGGTACATTTATGAAACATTACGTTCTAGTAGTACATGGTGAAACCATTTAGACTTAGAGCCTCATTCTAATTTCTAGTTACTTAGTGCTGGTGGGGGAGGAGGTCATCCCTATTTATAATTGTCTTTTTAGTGCAAGACATTTGATATATTGCCATGTGGCACATTCCACACTTCTTGCAAAATATCCAAATCCTAGAAATATTTTCATTTTATCTCAAATCTAGATTTTTCCTACCATGTAAAATATATGTGTTCCACACTTCTTGCAAAATATCCAAATCCTAGAAATATTTTCATTTTATCTCAAATCTAGATTTTTCCTACCATGTAAAATATATGTGTTCCACACATTTATTTACTCTGCTAAGAAGATTGCCAGCTCTAGTCTTTTCTTGTCTCCAAACTATTTTGAAGAATTCTATGTATGCATTACTACTTCAACAACCCTTAGTTGAATATAAACTAGATTGCAGTTGTAATGAAAAAATTGTTGCGAAAGCTGTATGACTGGTATATTACTCGTTGTATAATGTATCTAGCAGATTGTATGTTTAAGTAATGAGCCTGATGATGTAGAGTGGAGTATGATGTTGTAATAAAAATCGTACGAGCATATAATCGCTTTTCTTGCAATGAGGGAAATAGGCAAGTTTTTTTGTTGAACTTTTGCAGTGAGAACCTTTTGCATTCCAAGTGTGTGTGCCCCCATTATATGAACGTTAGTCCATTAGCTGAAGTGCAGGCATTGGGTTCAAATCTGTAGTGTATAGTCCAAAATTGGTTGTATTTTTTTTTATAAATAAACCAAAAGAAGTCTTCCAGCAACTTTGATAGCGAGAATGAATATAAAATAATATAATCTCTGCAATGAGAATCATCATATATGTGGTGAAGGGCAGAGATCTAGATGGAATTGCCTTCCACCACCTATTCCTCATGACATTTAGAAATTCTATAGAGATCCTCGTTCCCTTAGCTCGATGCGCACTGACCTCACGGGTCACAGCTGTGTTGTCCATTCTTCAATTTGGCAACTCCGCATCGGTTACCTTCACTCGATCTAGGGTTTGGGTGGCCCCATCTCCTACCCTCAGCTTCACCGCGATGCTCCCTCACCTCGCGCTCGCTATCCACCAAGCGGAGGTGAAAGCAAGGATGACGCGCCTCGGCAACTTATCGGGCTCCGTAGCAATGACAGATCCATGAACAATTTTGAGTTAGAGTGGAGACACAAAGTCTAAGTAAAGAAGAATACCTCAATAACAAAGAGAACATATTAATTCTCCAATAAAAGATAAAAAATGAATCTACAAAATAAGCAAAGTTAAATATAGATGGATTAGTAGTGGCAACAATAAAACCTTAGCTAAGATACAATAAATATTGCTGCTAACAATCATACCATATTACAAATTAGAGTATACACAAAATTTAAAACAATTTAGATATATGGTCAGCAAGGTATAATGCAACATAATGTACCTTTTCAATTAAATGTTTACGTATGATTCCACAAATTGATTGGATATTTAATACCACAATCATGAATGTAATATTTCAATAAAAACAAACAATGGGTCACAACTTAATCTTTCACTAACAACTATTGGAAAATTTGGAGGGTTTTCTATAAATTTCTAATCTGAGCTTGTAGTCAAATTTAAAGTGTGAAATTGTTCAGAAAAGTAAAGGGGAAAAAGATTAAGTTATCGTTAGGGTTTCCCGAGAAGAGGCAATGCAACTGCGCTCGAGCGAATGCCGTTCTTCACGCGTAACATGTCGGGTGACGTCACCCCATGCAGTGTTGCATAAGGGGATCTCTCCCGCTGGAGCACGCCCGCTTCCTGCGCCACGTTCGCCCGGCGGACTCGGACTCCGTCGCGGGAGCGTGGAAGTCGGCGGACCCGGCAGCTCCTCTCCTTAAAAACGGAGCTCTCCTCCTCTCTCTATCCAATCTGCAACCGATTCCGTCGCGGTTCACCTTTCTCCAACTCCGACAGGCGCCGCCAGCGGTTCCAACTCCGGTCAGGATGAGGGTGAAGAGGCGGTCTAGGCACCGCAAGGCGGTCAGGTTCTACTCCACCTGCTTCGGCTTCCGCCAGCCGTACAAGATCCTCATCGACGGCACCTTCGTCCACCACCTTCTCACCCAACGCCTTCTCCCCGCCGACGATGCCCTACGCGACCTCCTCTCCGCCTCCAGGACGCCGGCCCTCTTCACCTCCAAGTGCGTCCTCGCCGAGCTTAGGCGGCTCGGCAAGTCACATGCAGACGACTTCGACGCCGCGCAGCTGCTCGCCACGACCAAGTCGGTTTCTTTTCTTTTCTCAATCCTGCCACTTTCGCAGCTCGTACTATTCTTTCTTTTTATGCGTTCCAAACTTGAATCAGTTATCCGCCTTCGACTTAATCTCGTTGCTGCATGGAGTGCATGCTTGGTAATCCACCGCGTCATTGTAACTGTATCACCTCGATTGAATGCTATTTATCTGATTGCAGCAGTGTACTTACATGACTGCAGAGAGCCAAATCGCATTGTTGTTGCATGATATTCTGGAACCTGAATAGCAAATTTGGTTCAGTCTGAAAGTTGATTGTCTGGAACCTAAGCTGCATTTGGAATTTGGATCACTTTATAACGCATTTTGCTAACCTTTGTTTGGTCCAGGATTTGTTCACTGGTTGTAGGCTTCAACTACTTCATTGTGTCATAACAATTACATGGAGTAGCTGGTGCATTTAGTTCGTGCCATTCCCAAATATGTTATTTCATTCCCAGCTTGGGTTTCGCACATCGGATCAGATACCGCTGGTTTTATCAGATGAGCCTAATGACGATGCACTGACCGTGCGCTCTTCTGGACTTCTCTTGTGTTTACAGGTGTGAGCATGACAAGGTGGTCAGTGCAGTGAACTGTGTCCTGTCACTCATAGGTGATAAGAATCATGATCGCTTCTTCGTTGCCACCCAGGATGCTGATCTCCGGGAAAAGTTACGAGAGGTATTGACAATCCTCATCTGTTGTGTCCATTTCTACTAATTTTTTTTTTTTGAATTCGAGTGAATCCTATCTACAATAGCGTTTGGACTGAACAGTTTGCTCATGTACTTTGTTTGCTTACATGTAGATTCCGGTGGTTCCTGTAATATATGGTCTGAGGAACTCCTTATTTATAGAGAAACCCTCTGTGCAGCAACGCAAGTTTGCTCAATTGGATGAAGAGAAGCGTCTCAATATGGATATATCTGAATATAAGAAGTTACTAAAGGTTGCATCAGAAGGAAAGACAGCAGCCAATGAAAATGGAAGTGACGGAGAACAACAAGCGAGGCCTATCAGTTCTCTTGTGAAAAATGCACTTGGTGTTGCTGAGAAAAGCAAGTTTAAAAGGAACAGAGCAAAGGTTATATCTACAGTCATTGCTTTTCGGTATATTTTGTCATGGGGTTGACTATATTCAATGTTTACTAAATGTTAACGTGTATCCTTTTGCAGGGTCCAAACCCACTCTCCTGCAAGAAAAAGAAGCCAAAGCCCCAATCCTCAGGTGTCCAAAATCAGGTGATTTTGTTGTATAGCATTATGGTTTTTCTCCTTCTGTTTGTTTGGTTGCCTCAGTAGTTGGGGAATTTTACTCCTAAACATGCCAAGCATAATTATCTGTCATCACACTATAAAAGCAAGTCTGGTGCTGTCTGATCCCTGATGTGTCTTCAGAGACAGAACTAAATGCATGGCAATTAGAAAAACATGCGCAAGTTATTATTCACCGGATTGAAAATCTTTCTGTAGCTCCTGATTCCACTTGTTCTGCAGGGGGGTAAGGCTGATGGCGAGTCGAAGGGAAAGAGGTTTCGGAAGCGGAAAAGAAGCCAGAAAAATAACAAGCAAGCGGAGACAGCTAGCTAGAAGGACGGTGTCATGAGCTGGATTACTGTAACCTCGCATGAACAGTAACCGCGCAGCAAGAGAGTCCAGAGTCAGTTTAGAAGATGAAGTCTAGTCGGTTTAGGAGATAAAATCAGTCCAGTTCAGAGTCCAGTTATTTGGTTTAAATTAATTCGGTTTAGGAGATAAGATAATATTAATTAGTTTAACTCAGAATAAGAATTAGAGATGAAGTTTAGAGATAGAAGTGGGTTTGAATTGAGACGTGTAGGCTGGCTGGGATACTCTCTAGCCGGCAATTCTAGTTTTCACTTTTCAGTCCTATTCTTTTATGTCTTTTCTAAAATTTAAGTTTCTTCAATTTATAGTCTAATTCTCCCTTAGTAACTAACGCCGTGTTTATCCTAATAGACGGGCTTATTAAATTTCAGTGTTCTTGCTGCGCATCCATTGTCCTGACTGACTCCTGAGCCAGAACTCGTAGCTAGTCAATTACGAAAGACCTATATCCCATCGTTCAGAATTATTAGACCGCGCAATGCACCTACTAGATTCAGGATGTCATTTCCATGCCATGCTCATTATGCCGCCTATGTTCCTTGAAATGTAATGCTTTTGTTTGCAGCAACCACGATCTCCGGAGGATGTAGCTAGCATTTTTAATGGCAATATGCGACATGAAAATATCCATAATCAAAGTTTTGGTGCCCATCTATTAATTTTTCGCCCGAGGTCCTATTTGCTCGGTTAGGTTGGTAATGCTATTCATTAATCTTAGCGTGCGTTTGATAGTCATTCGGGAGATGGCTATTCAGTTTTTGAGATGTTTGGTTTGTTGAATAACTTGGATGAGATGGCTAGATTTAGAGAATATTCGCTGAGATGCTAGATGAAGTGATCCACGTGAAAACAGGCTGACGGAGCGATCCAGTTCCGACTTCACTCGAGATGTGCTCATGTGTGTTATTAGTTTTTTATTTAACTCTCAATTTTATCTAGAGTATATTAGTGGTTCAAAAAATCTAAACATTTTTATGAGTAAACTTAGAGCTCACTAGCAAACCGTTTTAATTGGTTTGATCTAAAAAACCTGAGCCAATATTTAATTAAAATTATCTAAAGAAGTCTACTTTTATAACATCTAGTAATTTTTAATACCTCAAATAAATTCCAAAAAACTGGAAAAATTCACTAATATTCTTTTCATGTGATGTAATAATTTATAAAAATATTTTGAACTCTACATTATTTGGTGAAAAAATAAGTTCCTCTATAATGCTCTATTTATATGCATTTTTATTATTTTATGGAATACATATAAATATGAATAGTACATCATATTCACTATAATTTTATCAAATAAATAAAAAATTGATTCATCATATCCATCCTAACCAAACAAAAATTAAATCATCATATTAAAAAATATGTATAGCCGTATCCTATTCAACATCGTCCTTCGACCAAATGTACCTTCAATATTTAACTGTCCTGAAATAAGGCACCTGTCTTTATAGCTTTGGTTAGCGATGACCGATGAGAAGACAATTTGTATCTTTTCGATGCAATAATTAGAGTCAATAATTTTTTTAAGAAAAAACGAGTAAATGGAAAAGAGTTTTTTATTAGCTTTCATTGCATGGTATAATTCGCTCTGATCCGTTTCATTCATATATAGTAACTTGTTACAAATGATACAAAAGAATCATGGTGTGTAATGAGCTAGCTAGCACTAATAGTAATTTGTACAAGCACTCATCCACGCAGGTGAAAGGGCGGGTCAAACGACGGCCGTGCAGGTGAACCCTGCTGCGGTGCCGCAGGTAGAGGCGCGCGAGGTCGGCGTCGTCGGGGGCGAGGTGGTGGCGCCACCTGTTGCGGCACTGCCTGGAGAACCGCCCCAGCATGCGCGCCGCCACGTGGCGGAAGCCGTGCTCCCTGGCGAGGCACTCCAGGCGCGCGTCCTCGTCGGGCGTCCACGCCGGCGGGGGGCTGATGCGGAGGACGCACCTCGCGCGGGTGGCGGCCGGCGGCGACTCGATCAGGAGGACACATCTCACGCGAGCGACAGCTGGCGGCGCAGAGGACGCGAGCGCGCCGGAGTCCATCTCGAATGGAGTCGACGTTTGTCGTCCTACGAGGAGAGGCTGGTGAGCCCGCTTCTTTCCCCTAGGATTAGGATTAGGATTAGGATTATTGGGACTGGGATCAGTCTGACTTGAAGGTATCTGTAAATGTACAACGGGCGACCCAAGTATAGATTTACAAAAAAAAAAAAAATCAAAATATATATTACAATTTTTTTTAAAAAAATAAAAAATCTTTACCGCAAACACACAATTCCTTGGCTCTTCCTTACCATGGTTCCACTCGATCAGAGTGAGTCTTCTCTTGGAGAGGAGCAATCTGAGTTGTCTCCGCTTGCCGCAAGCTTAGCTTTCTACTCCAGTTTCTTAACTATGTAAGCATGTAATGTACTCCATTGTGAGATCTTTCTTGTTGAATATGATAACAAGCATCTATCTGGTTTTAACTACAACAAAAAGCTAGCTAGGCACGGCCTTTGATCTCAGATCTGGTTGATCAATTAATTGACTTATTATCTCTATCTCTGTGTTCCACCCCTATTTGGAAGCGTACTGCAGTATCAAAAATTAGTCACCATACAGTCAAAGTTCAATCAATGTGCCCATGTACAGAAGTACCAACTAGGAAAACTGCAAAATAACATATGCTTGTTACAGCCAGAGACAATACAGTTATACAACACACGGCATACGTATCTGACAGCCTACCTTAGAGAACATGATGTACAAACGAGGGCAGGTTAGGACCAAAACGTGTTGTACATCGTCAGTTGTAAAATTTCTCTGCCGTACGGGCAGCTTACATATACTGTAAAAAAAAATAGATACAGATTTTACACCTTTGATTTTGCCTTGTATGCACATGAACCTGACTAGCCTCTCTATCCTAATGTCTACTTTCAATATTATTCTGTAGTGGTTGAAGGAAAAAGAATCATTTCACTGTAAACGAATGCCAAAATGGAGCTCAGTGTTGGTGTGAATATCTGAATCTTACACAGCAACCGGTTTTGAGCACGAGCATCAACCAAATCCATGGAAACCAGCAGACCTGTACGAGTTTGACAGCTTCGGTAGCTTGAGAAGTGCGAGCACACCAGCTGCGAGGGAGAAGACCGAAGCCAAGGCGAACGCAGGGATGTTTCCTCCCCCATAGAGAGCATCCCATGGACCTGCTCCGAGTGAGACAACTATCTGCAGATAGAATGGAAGCATTAATGTCGAAGCATTTTCAGTAACAACGCATACAGGAGTCCTTTTGAAAAAAAAAATGGCTAACCTGGGGAACGACAATAGCAAGATTTAGGACTCCTGTAGCCAAACCTGGAGACGGGGCACAAACATTATCAGTCACTGAGAATCACACAAGCAAAAATAAAAACTGAAACATCTGCAACACAAACCTTGTCCACCTCCAGTTCCGGCAGTCAGCTCAGCAGTTACAGAGAATGGAACACTATATGTGATCTGTAACGCTTAAGAGCAAAGTGTAAGACAACTTCCAACACAACAAGGCAGGAAATGTGAGTCTGGTTCTGGTACTTACAGAGAGTGGCAATCCAAGAAGAGAGAACACAATCAATGCTGTATTCTTGATTGTTTTATTTGCTCCAATGATGTGATGAAGTTTACTTGAGTACAGATCTGAAGAGATCCAACTTAGTATCGTTGTAGCCACCATGCAGATAAACACTGTGAAGTTGCTGATTGCCCAAACCAATCTTGCACCAATCATCCGACATAGTGGATCAACAAGGAAGGAACCAATGCCAAGGACAACCTATACAAATGAACCTAATATTACATCTGCAAAATCAATACAAGGCCAGATAACCATAGTACCTCAGTTTCAGAGAATTTTTAAAGGCATAACACGTACCACAAAATTTTAGATAATAAAGGCCATAGAATTGCTAGGTTATGCAAATGTATCTAAACATAGTTGCATACAAATAATAGTAAACAAATTGATCACGAGTTCTTACTGAATTCAATAGCAAACCAAATGCACCTTCTCGGACACCATCGTCATAAGCTTTCCTTTCACTCAAGTCACCATTTGGGTCCCCATGGTAAACTTCACGCCCCATCCAGTCAGTGTCAAAAAGGAAAAAAGGAAACCATGACAACTGCAAAGCAAGCAAAATAGGGATAACACCATCAATCTCGAAGATAGAAAGAAAAGCGACCATCAGCAAGTGGTCGGTATACATCTATCTATGCAATTTGACAGCATACCCATGTTAGGGCCATAACTATAAGCACAGAATGCATTCCAGAAGGTAGGTGCCTCATGCTGGTCAAAATGTTAACCAAAACTGCTCCTGGTCCATCACTGAAAACTTCTCCATTGTCTCTGTTCAAGTTGGAATTCACATCTGTAAAATCCTCGGCAGTGGAGTTAGCTGAGACATTGTTTCCATTCGCATGGCCATTAGGAAGTCTATCATTATTTGGTTCATGCGATGCATGACCATCATCTCTAGAACCATTAAGTAGAGGGGCAGAATCAGATAATCCTTGTGCACCCTTTGGTTCCAGTGGGATCTCTTCAGCAAAGTATAGGGTAACAGACATACAAAACAAAAGAAATACCTGCACAATACAACTTACTCAGCTTTTGCATAGCGGAGTAAACAGTCTTATAATTTATAATTTTATAAAGAACTCTGCTAGCTCTAAAATGCATTAAGAAACCTAGCTTCAAATTCCTAGGGCAATTACAGAATCTCTGAGAACTTACAACTGCAACTAAGAAAGCTGCCTTCAAATTACCACAAGCTTCGCAGCAGGCTCTTGTTATTAGAAAAGGAAACCACCTGCAAAAATAACAAGAAGCAGGCAAACTCAGTTTTCGTACAAGAAAAAAGAGTAACTTTCGTCGAATAGAGAGAATTTGGGACAAAGTATACATGAACTTGATGGAGCATGAGGACCAAATGTCAGAAGATGGCAGGAAGTGCATGAAGTGTCATCATTGTATGGTTCTTTTTTTTTTAACTTCTGTTAGTATCTTCATCATGAAAAAGAAAGGTGAAGAAGCAAATTTATGGGATTGCTTGTTTCCTCTGCTACTTCTAGACTGTTCACGGAAAATAGTTCAAAACGACACATAAATTTGAGCCTGTTACATATGGATACAGATTGACTCATATCTTCGGGTTTACCAGCGGCACAAGCAACCATTTACATCAACTAGCACAAGTTAGATCAAATGCATGAATATAATCTTAAAGAAAACACCAATTGCTGAACCATAATCATGTTTATGCAAGCACAAAAGAACACACGTAAAAAGACATACTTGTGCCAATTGCCACTCGCACCAGCTGAAAAACCAAGAACATTTCCAACAGCCATCCATGAGCAGAATATTGCGTTTGCAGAATTACACTGATCAGGGCCTGCATAATAGGATGTATCATTCAATAAGTGATACTTTAAGGGTGAATCTGGCATTAGCAAACATGCTAAATTTAAGGTAGTAACCACCTGAAAGATCGGCCAGAAGGGCACGAGCAGGACCCTGAACATAACGAAAAAGAACAAAATTTTAGGAGAACCTCCATTAAAGGCAACTTCCCAATAAAACTTAGGCACAGAATTTGACAAAGATTTGGTGCAGGCACGCCAGATCGCATGTGAAGTTTTGAATAAGCTTACTTGCACTGTATTGTTTGCAAGGTCCAACATCCAGAATCCAAGAATGAAAACAGTAGCAGCTCGATATCTTGAACCCTTATATGTACTGAGTAAAAAATTGGTAAACATTTTAGTGACAACACACTCGATGTAAATAAAACAACCAACAAGGAAGAGATCAACTATTACCTGCAGTGCTCAGTGGTATCTCCTAAAAGGTAACCAAGGTCTGCAGAAAACCCGATTAAAGTTACCTACGTATGAAGTCTATCTATTAGAGCATGAAGAAAGTGAGAAACATAATGACCTACGGAACTTCATCTAACTCACAGCAGCACATATCATTAAGCATCCAGCCAAAATAAATGGTCTTCTTCTTCCATACTTTGAACGGCATTTGTCACTCCACACGCCAACACATGGTTGAACCTGGAAGGACATTGTCGTTTAGAGATGTGAAGTTGAGCTTTATATGCCGACTCCAAACAAACAAGTTAATATTCTCCCTGAGGTAACTTACCACAAAACCAGTAATAGGTCCACAAAGCCAAATAAATGATGCCATGGCATGGTCTATTCCTAGGGTCTGCACAAAAAAAAAAAAATTCAGAAATGAGCAACAGGTGAATACATAACAAAAAATCCAGGTGGTTGTTCTAGCTTTATTCATATTTCCAGCATTTAAATGCACATGAACAGAAGTACCAATGTGATATTGATACTAAAACCGGTAGCCTTTTTGCCCGGTCAGTCTAGACTGTGGAGATATGTTAATTGTCCATAGAATTTCGTGTGCTAGTACAGTGTAGCAAAGTTCGTAGCCAAATAGTCCTCCCAGGCTTGAGAGTTCATTCTAGTGATGGCAACATCGCGTTCTCTAAACAATTGCATTTATCCTACATTTGTGGTAGATTAGAAATGTTGGTGCGGTATATACGGAACTTGCTGTAACCGGTGACCAGTTCCAACAGAAGTGCGCCGCCCAAAACAAAAAGTCCTATCCTTAATGCGCAGACCGAACAACCCAAGGAACGAGAGGGATTACAGGCCCGAGCGAACGCTCTCCAACCGAAGAAGCCAGACAGCGGGATCTGCTCTATAAGCGTGAGGAGAAGGGCGGGCGGACGGGCGCGCATGGCATGGTGCATATTTATTATTTACCTGGATGTAGGGCGTGAGGAGGGAGAGCTGCAGCGCCCAGCCGAACTGCACGCCCGCGGCGACCATGCAAGCGAGCACGAGCTTGGTTCTGGTGGTGCCGCTGCTGGTCCTCCCCACCTGGGCCTGGTCCTTGGGCGGTCCTTCCCCGGGGGCGCGGGGGCTGCCATTGAGGCTGACGAGCTCCATCTCGGCGTCGCGGAGGTGGCGGTAGGGCAGGCGGATGGACGTGACCCCGCCGGCCCCGGAGTCCATGGCGCGCGGCAGATCCGAGGACGGGGATCGCTAGGGTTTGGCGTCGGGGGCAGTGAGATCTGGCGATGTGGTGGGCAGGCAGGCAGGCAGGAGTCACTACCTCGGTGGCCGGAGGAGTCAGACTAAGATGAGATGGCCGGTGAGGGGAGGGGGAGTAAGAACTTGGCAAGGAAGGAACTAGCGCGTCCGCCCGCCGTGTGATGGATGCGTGCGTGGGTAGGCGCGGCAGCCGACGCCTGCCGCCGTTGACACTTCTACGGACTCAACTTTTAACTTCCTTTCTTTTCTCTTTTCCTCCTTCCCCACAAGAAGGATTAGTGCGTTTGGTGCTATTTATTTATTATAAACAGGAACGATAAAAAAAGGGTACATATGTTAAAAGTGAAATTAGCAATTGTCGCCTTGATCTACGCGTTGAAGGCTCTAAAACATCGAATGGAGCTAGTACTATTCAGTGTCTGGGACTAGGACGAATGTAAGTGAAGTGCATATTGTTGTCGGGTCTGAATATCATTGTGCTGTCTGCGCTGTCACTCACCATCCTTTTAGTAGTACCACTCAAGTTTAGCTCCACAGTCAGTTCATTTAACATGCCACCGACCCTAATTTGCCAACTGAACTGCAGATACCTTGGATCAACGGGACATCTGAAGCTGAATTGCAGAACAATCAGATGCCCTCCAACACACGGATCAGCAACACAGCTTATACCATAACATTACAGATTTATGGTACTGATGATGTTAGCGGTGAGACACAAAAAAAAGGTACAAAGCAAAATTCCAAATCCTATGACCCCAACACTACATCATCCCTCTATAGTTGGGGTACCTCAAGAAAAGAAAACAAAAGAAAAGAAAAGAAAAGAAAACAAAAGAAAAGAAAAGAAAAGAAAAGATGCCAAGTCAACCAAGATTGGTCATCTCTATAAGTCCAGCGTTGACAAGGAAGCCCCCTGCTTATTGGCCATATTTTCTCCTTCAATGAGTAAATAATACATCTGGAGTGGACCTGTAAAGCCTACCCAAGCACCATCCTGGAAACAGCCCAAGTCACATGGACATAGAGATCCACCTGCAAGAGAAAGTGACAGCACATCATCTCAAAAAAAAAAAAAAAACCGAGTAGACCATCAGAAGATCAAGCTCCCGATAACACAAATCAAGCTACAAAACAAAACTTTATATGTTACAAACAATCCAGTCCAAGCCTCACTTCATATAGATCAATATCTAGGAATGGCAAATTTCTGTTGCTACAGAGTACCTGCCTGGGAGTAATAATCGAAGGAGACAAAACGAAACTGGATGCAAAATTACTTCAAAGCTCAAAGCCACATTTGACCAACACTAAAATACTTGTTAAGAAAACAAAAGAAGCAGCACCACCAGCTGAGCATCTTACACAGTATAAATCCACAAAAACAGTACATACCTTTGGTATGATGACTTCAAAAAAGCTCAAGCTTTGTACTCATGGACATGCATCCACTTGGTTGACGACCATTTATTCCCTTCAACCACAGGACAACCCCCTGAAAGAACAATCTAATGTAAGATTTGTATAGCACATAACAAGAACTGGAAGAGCATCAGTTAAAGGTTAAGGATGTAAATCCCAAGAGGGAAAATGGGACAAGGGTGTCAAGAGTAAAAGGTCTAATATCCTTCAAATATTTTGGTATCCAGAAACAAGGAGTAACAAGAGCACTGGGCTAATCGTTGGACTAACCATGCAAACTTAGTGGATCTAGAGTGGCATCAGGTTTCATGCTCCAGAAAAGCAGCGCATCCCCCATCTTTGGTTTGACAGCAAGACCTCTTCGGGCACACTCTGAAAGCTCATTATACCATGGTAAAGAAGTGCTGTTCACATCGGCATCAGGAAAAATAGTCTCACCCCCTTCTTCAACATCTGATCTGTTCCCATCGAAAATATTTTTACAAGAATATATGAGAAAATTAATAAGTATCATATGTTACCACAACATTATAATACAAGTTACCATACGTACAGATACATCAGAAGAGTAGCCATCCTCTGACCACCATTCTTGGTGTTGAACTCATCAAGAAAATAGTCAAAGTGAGGTTCATACTTCTGTCCAACTTCATAGTGCAGAACTTGGAGTCCCTCTCCGTGTTCTGCAAAACAGCATGAATTAATACTTGCATGCTAATAAAACTCTAAGCACCTGCATAGTGCTATCTGCAAATAAGACACATAACCGTCAAGCTGCTGCCCTATGTATTACGTGAGTGAAGTTCTATACTTTAATGTAAAACTTGGTCTTTATCATCCGAGAGATTTCAATATAGCCATAGACTGAACATTTCAATAGTTACATACCTACTGGTATGAAGGTGTAGTCAGCTATCCTCTTTTCAATGGCCCGAATAACCTTGTCCCGTCCTCTTTGAAGAAACATGCCTGAACTTGTGCGAACCCTGCTGTCCTTGCTTTTACCAGTAGTGCTGTCAACAACTGTTGATTTCACCATGTGAGGCTTGGCCAATCCAATCAAGTATTCACACTCTTCCTTAGACTAATGAAAGGAACAAATTGTCAGTAATACGCATAGTCAAATAATCAGCAATAATGGATGATGGTCTAACAAACGATAAAAAAAATTGACAAAAAAAACGAGAAATGATTAGTAAACACTGGCTAAAAAATTATATTGTATGCACACCATATAAAACAATTTAACACAGGGCAACATTTAAAGCAAATTTCCCTTGGTAGATGATAAATCTGAAAATGCATACACGACAAGATCAACAAAAAAACAGTTAATTATAATTTATCAGATTCTTAATTCATATTGGTTGCGTGAAAGCATTTCTTAGTACTTAAGTTATGGTGGTGTAGAAGGACGTGCAAATGAATATCTTAACACAGATGGTACATGTGAGTCTTCCATCCATTGGCAACTTGGTACCCAAACTAAAACCAACAGTTAAATATGTCACTGGGAACTACACTACACAAATATTTTCCCCTGCACTCTTCACTCAACTTATTTTACAATAAGATTGTCTGAATAGGTATGAAATAGCATATACAGTAAATCATCGAGACAGCACTAGTCCGTATAGTTACATCCCAATTCTCTCATAGCTCAGCTAATAATCCATCATAAATAGAGGTACACTGGGAGAAACTTAAGCCTGGTACTAGAATTCTAGTGATTTTTTTTATGCCATGCAGTTGAGCTAGCAAGCTCTGCTAAGGACGACAGTAAAATTCAAATGCAGCACAATCATGTCATAAGCATTTTAAGTTGGGTTGACAACATCCAATGCCTCCCACGAGGATGCCCGAAACTCCAGTGTTTCTAGATTAGCTGAATTCACCCATACCCATTCATCCAGTCGTAAGGTAAGCACTCTTTCATTCCCAGATCCAACTGTGCCACCTCAAACGGCTAGCAATTCAGCAGGGAAAAAAGCAAATAGTTCACATCACACTGTGTATGGCCCATACGAATGTTAAACCTTACACAGAACAGCATGGATATGTAGAAATCTATTAATTATAACTCTGAGTAAGCAGAGAGCGCGTGGGCATTGTTTACCAGGAAGTTGTGGTAGACGAATGCCCTGGGCTCCCACGAGATGACCTCCGTCCACTGCGCGCCCCGCTCTCCCAGCCCCTCGCTGCTTGCAAACACAAACGATAAGCGGGATCGCCACCGGATCGACCAAATCTGGACAAGTAGCCACCACCCAAACGAACGCAGGTGGGGAATGGGAAACGAAATCTTGACTACTCACCCCAGGTCGCGGCGGGCGCGCGGGCGCGCGGGTCGGGCGTCGGCGGACTCGGTCTCTCCTCCTGCGGCGGCGGCGGTTGTGGTGGCGGCGTTGGGGGCGGAGACCGGGAGCGAGAAGACGCCGAAGGCGATGAGCGCGAGGAGGAAGGCAGAGACGAGGAGCAGCGCGGTGAGCGCGATGGCGTATGGCGAGGCGCGGACGCCGCGCGTGGGGAAGACGCGCGGCGGGCGGATCCCGCGCATGAGCGGGCGCGACGGCGCCATGGGGATGGGGAGTAGGCGGGGGACGGGGCGAGTCAGGAGCACGAGCACGAGCGCGGAGGAGGGAGGGAGGGAGGGAGAGGGGGCGGTCGCGTCGGGAGTGGAGTTTGGTCGCTTTCCGTCCGCGTCTCTCTGGTTTTCGTTTCTCCGCGGCGACGGGGCGGAGGCCGCCTGGAATTCTCCTGTCGCCCCGCCTCGACCCGACCCGTGGGTGGGTTGCCAAAACCGTGTGCTTCGCCCGCCGACGAAAAAGCAGAAATTTCAAATGCCAATCTTTAGAGCATCTCTTGTACCGTTACAATTTTTTTCTAATAAAAGCAGGCATTTCATAAATACACTTACGGTGTTCTTCGTCGAATCATGTGCAACACATCGACGTCGTTGAGATTCATTCAGCACATACCTCGACGAATGAAAAAGCTTAATTTCGTGGACCTACATGGTATAAGTAGTCTTAATAGAGTTTTATTGGTGAAAAAACAGGGTGTTTGATTGATTTTATTTATTTGAATAATTTGAGTTAAGTTTTTGCTTGGTTAACTAAATTTAAGTCTATTTAAACGGATGCAAGATTTAAGATTACGATTGGTTACTCGTATAAAGATGATTTTTTGACATTAACAAATAGATACGTCTATATGAGTAGATGCAGATCGAGTCAGGCTATAAATGATGTTATATATTTACATGTGCCAATAGTAAATATGGATAACTAAATTTATAGTCGCACGATTAAGTTTAATTATATATTATTGGAGTTATGATTAGTTTTAAAGTAATTTATTTTAGGACGTTAATGTAATTTAGTTAATCCAACGAGGGAAAGAATTTTAGAAAAAAATTATAAATAAAAAATCAGCGTGAGGCAACCGGCCAGGCCTGGTGTGCAAGTGGTAGTTGCTGTCTTCCCTTGTTGCCCTCCTGTCGCCGTCTGCTCACCGCGTTTGGCTTGACCGTCCCAAGCTCTCCCCCCTCGCCACCAAACCCTAGCAGATCGGCGACGGCCATGGAGAGCTGGGCGACCTGGGTGGGGGCGAGCGTCACCTCCGCCTTCTTCGCCTCCCTCGAGCGCTGCTCCTGCATCAACCTCTCCACCCAAGACGACGACGAGGAGGAGGAGGAGGAAGCCAAGGGCCGCCCCCTCATCCTCTCCGCCCCCGCCTCCCACCACGAGGCTGCTAACCCCGTCGGCCTTGCCCTTCCCGCCGCCGACGGCAAGGAGGACCAGGACCTGAAGCAGCCGCCCCTACCGCCCGTATGAATTCAATGGCTTGCTCCCTACTGCGATAGCTATACCCCTCTTCTTGTTCGCCAAGTATGGTGTCGTCATCTCTCGCCTTCCTTCGTCACCAAATAAAATCGTGTGCTTTTTTCGTTGCTTGTTCTTTCCCTCTTTTTTTCTAGGGCAGCAATCTGTCTTGTTCTGTGTCCGTGCCTGTGAATATCTTGTGTGACCCTGTTGTTTGAATTGAATGGAATGTGTCACTATGTTCACCAGTTGCAACTTGTGTTAATGCTATGAAAAAAATTGGGGATCAATATCACTTGTTTACTTGTATTACCAAATTGCTGTACCATCAATTTATCCTCCGGCAGGGGTTATCTGATCAAATCACCAAATTTAAGGTTACTTTGTTGCATGTATAAGAAATTGTTGGGATTTGTCGACTTGCTGCTGCTGGCCTGATTTCTTCCAATTTGCAAATGTAAATGGCATTGTCCCATTTGCTTTACTACTCGTAAAAAGTAATTTTCTCAACCGCTCGATTGTGTAGCTCACAAGAGAAAAACTATTCGGTTGTGTAATGATATATGAGCCCTCTCCAAAACTATTTGATCAAATGCAATATGCCTCAGATACCTCAAAACAATAGTTGATTAGGCTCTTCAAAAACAGTGCATTTCAGGATTCCATACACGTGAAATTCTGGGTATTTGTAGAAAGGAAATAAGCTATTGACGGTAGATAGCACCATAATACTATTTTTGAAAGCCTCTTGATTTAATGTTGCAAGAGATCTAAAAATTGACAGGTTGACCGTTCATGTGAGTTCATGTATGCTAAACATTGTCCATACAAGAATTTAATTTTCTGATCCTTTTTTTGCTGTGGGTCTGTGTTGGTGCACCCGGATAAATATAGACAATGTATGTTCCATGCTCTCTATTTCTTTCCCAATCGTGTATGAAACAGATTTGGAGATTCTTCTATGTTACTAGCTGTGGGTAGCAAAGATCTTCTGATCGATGTAATTTTCCTTGTGATTGTTATGCATAAAGATGCCAACATAGAGGGCTGATTTCAGTGAGCATGCCTGCCATGAAATTTCATAACATGGAGCGCAAGTGTCATTTCTGGTAGCCATCCTTTTTTCTGTCCATGGTAAAGCAGTAACTTTTACATGATTTTACGAATTGCCACAGAGTAAGGAATGACGCAGGCTATAATGGTGAGAGTCTGAAACTCAGCAAACCTCCCGTGCTTGTAGATAGTAGTTAGTTTTTATTATTATGGTATATAGAGAGAAGAGAAGTGGGTGAGATAGAGAAGCTGACGTTTAGGGAAATTTTGGAGAGTTAGCTTTTAAATGAGAGAAAATAAGAGAGAACTTTAAATATTGTAAGGTATGGAAATTAAGGACAAAATCTTGTGAGAAGTGTGTTGAAAAAAAAAAGAGATAACATACTCATGATGAGATGACAGTGTATCTGCTGACATGAATTCATCATGTATCGTCAGGGATGCCCTGAGAGCTGGTATGCTCATGATGAGATGACAGTATGTGCTGACATGAATTCGTCATGTATCGTCAGGGATGTTGGTGGATGAAGCGATCACTATCGTCAGGGACAGCAGCACTGGGTGACAACAGCATGTTAATTGCTTCTGCTTGTGCATCAGAGAATCCTTTGTTTCATCAGGGCACAAGGCAGGCACCAGGCAGGCAGTGGCACCTGCCTAGACCGTGCAACCACCCATCAATGTCGATGCCTTGGCCTCTCAGATGTGATGGCCTTGAGTGCTGCTTTGTGTTTGTGTTGGTGCCGGTGGATGTGGACGTACAAGAACTAATGCTTCTTGGAAAGACAGAGCCAGAGAGGAGGCAAGCTGATGGTTGAGCATGCTGCATTGCCTCTGCCTGTGGATGCTGCTTTTTGATCTAATGCTCTAGATACTCTGGTAAACTTTTTCCCTCGTACCTCCTCCCAATACTCTAGTCTAAAAGATGGCTGTTGATCCTCGCCATTGAGTATCTACCTTGGATCTCGTGCTTTGACCAATCTCTCTCTCTCTCTCTCTAACAGCAGCTGCCCTTTCTTTTCTTTTTTACCGAATCTACGTCTTGTTCCGAGTTAGATTCTCACGCGTCGGTATCAGATTTAAGTTGTATTTTGTGTATCTAAATTTTCTTTGCTAAATTAAACACTCCAATCCATGTTAGATTTGGCCAATCTCTCACCTTCACCGCGACGTAAACCACCAATTTTACTGCATAAGGTACTCTTTCTTCAAGACTATCTATAAATAAGCAACATATGGAGTACTACGTACGACTAGTCCTGTGTGCTAGTGTTATCAAAAACATGTTTGCGCCGACCATATCAATGATCGATCCAGAATCACCTGCTGGGGCAACAAAAACACCTTAAAAAAAACTTTACTCGCACCTAATCACTGTCTAATCAGCGCGTCCTCCGGGCCGGAGATGCTGACCTATACAGCTTACTACTTTATTTCCTCACCATTTCTCCCTTATGCCTGTCCAAATTAGCCCACACAACAATCGATCAAGCTTGCTCCCAACGAACCTCTCAAAATGTACTGACAGCCTGATTTGTATTCCATTTCATTCATAAGCTTCTTTCATGCTTCCATTCCATCCGACGGAAATCTTCTGTTTCCCGCAGATGGAAGCCCTTCAACCACCACAAGATGACACCCAACTGAGATGGATACGCCGTGCTTGAGAGAAGCAACCATCGGCACGGCACGGCACATCGCCGTGTCCACTCAACCTTTCTTATGCGAAAGCCGAGCTGTCTGAAATCTCTGTCTAACAAACAAGCTATAGCGACATGTAAATGCATGTGCTTAAGCTACAGCACCACAACTTTTACAACTTACTAGTATCTTATCTATATACAGAGTCTAATAATGCAACAAAATACATTACAGCGGTAGTATTCAACATGCATGCATCTGTATCATAAACTCCAGCTAAACAGAGAGGAAAAAGGTATTGGTGAATGGTGCTACACCTGCAGAGGGGCTAGCTAGTTGATGACCATACCAGCAGCATATGCTCATCTGTTGTGGAGAGGGTTTGGTCCTTGAGGAACCATTCTTCTTGAAACAGCATACTTACTGGCATCGTCGTCGTCGCCCACCTCTTGAGAAGGAGATTTCGTTGGAGGGAGCTCATGGCCTCTCAACTCATTCGTTGCTTCTTCTCTCGATGTTCTCAAGCCAAGGCTTGAGCCTAGCAAGTGTGACATCACAAAAAGCAGGAGGAGGATGCAAGGGAGCAAGCGCTGGAAGAACCTCCTCATGGCATATGAGAGAGAGAGAGAGAGAGAGAGAGAGAGAGAGAGAGGGATTTGGGAGGCAAGGATGGAGGGTATTAATATTGATTTAGCCGGGGTACATATCATACTCCTGTGGGGAAGAGACGGGTAACAAGAAATAGAGCTCAAACTGAACCTCCATCCATTTACTTTGGATAGATGATGATATATTTGGTTCACTGAAAATTTCACACATGAGGCCCACTAATTTTCGATTTCTTTTTTTAAGTGTATTTAGCAGCTGGAGTTGGATATGGAACCTATGATGAAGTGGGGAAAAACATAGCAAACATGCAGTGCCATACTGCCATCCCAGCAACCAGACCAGCTTTGGCATGTCTAAATTACGTTGGTTAGGTAATTTGGAAGTACGTGTCCCCTCTTTGGTTTGTATATGGACTCGCACTAGTTTTTTTTTTCAGCTGTCAAGGTTTTCTGAAGAGATCTTGCAGTAGAAAACTTTATTATCTTTTCTCAAGACCTATATAGAAAGATTCATGAAACTCATGCTGCATAAACAATGCCTAGGCTGAAGTGCTGAACAAAGGTTATTGACAATCTTGGTTGTGTTGCGTCATGAATTTCCTATATGCTACTATATAATGTTAGCCTGATCAAGCAAGCAGACTTTGGTTGCAGTTACAAGCCATCTCAACAGGGTTCATTGGAAAATGAGATGGCTTCTGCTGCCCTCTCACCCAAAAACAGCCTTGGGATCAGACTGTCAACGAAGGGTAGTTAACACCATTAGTCTCCCTACCGACGAATCAGGCCCCACCTCTGGAGGAAATCCAAACACAAAACTGGTGCTCCGTAATCTAACATCAGGTAAGACATCAGGGGCAAGGAAGAAATGTCGAATATAAGGAGAGGCTTAAAGTTATGAGCATCTAGTAACATTACTTAAAGAGATTTAGGGTGCTATTATCCTTGCGATCTTACTCCAGATGCATATTTCTCATTTCTAGAATTGAAGGCAAGTCAAGATGACAAATCCAAGACTATTCTAAATTCCAATCACCAGCAAAGGTTGGAGTACAAAAGAATGGGCAGCTTAAGATTACTGACTACAAACTGGCTGAGGAGACACTAGTTACAATTTTATATTTCTACTGTCCAGTAAAGTCAATGTAAAGCTTCATCAGATTTCGTAACAAAAGAAAAAAAAAAGATACCTGACAGTACCATGTAGGCTTTCATTTGACGTGCTGGATTGTTAATTGATGTGTCTCTGCACCAATCTGTGTGACTGCCCATATTCATTAATCCTGCCTCTCATTACAGGCAGGATTAATGACAATTTAATATCAAGCAAGGCAGGATTAATGGCAATTTAATATCAAGCAACCAATCTAGTACCCTTGATGAGCAATTGCTGCTTTAGCTGGAGACTGGCTGGAATTCTAAGAACCATACACTGACTTGATATGTATGCTTAACCTGGAAAGGACATCCAGTGATGCAATGTGCACCTCATGCTTTGATGATGTGACAAATATCTGTAGCACATACAACCTTGCTACAGGAACTCACGAAAAGCACCTATGATACGCTACATGTCCATTGTTACCTGGACACCCGTATCCATCTTTTTTTTACCGAATCGGACACCTAATCCGAGTTGGATTCCGACACCCGTGTTAGATTCCGAACTGTATTTTGCGTGTCCAAATTTTCTTTACCGAATCGTACACCCGAATCTAAATCGGATTCCGACACCCGTGTCCGTATCCAGGTAAACCTGCCAAGAAGTGCAGAAAATGAGTACTCTTGTATTGATAGTGATAGAAGCAAACATGGTTAAACTGCAAGTATAAGAGTTCAAACTTTCACTGGTCGAATCTATGCTGCGTATGTATATATATGCATGTATGTATGAGTGATAGAGCATTAGAGCCTCTGACACAGTTTTTATATGGCGCTGATCTCTGCAAAGTGGAGGCAGCTTGTTCTGGTAGAATTTCACCAAAAAGTTGGTGTACCAACTTTTGCTAGTATAAGGTTTAAGCTCACGTGATTCTCCCATCTCCCCCTTATTTCCTGCAGTGCGATAAAAAACAACGCAATTTAATCATACCACAGGTGCTAAATGTAGGTCTCATATACAGCTGTGGAAGCCTGATTAGCACTGGAGACTGGAGTAGTACTTAGCTTTGCCAATAGGTCACCCTACAAGACAAGGGTTTGAGTCAAACCATGTTGCTTCTGCCACAAGCATAATGCCCCTCTCATGGACATGGTCGTGTGAATACGGCATCTAGTGTCGCCTGGGCCCATATTATGCATTGCCAAACCATATGTTTAATCTAATTTAGAGTTATTTGCAATATAAAACACTAACTCACCAAGGTATGGCTAAAACCACTAATCTAATTTAGAGTTATTTGCAATATAAAACACTAACTCACCAAGGTATGGTTAAAACCACTCATTGGGTATATAGTAAGTTTTCAGTTAACCTGGATAGCAATATATCTTAAAATTATGAAACAACAACATACGTAAGGTTAAAGATTCTTCATTAATGGTAGTTGGCAACTCATAACAGTATACATAGTACAATGCAGTTACAAACTTCTGAAAAATAAATATAAAATAAATGCCATTTTTTTTCACTCAGAATGGTACAACCAAGCAGTAATACCGATGACATTGGTGTTTGATGAGTACAAAATGACATCTTTCACATAGAATCAACAGAATTGACCATTGCTGCAATTTTGCAAACAAAATATGGTTCTAATCACACTTCCGAATCTCGATTCAAACAGCTCTCTTAGGAACTCGAACAGACCGTTAAGGAAGTATCATGTACTGGATTCTGCATCAAGTGTAGCTCTGACTCCATCTTGAAATGAGATTGGCTTGATACCAAGCATCTGAGTTAGCTTTGTGATATCCATGGATATATCTGATGGAGAAGCTACCCCCCGGTTAACCTGGGTAATAAATGGATGGGGCCATTAGATGATGTTATGATGGTAAAGAATCATATCAATGCACAATGCTTAAAGTGAGCTCAATGCTCAGGTTGGAAATCGATGTAACCCGAAATACATAAAACAAAATGAATTATTTCAGTTGTAAAGTTTAAGGCCAACTTGTGTCTCAAAATCATGCTTGTTAAATTGCATAGTGAACTAAAGAACTATGTCTAGAAATAGTCCAGGCATGTTAACAGGCAGACATGTGGGCTTCTATGCTACACTCCAGGAAAGAGAGAAGATTAATGCCAACAATGCAGACACAGATTTGATTATAGTGTTGTTGTATCCACTAACATCAGAAACAGACTCAGCCATCTGCAATCTTGATAGCCTATCCGGTCCACCGACATTCAAAAGTACCAGAATTTTTTTACCATCTGCATCATGTGCTTTGATGTCAGTCACCATGCAACTGATAAACAGGAAAATAGAAAGCATTTATTACGAGGATAACAAAATGTTAAGCATGTGGAATATGTTCTAGAAAGTGTTGTTATAGATATAGTGATTGGGTTCCATAAAATTTCTACGTGTTGACCTCACACCTGATAACCAAGTTATTGTTAAAGACAGTATTACATCCACCATATCTTTGACATAAACAGGGCAGCAGAATTCATCATTAAAGAACTCAACTTCTTGGCCTTGTGAAAGAACACTATCCATCCACTGCATCCAAATGACAGGTACTTTTTACTTAGACACCACTCTGCTAGCTTGGAGTTTCAGCATATATATTCAGTTAACAATTTCAATTCTAAAGCACTAGCAACAAGAGTTTCACCTGCCTTAAATTCATCTTACCTGAATGGGAAGAGATTTTGTCACAGGAGATATTGTTTGTGGCCCATAAATAATGCTGCTTCTCAAGATTGCATAGTTTGAGCATTTTTCAACAATGAACTTATCTGCAGCAACTTTAGATTTTACGTACATGTTAATTGGCAATGTATCATCCTCCTCTTTGTAGAAGGATTTCACCCCCTCATAAACTGTTAGTACAGGAGAGTCATATTTAATTGTACACTGCAGGATAGGATGTACCACAAACAATGGTTTGCATTGCATCATATTACATAGTTACATCAAGTACTACCTTGATCTGTTGAGAGATGAATCAAAAGAGAGTTGCCATTCCCAAAGCTCAGCAACCAATTGACAAGTGAAGAAGGCACATTGGTGGCCATAGCAGCAGCTGGATCCATTTCGCAGGCCCGAGGAACTGAGATCGCGGCGCAGTTCACAATTTCGTGTGGCTGAACTTGTAAAGGTTGTCATTCCCAGTTAGAGGAAAACTATGCAATGTGCTAATTCATGTAAAGAAAAGGCAAGCGATCAGTAGGTATCGTCTGGACAGATGGGTAGAGCACTAAGGCCCCTAAAACCAAGTAATCCTGGAAGGCGGAGCCACAGAAGGGGGCTTGAGAAAATGGCTGCCTACACCAAAGTGCACGCACACGCACAGGAATCAATCTCACATTCTCTCTTCACACGATTTTCCCTTGAGATTTTGCAGGTGCGTCGCATTTTCCCTTGAGATTTTGCAAAGGTTTTGGACGAAATGGGGCACCTAGCCATTGTAACCAAGTGTTGGACGAAATGGGAGAGGAAGGACGCCACTGCACGAGCTGCGGTTAGAAAGCGGAGCCGTACCTGACCGAATGACGTGGAGATGGAATTGAGTCCGTCGCCGGAGCGGAGATCGGCGCGGAAGGCGCGGAGGGAGGGGAGCGCGTCGAGGAGTGGTCGGCGGCGGAGGCCAGCGCGGCGAGGAGGTGCTGTCCCAGGTAGCCGGAGCACCCCGTCACGAGCACCCGCTTCCTCTCCGCCATCTCTCCCCTCCGCCGCGCACGGAAATCGATGAGAGATCTGCTGCGACCGCGAGCAACGGAAGCAATGCGCCGCGCCTGCGCCTACAGGAGCTGAGTCCGTAAGCCGCACACGGAGGCGGAAACTTCCACTCTGGAAGGCGGAAGCTGTGATTTTGCTTTCGCCGTCAAAACCCAGAGCAGCGATCGCGATAAACCCTACACGCCGCCGCCTTCTCTTCTCCCGCCGGCAATGGGGGGCGGGCCACGCACGTTCCCGGGCGGGCTGTCCAAGTGGCAGTACAAGCGCATGCACGAGAAGCTGGCGCGGCAGAAGCAGCGCGGCCTCCTCCACCACGAGAAGCAGCTCTACCTCGCCCGCCTACGCTCCGAGATCCGGGCCTCGCGCCTCCCCGGCACCGACCCGACCGCTCCCCCGGGTGAGGGGCCCACCTCGTCGCGCGCCCACATCCGCGCCCTCGCCGACCGCTTCCGCAAGCCCGGCGCCGAGGACCTCTGGAACGAGGACGACGGGCCTCTCCGCCGAGCCAAGCGGCCGCCGACTAGGATCACTTCGGGTGACCGGCGGCAGCATTTGGACTCAGGGAAGCCCCGGGGAGAGGGGAACTGGAAGGATTGGGATGAGCTGGCTCTAGAGCAACCGAGGGCTCGGAGGGAGGTTGGAGCCGGCGGAAAGGGGCCAAGCTTGGCCGCGTTCAATCCGAGGAGAGAGTACCGGACTGTGGCGCCCTGGTGGTCGCACTGGAGTTCGGCATCTCTCAGTTTATTTGGTCCGGAGAGGTGTTACTCGGCGATGTCTCCATGCTCGGCGAGTTGGCAGTCGGGTGCTGCGCTGATGCCATTGGGTGCTAGAGGACTTGCTGAGGTTGGGAATAGATGGGAGGAACCAGCAATGGCTCTGTTTAATCAGGAGAGGTTGTACTCGGTTGCGAGGCGATTCGGCAGGAAATGGAGGCCGGATTCATCGGATGAGGATGAGGAGGGCACATCTACTGCAAAGAGGGATCTTAAGTTCGGAAAGTTTGGAGCTTCAAGTGAAGAGGATTCAGATAGTGATGAATTGAGGGAGACAAGTGCCATCAGGAGGAGATGGAGCAGTGCTGCTCTGAGGAACTGCGATATGAAGAAGGAAAGGCGGGTGCTCAAGTCTTATGAGGAGGAAAACAGTGATCTCGCTGGTAGAATCCGAGAGCTGCGAGAGGAGATAAAAAACAGGGAGGTTTTGGGTACTGATAGGAGGCGTTACGAGACGAGGGGTGAATCTTTGCTTACCAATAAAAGGTACACTCTCACAATCATCTCTGATTGTAATTTATTTCCTCGTATGCTATTGGTTAATTTGTTCTGGAGCCTAGCAACTTCATAGAAAGTGGTATCTGTATGGTTGTTCATGAAATTTAGGTAAAGCAACAAGATAATGTTGAAATGTGTAGATTGTATTGTATGAAATTGCTTATCGGTCTTTCTGCAGTTTTTTTATCCTGACACTGATCTGTGACCACAAGAATTAACCATAATACAAAGAGTGGGGATAATACTCAATTATTAGTCACCACACATCATGATACTTGTCCTTTTGACTCGAGATTAATGAATGATTGGTGAATACTGAATTTACCTTTTGCTACTATCCATCTAACCAACTAGTTTGTTGTTTCTTTATCTTCAGATTTAATGAGTGTGGTATCTCCCCTCTGACAGTCAAAGCGCTTACTAATGCTGGATATGTACAAACAACTGTGGTGCAAGAGGCAGCTCTTCCTATATGTCTTGAAGGTATAATATTTTAGTTTACTTTCTTTAGGCTTTTTTTTCCAGAAGAAAGAGGGAAAGAATGAACTTCGTGAAATTAGGAAATTGTTTGTATAGCTGAAGTTGATGTTAATCCTGATCTTATGCATGTACAGCTCACTAGAAGTCGGGTTGTCTAATCTGTGTTTGTACATTGAGATACTCCGATCACAAAAGAGTGCCGTTTTGGGTTGCGTGCAGTCAACATGTTTAAACTTTGACCATCAATAATTTTTTCAATATTTTGATTGAACTTTTGAAAATGGTATAGCTAGATTTGTCTTGAAGAGTGTAGTTTCAAAATATTATAACTTTGACTTTGCTATATTTTGCGAACATTTTGTAGTAGTAATTAGTAGTCAAAGTAGTGTATTGGTGACCGTGTCGATGTCTAAAATGACATTCTTTTGTGACTGGAGGGAGCATTTTCTATGAAGCATAAGTATACGGTCAAGTCGGTCCTTACTCACTACTCTATATAAGCAGGTAAAGATGTTCTAGTCAAGGCCAAAACTGGAACTGGCAAAAGTGCAGCTTTTCTGGTAATGTTCACTCGCAATAATTTATGATATATTTGTTTCCTTTCGGTGTTCTTGTCCTTCAACCAATTAATTCAAAATGGATTGATAAACAGCTTCCTGCAATTGAATCAGTCTTGAATGCTATGAAGAGCAATACAAATCATCGAGTGTCTCCAATATTTGCTCTTGTCCTCTGCCCTACAAGAGAGCTTGCCATCCAGCTTACAGCTGAGGCAAATGTCTTGTTGAAGTACCATGAAGGAATTGGTGTTCAATCTCTTATTGGTGGTACTAGATTCAAGCTTGATCAGAGACGTTTAGAGTCTGATCCATGCCAGGTTTGTCACATTTATTGACCAACTGAAGATGAAAGTAGTACTACTAACTTTTAGCCTGACCTATGTTTTCTGTGTTTTTTTCCTTCCAGATTTTAATCGCAACACCAGGCAGACTGCTGGATCACATTGAAAACAAATCATCATTCTCTGTCCGCTTGATGGGATTGAAATTGCTTGTGTTGGATGAAGCTGATCATTTGCTAGATTTGGGTTTTCGTAAAGACATAGAAAAGATTGTTGATAGCTTGCCACGTCAAAGACAAACATTGCTATTTTCAGCCACCATTCCAAAAGAGGTAGTATAATCAGCATCACTCATGTCACCAGTATTTTTGTTGTATGTCTTTGTCTATGCTGTACTATATTTTTGAATAACCAGGAATCTGAAACTGGGAGCACTGGTTGTCATTTGTAAATGACAGGTTCGAAGGGTTTCACAGCTAGTTTTAAAGAGGGATCATGTTTTTGTTGATACAGTGGGCCTGGGAGCTGTTGAAACTCCAACTAAGGTGCCCTACTTTCTACTCAATTTTTTGCACCTTTTACCATCCTCATAATATATTTTAATATCCACATAGATGTTCTGAGCCATATCCCCCATTATTGTTTTGACCATTTTAATATTTGATGCATTTGTATACTTTTCGCGGCAACATGAGCTGTATTCCTAAATCATTTCTAGCTTAAGATTCTATGGTCCTAATTAGAATACTGTGGTCCTATGTTATCCTAAGAATATCGTGGTTCTCTCTTAACCCCCTTTTCTATTCTCTGTTATGAAAATAACTTTTGTCGCTTGTTAATCCATTGCTACCTCCTGTTGTTGAGCTTAGGTTCAGCAGTTGTATCTTGTGGTACCACATGAGCTGCATTTTCATATGGTTCATCACCTACTTCAAGAGCATATTGATCGTGAAGTCGATTATAAGGTCCCCCACCCCCTTTCCCTCGACCAACCAGTAAGGTTCCTGTAAGAACTTCATTGTGTTGTTTTACTAATAATCTTCTAATACCAGGTGATTGTTTTCTGCACAACTGCCATGGTGACTGAATTTATGTATATCATGCTTCGAGATTTGAAGTTAAATGTCAGAGAAATTCATTCAAGAAAACCTCAGCTTTATAGAACTCGCATATCTGAAGAGTTCCGAGACTCTAATCGCTTAATTCTTGTAACGTCAGACGTTTCCACTCGTGGAGTGAATTATCCAGATGTCACCTTAGTGATTCAGGTGGGAATTTTTTCCATGGTTAATATAGTTGAAGAAAGTTTAAGACAATATTACTTTATTTGCTTAACTCTTGATTGTAGTTGCTCTATTCTTTCTCGATTGCAGCTCTGACGGACATGGTTGTTTGATTAGGTTGGTGTTCCTCCAGATAGAGAGCATTATATCCATCGGCTTGGAAGGACCGGGAAAGAAGGTAAATGTGGCAGAGGAATTCTTTTGCTTGCCCCTTGGGAAGAGTATTTCTTGAATGAAATAAGTGACCTCCCAATAGAGAAGTATCAAGCACCAGAAATTCAGCAGGAAATGAAACAGAAGGTCTGAATTACTTACTTTGCTTGTTTTGTTCTTTTTCTTTTTTAACTCGCTTATTGTGTCCTTCTGTAACCATCTCATCATGCAATTTAACTGTGAGTGTTCCACATTGGTGTCTTGGTGCAGAAAAGTTAAGTATTGTTATGAAAATTCTTTTGAATAATACTTGCATATATACCCGTGACAGCATTTTCTGTTGCTTTGTGACATCACCATTTCTAGAATTTTATTCATTTCACTATTAACTGTTGCACCATGATGTGGTAGTGACTAAAGGGTCACAGATTTACTTATTTTGCCATCGTCATACTTTCCTTCGTTTTGCTGCACTTTCAGATTTCTAAGGTTATATGCTCGCCAAAAATAGATTTTTAAGCCTATGTATATTATTTTGCATCATTACTGAATCTGGTGCGTTCACATTTTGCAATGCAGGTTGATGATTCGATAAAAATCGTTGATATGAGCATCAAAGAAGCAGCGTACCATGCATGGCTTGGTTATTACAATTCAATGGCCGACATAGGTAGAGATAAAACCATGCTTGCTGACCTAGCAAACCGATTTGGTGTTTCAATTGGTTTGCAGAAACCTCCAGCGATATATAGGAAAACCGCCCTTAAAATGGGGCTAAAGGATGTCCCTGGGATTCGAATTAGGAAATAACTGGCCAAATGTTCCTCTGTTGAACGAGCATTTCTTTCTGTATTCCCCTAGGCCTTATCCTAGTGTACAAATTTATTTTCATGAATGTGTAATATATGTCATTCTTTCAGCTGAAGTGACATATATGTACACTGGTAGCGTTCCACGTTAATTCGGTAATACGGGCTTCAGTGCTATTGCTTCGCAAAAATGAGAAGCGTGTCGTTAACGTTCCAGTCATGAGCCGTTATGTTTATGGTCTGGTGTTACCGTGATGCATGTAACATTAAGAAATGTAATAGAGTATATTTATGTAATTGTTAGACCAATCGAACTGCAAAAATCATGGATTCCAGTAGACAAGCACAGCACTCGTATGCAGCACTTTTTTTTTTTTTTGTAAGGACTGAATGCAGCTCCTTTTTGAAGATGAAAAATAACATTTATTAGATGATGAACGCAGAATTCACAAAAAACGGAGGTGCCAACGTCTATTATGGCTTTGTTAAGAAACCAAGGCCTTGTTATCATACGTAGTATTTTTGGATTTTTAGGGGATACCATGGTTTCTAAAAAATAACATAACATTAAAAACTTGGGGTCCTTAAAAAAAATCTGGACGTTTGGATAAAATACAATGTTGTTTTATAAACTGTCGTATGCAGCCCCACGCTTTAGTTTCTGTTACGCATTGCTCATAATCCCCATGTCGATGAAAACCCACAGCTTTAAATTGTATTAACTCGTGCCTAAATCCGAAGAAGTTACGCTTGTCTTAAATAAGAGTGATTACCTCTATTTAGATTTCTTTTTTAAAAAGAAATGAGTAAGAAGATTACTTTGGATGATTTAGCTAGGGCCAATGCCTCCATGCATGAAGCAACAAAGAGCATCCTATCAAGGAGGAACTGTTGCTGACACCATGAAATTTTACGCACGGACATGCCGTGCAACCTAAGCCTGAATCCAGTCCCCCGCTGTCACCGTCGCAGACAAATCCAACCGCAGCTTCAGGAGTTGGACGCGAGAACAGCGCCGCACACCCCTCGCTTCAGTCGGATTCCCCGTCAGTTTGTGCCGGGGAGCAACTCGGCTCTGATACCCATGATAGGTTCTTGAAGATTCAGAGAAATTCAGAAATCGCAGCACACGCAGAATCACGAGATCGAGGTGAAAAATTGGGTATAAAAGTGAAGAAAACTCGCAAGAACAAATGCTACGCCAACTACTCTTAACAGTAAGCTAGTGTTATCTAGTTCTAGTTGCTTTCATTCATTCCCCACGAGAGTTTAAGACACAGTACATAGAGGTTTTTGCCGCGCATTCATAATAGAGAAAACATAAAAACAAGTGAACTATAAAATACACCATCAGTTGGCAACAGGCTAAGTAGCTCCATCGTCCAATCCTCAAAGATGATCAATAACAGCTCGATCTCCCTAATTGAATCGGTACGCGCTCCTTCTCTACTAACTTTTCTTCCCGCCTCCAAACTGAGCATACTATTCAGAGTTTCAGATTTCAGTCTTCCTGACAGACCTCGCCTTCAGCGCCAAGGTAACATCCCACCCAACTAGCGATGCGCGCACCTCGTCCTCTCACCTTCGTAGCCGTGTCTCACCTACTAGCTCGCCTTCTTCTTCTCCCTGTGCTGATCAGTGTTGAAATATGTGCCATATAAATAGCATATATATACATATTCCTCTAAAGAGATAACAAAAGCAGTAGATAAAATATAACAAAAACAAGAATATGAGATACATGTCTATCATACCATGAGCACTGAGAAAGTAAATCATATATAATAATCTGAATTGAACTAGATGATATATTCAAATGGCTCTCAGAGTATTCTTATCAGCTAGCTCCAGATCAATAAAGATCTGCTCCTAAGCTGAACTATAAATCATATCACAAATTAAACTAGGATATGAGATCACACCTAGATGACAACCTTGATATACAATTCTCTGAATTCTACAGATTCCTAGACAGAATAACAAAGATATATTTTACTGGAAATCAGAATTCAGCACATAGCCAGCATCTTGCCTTCACAGGACAAACAAACAGAACACTAAAACCTCTTTGCACAAGAGACAGAAAGGAATACAGAAACTATTCCAAGCTGCAGATTGCAATCTTCACAATGTGCTGAATTCAGAAATATATGCTACTCAAGTTTAGGAATGTAAGCTAACAGGCAGTGACAGATGACTAAAGCAAAATTCAGCTAACAAGAGATCAGAATCCTTATAATCAAAACTGAAAGATCATATCACTGCTCATGCCAAATTGCAAACAGAGAATCAAGGTTGTATCTATTGTACTCAACATCCTAAATCAATTTCAATGAAATTTATCATCACAGAGCAATTATACCATGCATCCAACAGTTCAGATCAGGGGAATAGAGAGAGCTCACAGTGAATATGCTGGAATAAGCTGGAGAGTGAGGCAAGGCACGACACAGATGTCGTAGTCCCAGAAATCCAATCAACCGACGTTGCCGCCGGATAAGGGGATGACGGAGATACAATACCTCAACCGCACAGCCTCTGCAGTGCGGGCGAACCTCGGCAGCGTAGCTCCGAGCATCAACAAGATGCCTCCCAGTGCTACAAGAGCTTCGGCCAAAACCTCAATTGGAGTCCAAGCTCTCAACACCAAAGCTCAAATCACAGAGAGAAAAAGAGGGGAAAACCGAAAACTGTGAGATGCCCCGGTTTACTCATGTGCTGAATCAAAGCCCAGCCTCTCTAGAAAAAGGGGAGATGGCGGCTACAAACTCACGGCGCAGAGGAGCCCCCCCCCCCTCCGAACCCTACGCGCGCACCTCCCTATCCGGTTCCATCAGACGGCCAGAACACGCCAGGAGAATCCCAGCGAAGCTCCATCGTGAGAAGCCCAGAGAGGCTGTTGCAGTCGCCGCCGCCGCCTCCCCCGAAGGGAATTTTTTTTTCTTTTTCTCCCACATCTGGTCAGCCGGAACCCTTTTTAGGGCACACCAGCTTCGGGCTTGGACCAAACCAGATGAAGGCCCAGAGGCAGTTGAGATTCGGCCCAGAGAAGCAAAATCACATTAAAATTTCTAAAATAAATACAACAATCAGGTGGTGGCCAAGTGTGTGGACTACGACGATGACTCCACTCTCCCTGCTTCCGCCACCTCCACGCTGCCGCCGGATGCCGTGCCCGAGGGCCTCACTGTACAGGAGGACGTCCTCACGTCTCTGCTGGAGCTGCCAGACCCCGAAGTCTCCTCGTCCGTTATCTCCGCTGCTCCGGATGACGCGGTGACAGCTTTCGCCGGTGCCGACTCCTGTGTCACCGAGGTGAGGAGCGCGGCTCGGGTGAATTCGAATTGCTCCTGAATTTTTTACCTTCTTCGTAAAACTGTCTTGGAACATATTGATACGGTAAGGAGAGATTTTTTTTTGCAAGATGGTGGTACTAAGAAAAAAAATATCACCTTATTGCCTGGGAGAAAATCTGTAAACCCAAGAAAAGATGTGAGTTAGGTATTAAAGACTTAATTAAAATGAGCTATGTTTTAATGTGTAAATGGTGGTGGAGGCTTGAAAAATCTGTTGGTCTTTGGCAAGCTATTGTTAGGAAGAAATACCTCATTAATACTTCTATCTCTTTAGTTAAATATAAAATTGATGATTATCTATGTTGGGCCGATCTTTTGAAAGTTAAACTTTTTTATCTTCTTAGTCAAAAATGTATTGTTAATAATGATGCTAACACCAGATTTTGAGATGATGTTTGGATTCAAGATAAACCTTTATCTTGTTCCCAAGTCTGTATAACATCTGCTTAACTAAAAATGTTTCAGTGTGTGAGGTTGTGATGAACCAATGGAATGTTCCTTTTAGGCGTTGGCTGACTGGTGTCCTTCAGGATCAGTGGGAGTTGACACTGTTTTGGACCTCCCAGTTTCAGTTTTCTAGAAGTGATGATTAAGTGATTTAGTTGTTGAATTCTAGTGGAATTTTTATTGTCAAATCTTTGTATAGTTGTTTGATGAGAGACACTACCAACTAACCTTTCAATAATATATGGAAGGCTAAGATACATGAAAGGATTAAAATCTTTCTTTGGCTTCTTGAATAAAATGATATCCTTACTAAAGATAATATGATTACAAGTTTAGGAGTTACATACACCTTTTCTTTCTCTGCCCTATTGTCAAGGCAGTTTAGGAGTTAGTGGCCCAATGGTTCGATGCTCGTACTATTCCTGATTCTACTTATCAATACAATATCTGGATCGACTCTTTGGTGAATATTAACAATTTTTTTGCTACTATGGGTCTGGCTGCCATCTGTTGGGTCATTTGGAAACGTAGGAATAATGTTTGCTTTGAGAAAAATCTCCTCGTCATCCTAGTGATATTATTTTCCGTGCTTGTTTTTTTCTTACTATTTGGGCATAGCTTCTCAAGAACATGAGCAAAGATGAGCTAATTCGTGGTATACAAGATCTGTTGCAATATGTGTCCCAGCTGCTGGCTCGACAGCAGCCACCCCAAGCTACACCTGGTGGTCACCTTTTTTTGCTTCAAGATGATGAGCTGGCTAAGAATTAAGAGACCGAGGGAATGGATGAATGATGGGGTCCTTTTTCCGGTGGTGTGATATTCTGATTGTTTTGGGGTTTTGCTCCAATATGAAATGATTGGTTATCTTCTATGGTGATATAGTTGCCTGAATGTTTTTAGTTGAAATGTTGTTCTGTCTATATTATAATATTGTTTAACATACTTATCTAAATATTCGGTTAAAGTCGTACTTCTTTATTTTTGATGTAAGGACTCTAAACGGTGGATGCTTCTGTTATTTTGGTAATGGAAATGAGGTTTCCTTGCTTTCGAAAAGAATTTAGGTTCCGCTGCAAATTTGGAATGCGGGTTCGTGTTTGGGGTTTTCCGTTTGAGTTCGGGTGCTACTGCCATTTCGGTGGTCCTGAACTGTTTGAGTTTGAGTTTGAGTCTCGAGTTTTGGCGCTTCAAATCTGAAAATTCGTGCTGAAAATTTTGGATGCGGGTCCTAATTGCTTGTCATTTCGGTTGTTCATGATCGGAATGGAGTTTTGGCGTTTCAAATTTGAATTTGTGCTAGGATTTTGAATGCGGGCCCTTATCGGCGTTTCAAATTTGCTGCTCCGCATCCTTTTGAATTTTCAGTTGCTTCTCCGGTTTTCCGTTCGAAATTTTGGGACTCGCGCTGGATTTTTTTTGACGCGATGGGAATGTGGTTTTATTTGGGTTTTCCGATTCGTATTTGAATGCGCTCGTGTTTCGAAGTTATGAATTCGCACTCGAATTTTGGCTATTGATCCATCGGCTGGATGGGCGGTTCGCCATTGATTCGGTTGATCAACTAATTCCCCCCTAAATTTGAAAATTTTCACGTTCCGAATGCCTAAATTCAATTTCTCTTTCTGTGACGCCTCCGGTTTGCGAATCCACAGGTGGCAGTGCCCGCCGACTCCACCGCCGACAGGGACGCGCCCCTCCCAGAGCAGATCAACCTCGTCCTTGCCGAACTGCATGCCGGCAACGGCCTCAGCCGGCGCTCGAAGCGCCTGGTGGCCGCGCTCGCCGAGGCCGCCGCCGCCGAGCTCACCCCCACTACCGCCCGCGCCTGCGCCGCGCCGCTTTCTGGGGCAAGGTGCTCGTGGCTGTCCTCGCCGCGACGGTCAGCGCCGTGGCCACCGTCGACGTCGCGCTCGCTGCCTACCTCTGCGCACGCCGCGTGAACGACCCGGTACCACGTCCTGCCGCCCACCTGATCCCGGGCGAAACCGTGATCGCTCCCGTCACGCTGCTAGCAGCATGTCCCAGGTTTGCCTTACTCACTGTAGTTGCAGTGCGTAGCTATGTTGCTATGATTTTGTAGATTGCATTGCATTGCTGTAGCTAGATGTTTTGATCTGCATTGCATTACAGTGCTGATATGATTTTGTAGATTGCATTGCATTGCTGTAGCTAGATGTTTTGATCTGCATTGCATTGCAGTGCTGGTATGATTTTGTAGATTGCATTGCATTGCTGTAGCTAGATGTTAAAGTGTTACACTGTTACTCACTGTAGTAGCATTGCTGGAATAAGTCGGATCAGTAGATTCAGAAAAGAGGTGGTTATAAGTCAGTAAAAAAAACACGCACGATCGCTGTTGTTGGCTCATTGCTAGTTGTGCTTTCGTGTCCCCTGTGTTCTGAATTCTGGTCACTGTTCAGCACCAGCACCAAGTCCCACACTCCAGAATCCAGATGTTCACATTGTTATGTACCTTCCTTCAAAGTACATTACACGTACATGCAGCTATGCTACAGGTTTTCGCTTTTGAAAATGTTGAGTGACTACAAATACAATGCATACAATTACATCATACTGCACAGGCGCAGGCTTACATTTTCAGCTAAGGATAGTAAAAGTACAAGCACAATAGCCAAGAGGCCGGAACATCAACAAGAAAACAAGCCCAAAACAAAACCAAGCTTAAGCCTCAGAAGCTAATATCAAATTGCTCGCCCTTGGTCCCATTCAGATTGTGCAAGAACAGGACTGTATTTTGTGCTAAAAAAAGCCCAGGATTTTCTTCGCCGGGGTAGTCCCTTTGGATCGGTGCTTGGCCGCCATATCCTCGTACTTGAGAATTTCCTCGTGTCTCTTGGCCTCCACGGATGCACGCTTCTCTTCTGCCTCCTTGTGGATGGCTGCAATCTGGTTCCTCATCTTCTCCGCATACTCTGCCTTCTTCTTTTCCAGCTTCTCCTGAAATCGACATATGTATGTCAGAATAGGCACATGCTATTTTCTCTATATCTTGACAACTGAACTTCACATAAGACTCCATGTTTGATATCATTTGCTACTCCTAGTATCAAGGTACGTTCGTTCAGCAACGGCAGCTTTGGTCAGAAATCCAGAACTAGTTAACAGTATGTTTGGCGACCAATTTCAGTCTCACCAAGCTGAGCTGCTGACACAATGATCAACAACACAACTATCTAGAACTAGAACTGTCGAGTAAATAAGCTTAACTGTTTGCAAGCAGCATCTCCCTGATAAGTGACTATGATTTTGTGGAAAAGATTCAGACCTCTCGGTTTCGCAGTTTTGCTTCGACTGACGCCTTCTTTGTGTTCTCCCACGAGAGGATGCATGACATCTTCTTCTGAGCCCTGTGAGGCATTTGCGTGTAAAAACAAGATTACATTGTGGATAAGCATGCAAAGAATTCTTCTAAACACAGTTCAGTTCAGTTCAGTTCAGTATGGGTTACTTGTTGTCGGCTTTGCTCTTCTCGCTCTCCTCCCAAGCCTTGATCGTCGACAATTTCCTGTCCATCTCCACCTTTGCAAGTATGGCATCTACAATTTTCACTGTGTAAATTGATTGATTCTTCATAGCAAAAGATTCATAGTCGCATTTTTACTGAAACTGTAAGGACACCTCTGTCAGCCGAGCCATCTGCAGCCTTTTCTACTGGCACTGGAGGTCCATCTGCAGGTAACACACGGACTAGCACTTGAGGCAGGCAATCCAATTGTAGCGCTGAACCATCATGTGGATTCTAAGCAAAGTAACTTGTTTTTACCAGGTTAGCTTCAACAAGGTGCCTTTGTTTTACGAGTTCCAGGATAAACTGTACAACTAGAACATAGAGAAATTTCTCCAGAACAAATGAGAATCTCAGATTGACAGGTCCGGAGCAGATGTTTTCTTCCATCTTCCTAAATACGACTTACAAGAGACATTTCGATCTAGATGCTAAAATTTCGATCTCAGATTAGTTACTTTTCTGAGTCGGTAGGAGGTTGAAGCTGCCAGAACATCACCAGAATTTAAGCAAACGGACGGACAGAGAGACAGACATGAGAGAGAAGCAGCGTAACAAAGGGTCTTTCTTACTCTTGGCTACTCCACCGACATCGCCTGCGCCTGCGCCGGCAGCGGCCGCCGGCGCCACCATATCCGCTTCCATCGCCTCCCGGGACTCCATCGATCTCCCCGGGTAGTAGCAAGACTCTGAGCCTGACACCAATCACCAAATGCGGATGATGATGATTGATGACCAAGCTGTTAATCGCCTGCTCCTTTTATAAGCTCTAGCTCAGTACGAGGAGTAGAGTAGAGCTTACGCGTTGCACCACCACTAATCCTTTTGCAGATTGCTTTTGCTTGGGAAAGTTAATTATGCTCCTTAATCCTTGGTGGATACAGTACGATAGAATGATGGATGACACGTCATCACCGGCCTTGCGCCACGCGTCCTCTTGATCGGATGAATGTCGGCCAGAGCAACGTGTCCCGACATGGCGAGGTGCTCCCTCCCACGTCACAAATCCCTCTAGGAGTTTCTTTTCTTTTTGAGCGGTTGATTAGGCCATCTCCAGCGGAGACCGGAAATTCACCTCGCATCACTGTGCTTCGTCCATTTTAGCGTTTCTTGCATCCAACAGAGACCGTAGAAGCTATTTGCCGTGCGCTACAGTGAAACAGGCTCCGGCATATATCGGCAAATTTGCTACTCGATTTGAGGCCTCGTATCACTGTTCCATGTGTATGCTTGTGGGCCCGAGAGAAGGAGGAGATGAATAGAAGGTAGGAAATATGGTGGCTGTTGAAGATGGAAAAAATAAGGGATACTGTAATATTATTATAGGATGCTATAATATTATTATAGGAGATGTAATTTTAGAGTTTCTGTTAGAGATGTTTTAATCTTACGCTTTTCCTCCCTCTCCGTCTTTGTGCCCTCTCGTCTTTTCTCTCTCCTCGCCTTTGTGCTCTACCCTCACTTAGATCTATATTCTAACATATATTTAAACTCTAGAATATATTTAAACTGTAGATCTAACATCTTATATATATTTAAATAAAAAATAAAAGTAGAAAACTTTATCTTCTTTTCAGGCCTTCACCTCTTATTCCTCCATCCCCTCCTTTCTCCTCTCTGCGTTGGGTGTTCTCCCTATCCCTCTTCTCTAGATTAGGCAGCAAATGAGGCGTGAGGGCAACCCAAACGCCGATTTATATAAGAAAAGGTATCATCTATTCAATAGGCGATATCTTTTCTAATGGGCCATCAGCGGTGTTCAGCGACGCTCCGGTCACTCGTTGGATAGTTGACACTTTGCCATCGCTCATACAGTGGACGACGGTAGCATATATCTGTATTTTTCTAAATGGTCGTGTATTTTTGTAAATATTAAAAAAATAAAAAATTCCCACGTAAGAAGTCTTGCGGGCCGCAGGTTATTGGGCTATGGGCTGAATAGTGGTTGGGCTTTAAGATAAGCAACGCTGGCAAGCCCATATATTTGGGCCCATTGGTGACGAGTCGACCCAAAGCCGCCAAATCCAACAGCTACCGACAAAAAAAAAAGGGAAAGGAAAAGGACTAAAGGAGGGAGGCTAGAATCGGGAGAAATTATCGGCTAGGGTTTGCTCGCTTCTCCTTGCTGTTGTATCGGCGGTACGATTGGCGGCGAGGGAAGATGTCCAAGAAGAACAACCTCGCCAAGAGGAAGAAGCAGCACGAGTTCGACCTCCAAAGTACTATCTCGCCTCTCCCTTGTTTGGCTGTTTCTGGTGGAGAAGTTGTTCTGATTTGGTGGTGATGTGCAGGGGAGAAGGAAGCCAAGGAGAAGCAGTCCAAGAAGCTGCAAGCCAAGAAATCCAAGATGAAGGTACCAATCCTGTACTATCTGTCTAGGAACGCCTTGCAGTTTCTCTCTCTAAAATAGTAGTTCTTGATGTATTTGTCCACATGAATGCTCAAGCCCTGACTACTGACTAGTAAATTTAGATTACTGATTGGCATCACGGGATGCCTTTCTCTGTCAATTAGCATGTGTGTTTCACCATGCTATGTCATGGTGTTTGATTTCTTATGATTTACCTTGGGCTAGGAGGCTGTAAGCTTGTTTACAAGTCGCATAACCGGCTAGCAGATTTTATATCAGGACCAGAGTAGAGCTACAAATAGAACCATGCTAGTCCTTTTTATTCTGACTAGGAGGCTAGTTGTCTGAGTTTGTTTGAAGCCGACCGTAATCATGGTCTTATGGTCGTTTGGTCTCAATGCTCCAGCTTGGGGGGCGCAGCCCACCAGCTAAACAGGCAACAGGAAGTTTGTGAAATTGTTAGTGCGGTTATTCCTTTCTTATGAGGTTGCAGGAATGAGCTACAGTTTGTCACACCGTCTCTCTTATTCTCTAGGCCATGAATGGTGTGCACTTTTTTTTTTCTTGGATTAATCCCTGAGGAAACATAATTTTCATTCCTCAACTTGTGCTGTGGAATGACCATCCTGGCATTTTCTTAAGTACCTGAGCAGTTCTGGTCCTATTACGCCTTTATTGTTGATGTTTCATGAAAATGCCATGCTCGCTGGTCATTAGTCAGCTTGGGAAATATACAAGTACTTTGATTATGAACTAGATCCTGTTATCTATCGTGTTACCATCTGAACTGTTTCCATTAGGCTGGTGTTACCATCGTGACGAGTACTAGCACTGGGAAACATATGAGGCGCGTTTTTAGGTGGATGAAAACAACCTGTTTACAAGTTCAGCTTGCTGTTATCTTTTTTGTGTTATTTAGCATTACTTCTAACCGTGTGGTTGTGTGAACTGAAGTTTGCCTGTTAACCCTTTGAAATACATGTTGTCAAGTTCTCTGTGCCAGCTGTATGGCTCTTTTGTTCATTCTGGCTTCTTGGTAATCTTTGGTGGCTATATGCCATCTGATATGCTGCAACCAGGTTGCTCATACTAGTTTGGTGCTCCAGGGAAAACTTGCTAATCTGTTTTCTTCTAAAAACTAGAATTGTTATTCTTGGGTAGCACTCTGACAGTCTACCATCTATATTATGAATATTTATGTTTGCTCTCAGGGACTTTTTCTAACTACTCCTAATTTATGCGCAGGCAGTTTTTGTTATATACCTTGGTCCTTAGGATTGTTTTCCCTCACCAGTTCCCCAGATTGTACTACGTGTTGTTTGATCATGATGTTAGACTACTGCTTGTATTTAGATCTGATCGATCTAAGTTTGGCACATTTATGTTAATGTTGTTTTCTTTCCTCCATTTGTTCAGATCGATGGTGGTGAAATGAATAGAAAGGGTGGTAAATTTAAGGTTGGCAAGAAAAAGGTGAAGACGAAACTTACAGCCTTAACGAAAGCCAAAGCTGCACAAGCCATGGAGGTCGACAAGTGATTGCAGAGCTTTGCTTCATATAATCTGCATTCCATTGGCTAAAGTGTTCAGCTGATGTTGATTTTCTGAACGAAATGAGAGGGTTCTGTCCTCATATGGATAGCATTTGCTGGGACCAGATTTCATGTAGCCTAGGCAACTCCCTCCCAGTGCAGCTTGTTACCCTTCTCTGTTGCTGGTTTCTACTCCTGTAGTGGTAGAGTATAAACGAGCTTGTCCAAAGCAAGAAGACGGCTGAAATATTTCTTCTGTGAGATGGTTACCGTCTTGGAATATTTTTGTCTCGATTTCTGGTTTGTGATCTCTATGCTCTTTTGCTTTGCACGCTGTTTTGGATGCAACAGCAGTTGCATGTGTCGATCCTCAGTACTGTGTGGCTCCACTGAATCATTCAATCCTTTTCTTGCCTGCCCAGCAACTCAATGTTGACAGACGAAATGATGCTCTACATCTCCTTTTTCACTAGCTTTCTTCCTGTTCTGGAACGTTTTCAGATTGGAAAATTCTTGTGTGAAACTGCTGCGATAGGAGAAATGCAAGGTGTGCCTGCCCATTGTTTGTCTGTATGATCCTGGAAGTACGTCGTATCATACGCCTGCTTCTTGTCGTGTTGCTCGGAGAATTGTTTAATCTCCTCGGAAGCAGCCAACCGACCTGGCACATTGGAGCTTACCGGTGGCCCTTGGGAGGCAGAAAGAAGGCCTTTGGGCTTGTTCAAAGGAGAGAGAAATTCCAAGCTCAATAATCGAGGTGATGTCATGTCAGCCAGCGTAATCGTTTGCGAAGAACTCGATCGGTTCAGGTACCTTGGCTGGATCGTGCTGAAACTGTTCCATAGCAAGAACTCGATCGAAATGCATGTTGATAGATGCCAGTAGATAAATATCTCCTCTTTTTTTCTGCTTGATCAAGTGGAGTGGTAACAAATACTATCTCTTTTTGATGGTATAATAGCTTGCTCATCTATATCAGGGAGGGTGAGTTCTCACTTCTCAGTCCAATTATTACTGTGACGTGTCTCTGTCTCCGTACCCGGTCAAGGCTAGGATCCTTTGTGCCAGGTATTTTCATGCAGTGGTGTTGCCAACCCAAAACATGTCATCTACACGTGAAAGAGAAATACCAACTCCTATTGTATCGTCCGCTCATATAAATTACTAGATTTTTATAATTTTCTACTCGCTATTGTATTTTATCTTTTATCTATGTTGTAAAAAAATAGAGAGAAAAATGACTATACTGGTATTTGTTTCATTATGTAATCTACACCAACAGACACTAATTCATCTAAGTACTAATAGATATTAATATACATAAAATCTTTTGAATGAAGAATCGACAAAAGCTTATTAATATTACTGTAAGATAATTTATTTCTACTTAACTCATTGTATAAGATGCGAACCTGACGGCTGCCCTCCCTAGCTCGCAGAGTCGCAGTGAGTAGAAGAAATGTGCCATTCCTTATGCCTTCCACAAACAATCCTGATCTCTCCTCTCCCCGCACTCTCTCTCCTCGAACACATACACCATACATGCTCGCTCTTCTTCTTCGCTTCGTCCCCTGTGATCCCTCTCTCCCCCATCTCTAGGGTTTTAGCACCCCATACCCCCATCGCCATTTTCGATCGGATCTCTCCCCTCCCACCCGCCGCAAAAGCAGATCCCGCCGCGAGCCACCCAAGCCTCCGGCGCGGCCACCTTCGTCTGAGAGGTCTCCGCCGAAAACCTCGCACAAATCCCCTCTTTTTTCGTCCATTTGTTGCGAAGATTGGATTTTTCCCGTTCTTTCTTGCGTTTCATTCCTCCGGTACCAGGAAATTTCACCGCTTTCTTGAGATCTCGCGTTGCTCGATCTCATCTTGCTTCGTCTCGCGAGAAGAATGGCAGTTTTGTGTGAGTGTTCGTGGGGGAAGATCCTCAGAGTTGAGATTCTCGCGTCCATTTGCTCGCTTCAATAACTTTCGGGAGCATCTGATCTCGAATAGTGAAGGAAAGTTGCCACCTCTGTGCCGTTTCTTGCAACTAGGCTTGGCCCGTGCGTATTGGTGGGCAGCGGTGAGCTCTGCGGCGCTGCCCATTCCATGAATGGACGGGAGGGAGTCCACGGTTGCATCGGGGCCGAACTTCTCCTCGTTCTACGCGCAGCACCGGGGCATCGGGGGTCCGGGTGTCGCCGGCCACTCGGCGGGGCTCCACAGCCCGCCGCCTGGCGGATACCGGCAGCATCTTGATGCAGTCTCTGCGGGGTACGGATTCCAGACCCCGCAAGTTGGGGGTCCCCACATTGGGCAGGGGTACCACCATGTTGAGGCCTCACCCCCTGTGGCGCAGCACAGCGCTGGTGGTGGCGCCGGCGCCGGTGGTAGTATGGACATCGGCATGGGCGTGGCCGTGGGTGCTGATGCTAAAGGGGATCAGGGGAGTGGAGCTGGCCAGGATGAGCATGTGAAGAAGAAGCGGGGTAGGCCAAGGAAGTATAAGCCTGATGGGGCGGTGACGCTTGGGCTCTCGCCCTCTTCATCGTCAACACCTCACTCGTCGAGCTCGGGGATGGCCATGGTCACCACACCAGGTTCAGGATTTGGGTCTGGGGGTTCAGGGTCTGGTGCCCCATCAGAGAAACGTGGCAGAGGGCGACCACCTGGGTCTGGGAAGATGCAGCAGCTGGCTTCGCTTGGTGAGTTCCTGTGGCCTTGTAATTTCACTAACACGTCCTGTGCTTGACGATAATTGATTCATCAAGTGCAATGGTACTTCCATGAAGTTTATGTACTCTATTTGTGCCACTGAAAATTTTGTGCTAGGCAATTATGGGTAGATTTAAATCTCCGTGATGGCGTAACTTCTTGTGGCCTTGTAATTTCACTAGCATATCCTATATTTATGATAATTGATCATCAAGTGCAATGGTAGTTCCATATAGTTTATATACTCTATTTGTGCCACTGAAAAAATGTGCTAGGCAATTATGGGTAGATTTCAATATCCGTGACGCCATAACTTCTCAATGCCATGAATGTCTTGCATGATAACATTGCTTCTTGGGTATGAACATGCTCTGGCCGCCTATTATGTTATGTTTGACCTTCCTTGAATCCAGCCACATTGTGTATCGTGCAATGTAAGAGAAGTTCTTGACTTAGCTTATACGTTTTGTTAAGTATCTGGATCAACTCTGAACAATTTGCTCTGCTATACCTGTTTTTCTAGTTTGTTTCATTACATCCCCACTACTTGTCCTTCCCATGACTGATAGGTTGTTACTCACCTGTTGTCCTCTGGAAGATATGACTGCCATCTTGGCAAATACAATCCCTACATTCTGTTCTGATTATGTTTCTGTTACATAATCTCTTCAGGATTTTGTTTCGAATTGGAGTGGGTGTGGAGCGTTCTTCTAAACATCCCTCTTTTTTCCTTTGTTAAAGTGAGATTATGAATTTGGCAGTTCTTGAATTGACAACATATTCAAATTGTCTGTTGGCTCTGCTATGTTAAGCGGGAAGTAAATCTCTTTTACTACCTTGGCTTTACCCACAAGAAAAAAAGAGAGGTGGAACCTTTGCGTGACTAGCTTTTTGTTTCTTTCGCACTCCCTTGTTTTATATGCATGATCTGAGAGGATTTTATTATTGCTGTTATCTGATGATGTTCCATTGTGTTTTCTTTAGGAAAGTGGTTTCTTGGCTCTGTTGGAACAGGTTTCACTCCTCATGTGATTATTATTTCACCAGGAGAGGTAAGTTAGAATGATCATCAAATGATGATTTATTTCCAAAGTGGCTCTGGTTCACCCTTTGTTGATTTATGTATTATTGTTCAGTTGGACATCTTGTTTGCTTAGTGTCATGAGTGATGATTGTTTGTATTTGGTGCTGCGAATTACCTTCAAGTGTTTTCTGGTTTACCCAGTGTGCATATCCACTCAAATTCCTGTTGTTATAAGGTGTATCTTATAGATGAGGTATCTGAATAGGCAACACCACATGAACCTATAGGAAGTGTAACAAACTCTTCTTTAGTGGTCAAAACAGTTTTGTGTGTTTGAATTCACTGGTGGCACTAAGTGGCTTCTATTAGCCCTGTACATTAAGTTGCGGCTATTTTGTTAGCTGTCAAATCAGGAATCTATCATCGATATTGAAGGAGGTTGTGATGTGGGATAGTTTCAGCTGCATTAGCATCAGTGTTGCGTTGTGCAAGCTAACTTCTCTAGATAACTGTACTTGCTGATGATGCATCATTAGCATTGTCTCCGGAAAAGCTACTTGATGTGACATTGCATTTCCATTTCATATTCTTTGCTTTTACTATCTTGGCAGTTAGACACCTAATCCAAGAAAATCATCTGTCCTTGAGAACCTATGCATTTTTTTTATTTTCTTTTAAAATAAAAGCATTTGCACTTACAAGTTTATAGTTCATGCTATCTCATTGAACCCGGGTTAAAATGTAGTTTGATTCCATGGATTAACAGCGACACTTCATAATTGTTGTAAACATAGTTGTCATGGCGTAGTTATGTCGTTGCCATAACGACGATATGGCGGTGTGGCGCTGATCTGCTCCTCGCCACGGCGACGGAGTGTATGGTGTCCGCCATATCGGCATGGCGTCGCTGCGGCGCCGATAAGGCGTCATGTGGTGGCTTTTTCCTTGTGGCGGGCGCCATACTGGTCAATCGAGGTGATGAGAAGGGGGAGGAGAGGTTGGGTGGGTCACAGACCGAGGCAGACCACGAGAGCATACCTTTTTGTGACCTAGCCCGAGTTGGTGATTGGCGACTCGTAGGTCGCCGCCGAGACCGAGCCGTACGCCGCCCCTGCTCAGATCTGTCCGCCTCGGTGCGGGCGAGCGCGGAGACGTAGCACCCCGCAGCGCACTGCTGCTGGGCTTGTAGGAGCGCGGATGACTGCCAGAGCGCATCCGAAGAGTGGTGGTCGGTGGTGATCTGTGCGATGAGAAGGTCCATCACGCTGTCGTGGCAGAGGTGCCCCGGTGATCGCCGGAGCTGGGGGAGGGGTTGTGGCCTAGATCTGAGGAAGATGAGTGAGTCTAAGAAGGGTTGGGTTCTGCTTGGGAGTTGGACCTTTTGGTTTAGTGATGCAGATGGAGTTAACAGGTCAGATCATTTCAGGGAGCCTAGGCCGGTTAAGAAGATGGCTTGGGCCGACCGATAAGAGGAGAAAAAAATGAGTGGGCCAAAAATGCTTCGCTTTGGCTCATATGAAATTATTTATTGATTTATATTTTAATTAAATTCCACTAATTGAAGGGAGAGATGAGAGATTTGAAACTTTGAGATGAGAGAGTTCTCCGTCTTTTGTGCCACATTTACATTGCTACTTTGATTTTCTAATATCCCTAGACTATAACTTTTGAGCTACATTAACATTGCCATTTGCCAATATAATTTCCTAATATCCTAGACTATAATGTGTGTATTCTCAACGCCGATGTGTGTATGGCGTTGCCACGCCACACGCCATAGGCGTTGTAAAGTTGTGAGTCACCACGCCTCGCCACACCGCCGTAACAACTATGGTGGTAAATTGACTAAATTCCAATCTTGGGGTGCCAACTACTTAAGAAGCAAAATTAGAGCGTAATAATCTTTTGTCTGTTTCACGGAATACTAAATAGTTCTTATTATTGTTGCGTATGCCTTTCTGTTTTGTGACTATAGCTTTCCTGTTTGTGCAGGACATTGCTGCCAGGATAATGGCGTTCTCGCAACAAGGCCCAAGAGCAGTGTGCATCATTTCAGCAACTGGGGCTGTTTCTACAGCAACCCTTCATCAGGATTCGGAATCTGGTGGCGTGGTTACATATGAGGTATCCTGCTGCTGGTTATCATTTGCACCAAACTCCTACATGACTACATGCATGTGTTTTGTTCCTCTCTTGCACGTTTGAATATAAAACATTTGCCCACCGTTCCAAATGAACAAAGGGCATTGCTGATGGCTGTTCACCTTGATAGTCGAATTGCTTGCTGATGTCCTAAACTATTGCTGTTAATTATCCATGCTGAGAACATCTGCTTGATGTCCAAGATTGTTATATCCATGTGCGAGGTTGCCATGCAGGCCATACTTCACAAGATACTTTCTTTTTTCCATGGAACTGTTCATTTATACTGTGATCCTGAGAAATACCATTTGTTCTCATTTAATTTAGGCCCTTATGTTTTACTATTGATTTGGCAGGGTCGATTTGAAATCCTGTGCCTTTCTGGGTCATACTTGGTGCTAGATGATGGCGGCATTCGAACCCGAAGCGGAGGCCTTTGCATTGCTTTGTGTGGTCCTGACCACAGGGTTATCGGTGGCAGTGTAGGTGGAGTCCTGAGAGCAGCTGGAACAGTTCAGGTGATTACCGTCTTTCTGTGATAGCTCATCCAATCTTTTGTGATGCAGTCTCAATATACTGTCAGTATCATAATTTTGCTGTCATATGGGTTATTTGTTATCGCAACTGAATCAAAAGGAATCATTGCAACAATCTTGTTTGTCTTCCATACCAGTTTCTTCTCCCATTCAGGGATCCAGCTATGAGTTTGCTGTGCTTGTGCTTGAGTTTTTTCTTACACATTGCTTTTGCATTGCTGCAGGTGATAGTGGGGAGCTTCATGTATGGTGGTTCAAAGAAAAATAAAGCGAAAGCGGAGGCAGAGGCAGACACCGGACATGAAGAACCGAATGCAGGTGAGGAAGAGGCCCCTGCAATGGCACTGCCTGAGCACAACATGCCACCTCATCCGATGAGTGGGTGGGCACCCAGCATGATGAGGCAGATGGACTCGAGATCTTCGAACATAGATATCAACTCGATCCGTGAGTAGTTTTCCGCCGGACAAACCGATGGAAAGACCAGGCCAGGGTCTCGACTTGGAACAAATCCTTCTTCCCACCTGACGACACAGCATGTATTAACTTGCTTGTAGAGTTGTTTGTGATTGCTGTGTTGGTCATGTTAGAAACTCTACGTATCATATTGTGATGATGTACTTTGTTGTTGTACGAGATAATGAGATGCTACCTAGCTACTCCTATATATATAGAAGAAGGAACCTGGGTATTGAGTTCTCCGTATGTGGATTATCTCTTCTTCTGAACCACTCCAAGGTACCGTTCTGTGAGGAGAGGAATTATAAAAGTCAAATGGGTCGGGCTAATTGCCATTATTAGAAGAGAATCTGGGGTGGGTCCAAAGTACTATTGCCCTAGCACGTAGGATTATATTGGGAATGATTGCGTGTAAAAGAGAGGAAAGAATGGCGTAGCTCGTCGTCGTCAAAAAGAATGTAATTGTTGCGCATTAATTCTCTTGGGAAAAAATAAGTAAGAAACGGATTAGCAATAAAGAAGGAAAAGTAGACGCGTTTAGGCCAAATGTTGAATCGAATCGGAAGGAGATTAGATGTAGTAGTAACACAAGAATGACAAGACCAAGTGATGGCACCAACCAATGCAACGTCCTGATTATACTAGTAGATTAGATTAACCATCAAGGAAAGATGGCCCCCTTGAACAAGATCTAGAGCAGGAGAAGAAGAGGGGAATATTAGACTGTTACGTCGCTAATCATTTTGGTGAGAGCATCGGAGGGTCCATAGCTCAGTGGTAGAGCAATTGACTGCAGATCAATAGGTCTCCGGTTCGAACCCGGATGGGCCCTTGCATTTTTTTCCCTTTTCTTCTGTCAAACCAATATTAATATTAATTGCTATGTAGTGGAGTAATCCTTTTTAGCAACTCAACTCCATAGAGTAAAAAAGAGTTGTACCGCCTCAAACATATATTGCTAATTCTTCATCTTCACAACAAGCTAATTGCATTGATTGAAGAAGCTGATGACCAAGACCAGACCAGGGAGGGCCAGGCACAAGGAAATCAAAATCCTTCACAATTGTAACTCGTTCATGGATCATGTACGTCATGTCATACAAAATGAGAAGCACACGAGTTGCATAGCAATTGTAACTCTACCTACTTGTGCGGGCAATTTCACGTACATACGCATGCAGGCAGGCATGCGCTTACAAAAGTGTACAGCTCGGTACTACAATCCCATATATAGTTAGGAGATCACCTACTTAATTTATTAGAAGTTGCTAATTTTTAATCGAGGGGAAAAAATATGTTTCATTTAACAATAGTAACTGTTGGATGAAGATATAATAAAAAAAACTAATTCATAAGTAAACAATATTTTTATATAGTAGAGACGTATGATTGGACGATCGAATAGATAACACTTCGAGTGAAACAAAGCTATGTTACCAGTCGATTGAAATTAGTAAATCCGAATTTCTTATTGCCCAGGTAGCTTAATTAGCTATAACGTACGTACCACTGCCAGATCGGTAGATCGATCCATATATATAGAATTAATCTACTCGATCGATCATCACGCAGATGCTGGCGTGAGGCGGAGCTGGATGCCATTGGAGGGCCTGAGCGAGAGCATGATCCTGGGCGCGTGACGGTACTCGGGCGCCACGGACAGCTCGAACCGGCGCAGCAGCATGGCCAGCACCACGCGGTACTCCATGGCCGTCAGGTTCCGCCCCACGCAGATCCGGGCCCCGAACCCGAACGGCAGGAACCCCATCCGGTGCCGGCACCCGCCCTGCACCGGGTCCCGCGCGAACCGCTCCGGCCGGAACTCGTGCGCGTCCTCGCCCCACAGCGCCACGTCGTGGTGCATCGCCACCACGTCCACCCACATGTTGGTGCCCCGCGGGATCGCCTTCCCCTCCGCTGCCGCCACGTCCTGCAGCGCCTGCCGCTGCACGTTCGGCGACGGCGGGTACAGCCGCAGCACCTCGTTCATCACCCACCCCATCTTCGTCAGCCGGCCCAGCGCGCCCGCGTTCAGTTCCGCGCCGGCCACCTCCCGGACCTCCTCCCGCAGCGCCGCCTGCCACTCCGGGTGCGCCGCCAGCATCAGCAGCGTCCACGACAGCGCCAGCGCCGTCGTCTCGTGCCCGCCGAAGAAGAACGTCTTGCACTCGTCCACCAGCTCCCGCGTCGTCAGCTTCCTCTCCGCGCCCGCGCTCGCCTCGTTCCCGGCCAGCAGCAGCGACAGAAGGTCCTTCCCGTTGTTCTTGTTGCTGCTCCCGTGGCGCCGGCGCCGGCGCGCCTCGATGATCTCCAGGAGCAGCGCGTCGATCTCCCGCCCGAGCTTCCACGCCTCGTACGTCTTGCGGACGTGCAGCAGCCGCGCTAGGGGCACGCCGACCAGGCGGTTCGACCGGAACAGCATCGCCTGCATGGCCTGCAGCTTCTCGAACACCCGCGCGCCGCCCTCGTCATCGGTGATGCCGAAGCTCGCCTTGGCAATGATTTCGGCGGCGTTCTTGACGACGCCGCTCTCCACGTCGATCACGCTCTGGCCTGAGGCCACCGCCTCGCTCCACTCCCCAAGCATCTTTGCGGTCGTCTCCTCCATGAGGCCGATCATGTCCTGCACACATATTACAATATATTAACAGATTTACTGCGTTTCAATCGATTGAAATCATAGATTTCTTTCACTCGATGTGTTATCTGTTCGTTCGTCGGATCGTGCATATATCATTTGATTTATACTCAGTCAGGGATTTTTGTCCGATATACATCACGAAATTATATATATTCTTACTATAGAAAAATATTGTTCACTTGTTAATCAGTTTTTTTAGCCGTTAGCATCTAACGGTTGCTGTTGTCAAGTAAAACATACCATTATTTTTACTCGATTGAAAATTAACAACTCCCGTATATTAATTAAGGGTGATATTATATTTCAGACACCTAAAAATAACATGTTTGTATCAGGCAACATCCTCGGTTGTTGGATCCAATTGGACAAATGTGATTTTTCCTTCTTCATCTGACCATCGCTCTCTCTCCCGCTCACCCGCCTCTGTCTCTGCCCACCGCCGTCCTCCTTCACCCATCTACTCCATCATCGACCTCCTTTGCTCATCCTCGTGTGCCGCCGCCCTCCTCCACCGGTCTCTGGTAGCGGGAGCACTACCGGATCCACTACTGTCTTCTGTCGTTGCGCTAACCAATCCCCCACTACGCTCTCATGTCGTTAATCCCGCCCACCGCCTATGGCACCGATGCTACCTTTGTCACCTCGTTGCAGTCAAACCACCGTGCCCAGCCTCCATCTAAATTCGACACCCCAAACTGCCCACCGTAAAAACCCCCTCCTCTAATCCGATAACGGCGTGTTCATACGGATTTCAGCGCATGTACTTAGGAGATGTGATTAATCAATTCGTGTTACGATTACGTTTATTATCAGTGCATGCATACATGCATGCGCGCACGCACGCATTTCAAAGCAGGAGAGCAAACATATATACTCCGTAGGAGAGTATGCACTGTACGTACGTTGAGGTTGGTGGCGGAGAAAGCAGGCGTGATGATGTGGCGGTGGCGGGCCCACTCGTCACCCTCAGCCATGACGAGCCCCCTGCCGAACATTGGCATGCGGTCGCGGCGGAACACGTCGGGTTTGCCCCAGTGCTTGCCGAGCGCGCCGGCGGTGGCGTACTTGAGGAACTCCGGGTCGGCCACGTACAGGAAGGGCTCCGTGCCCAGCCAGTACACGAACACCTTCCCGAACGCCCCGCGCCACCGCGCGAAGTACGGGAACACGCCGCCGTGGATGTCACTGCTCACGCCCGGGCCCGGCGCCGCCGCGGTTCTGTTCTTAGTTGCCGTGATCTCGACCAGGTTGCCCAAGGGAAAGGACGGTCTGGGCCCGTCAAAGCCGGCACTGCGGAGGCGGCGCCTGGTCGCGGCAGGGGAGAGCCATGCAGCGTAGATGAAGGAGCAGAGCAGGACGGCGAGCACGGCCATGGCGCCGCCGCATGCCAGGTTACCTGCTGCTACCAGCTCCATGTGCGTGCTGTTTTGTTTGCTTGGTGATGAGAATGAGACGTTGAGACGGTGGCAAATCGATGGGGTTTATATAGGGCGGAGGTCGGAGGAGGAGGAGGAGGACTTGGTATCGTCATGCATGTCGTGTCGTGTGTGAGCCTGGCTGGGGCGCGCAGGTGCTCCGCCCCCCAGATCGAGCAAAGAGACGGACGGAGAAGGGTTGCACTTCCTCCTATGGATGGGGTGGTCGTACCTGTGGTTTGACCGGTCAAATCAAAGGCCGAAATGGCGATCAAATCAAAGGCCGAAATGGCGATCGTCTCCTTCTATATTCAGACTGCGCTGCGAATATGCTCGCCGCTGGACTTGTTACCTTCTCTCTCGGCCCTGACGTCGTCTCCCACAGGCGACACGTGGGCGACTCCGTGCCCCGCCAAAATTTTTCAAAAATCAGAGGCTGGCAGCGGCGACGGCAGAGGGTGGTGGCGGCGGCCGGTGGGTATCACCAAGCAGTGGCTCCACTTCCTTCCCTTCCCTTTTCCTCTCCTCCCCTCTCTCTCCTCTTTCCCTTTGTGGTTCAATGCGATGAGTTAGGTTGTCTGGATCCGTGTGAGAGGGGCCGGATCTAGGTGGCGGCAGACACTTCCGCTGGTTGGCGACGTCGGAGCTAGCGTGTTGGCTGCGCCGCTCCGGTGTTGCGGTCCTCCCGGCGCATTGGCTGCATGGCTCTGATGTTGCGGCCTCCAGTGGCTAGATTGAGGTCGATGGGTCGTGCTCTAGGCGGAGGTCGTGCTTTTGCGTTGCCTACCCTTTCGGTCATGTTCCGACGTGCTTCGCCATTTTCGGGAGGCGCGTGTGGTTTCACGCCTCGATAGCGACCGGATATGCTTGTCCCCGCTGAGATCCGAGTCGGCTGTGTTTGGCAACGTGTGCGGGTGGCCGGATCTGCGCTCTGTTGTTGGTGGGTGCACGTGGGTGGCAGCTCCCACGCTCCGTAGTCGAGTTGTGCACCTTCGGCCGATGTGTTGTCAGTCGCCGCGGGCGCGCCGTGGCGATTTGTTGTTTCTTGCGCGGCCTGATGGGGTATGTCGGTGTCGGCTGCGGTCACCTGCAGGCACGGTTTGGTCATGGTCGCGCTTGGAGGCACGGTGGGCAGGGTCCGTGTGCGGCCAGGTTTGCGCCTCGTCTCCGGGTCCTTCGTTGGTGCGCGTGGCAAACCTAGCAACTGGTAGGTCCTGCGCTCCACCGCTGTTTGGCGCCCTTTCGACCGGTGCGTCACTAGTTGTAGTGGTGTGGGCGCGGGCGCATCGTGCATGCCTACGCTTCTACCCTGTGCCGGACCGCCCCTTTCCTCTGCAGCTTGCTGGGGGGACGGTGTCGACGTCGACAGATGCTGGAGGGCTGGTGGTTTGGCCATGGAGGCGGTCACACTTGGCGACATGGTGGCTTGTCTATGCTGCCAAGTGCTACGCTCGCTTGCCGCGTTCGTCATGTGCCGTGCTGCCAGGTCTGCTGCTCTGCTGGGCATTGATCAAAGCGTTGGCCACCTGCTGGGTCTACCATGGTCTTGCCTGCTTATTGCTTTCTTGAATGGTTCTTGGGGCGGCAGAGTCGCAGCGAAAGCCTTGCCCGGTTGTGTGCCAGTGTCAAAGACGTTAGCATCCTTGGGCATCATCTCCTTCGTGAAGATGTCATTGGGGCAATTCCTCCTCCCTTTGGCTCCGCTGGGTGAAAACCCTGACCGTCTCTTCGATCGAGCAACAATGGCATCATTGTCGCTCCCTTCCTGAAAGCATCGCCTCGGATGCCCACCACGCTCTTCGATGTCTACATATTTCTTTTGTATGTTGATCCCTACGTCCTCGGTTCACAGTGACTCTTCATTCTTTTTGGCTCTTCTCGACAGCGGCTTGCTTCAATGCGCGCTCCTTTGAAGCGACACGCTATTGGCTTGCACAACAGAAAGATGCGGCGTGGGAGTAGAGCTCCACCGATCGAGTTTGTGAGGAGGCAGAGAGGTGTGGCGTGGGAGCTGGGCTCTGCCGACCGAGCTTGTGTGGGGGCAGAGAGGTGCGGCGTAGGAGCAGGGCTCCGTCGATCGAGTTTGTGAATGTGTCTGTTGTTTAGTTGGTTAGTGTGCGAGTTGAGTTAGGTTGGTCTTGTCTATTGTCCAGATGTGCCTTCTGACGTGAGCGTCATCTGTTGAGCCAATGTCGTATTATCGTCGTGGGGTCTTTGTGTTGATTTTTCTCTCTGAAACCGTGCATCTATTAAGATTTTTTTTACCCGATTTCACTTATAAATTAGATTAACTTTTTTCTTCCTTTTAATATATGACCGGCTCGAGCTCTAGCTAGCCGTGTTTGATTTTCAAAAAAGAATATGCTCGCGGCTCCTTGTTAATTTCTTTTCCCGGCTAGACTTATGATTATATATGTCACTTATCTTTGTTTATCCTTAAAGCTAATGTTCCAAACATAAAAGGGAAAAGGGCACCGTGTGCTAGCTAGTCTGAAAAAACAGTCAGAAGGTGAAGATTAAAAACGTTCTACTACTTGCAGTAAAGTACTGCACACAGTTATACGTGTTCGACTCATCGCAGAAAAAAACAAAAAGTTATGTGAGCGTCTACATTGATTGATTCTGGTAGACTTAATACTCCATCCTGTAAAAATACATAATATTTTTTTATTTTTATAGTGTTTGACGTGCAACTAATTTTTTATTAAAATATAGTTATAATATCTAATAAAAATATAATATTATAAGAATATTTTTCAGGATAAATCTATACGTAGATGATTTTTATATTTTTAAAATAAATATTTTAGAAGCTATTGACATAATCTAAGCGGTGTACGGTAATATAACTATATGGTATATACATTTAAGGAGTAAACTGTATATGGATAGAATATATTGTACACATATATAATAACTTCGGATATTACGGAATTGAATCTGCGGTATCTGATACACTTGAAAATCTAGATGTCGTATACTAGAAAAATCTTAATTGGTTGTCCAACTCGAGAACGACTAATATCTAAATCGGATCCATATGCTTTGTCATGGCAGACAATATGAATGATTCCCTATCAGCTACTATCGGTGATATGGGAACCGGGGTCCTCGAATCCTGAGGTCAGGACAGCAGAGTGCCACATGGCGTCTTTTCTCGGGGACTTCTCCCCAAGGTCCGAGAAGACCAAGTTCCGGGAGAGGGTGCTCGGAGCCATGAACAGTGGTCCCCGAGTATCTGAGTTTCCCGAGGACCCGAGAAGCCGAGTTCCGGGAGAGGGCGTTCGGAGTCATGAATAGTGGTCCCCGAGTACCCGAGTTTCTCTAAGACCCGAGAAGCCAAGTTTCGGGAGAGGGCGCTTGGGGCCATAAACAGTGGTCCCCGAGTGCCCGAATTCCCCGAGGACTAAGAAAAGACATATCCGGGAGAGAGTGCTCGGGGCTATGAACAGTAGTCCCCGAGGACTTGAGAAGCCCCTTGCCGGTGGACCCCACAAGGGCTCAACGGTGAGGTGTCAATTGGTGAGAGGCCCGATGCTGCATTTAAGAGGGAGCATGGCCTGTCACTTCCAACCACTCCCTCCACGCCTGCTGTCAGTCCTTGCCACCGCCTGGCAGGAAGGCGTGGGGACATTTAATGCGGTGGGTCCCATCGCGCGTCATCCGGCACGCCTCAGGATATCATCGCAGGGCTCGAGGCATATCGCCTGCCGCCCTGCTGTGTCAGGCTCGCTCTGGCCGGGCGGGCACGCAGGGTTGCTCGGTGGCTGCCCGGTGACCCCTCTCCGCTGCACCCGCTGAAAAGCTGGATGATGACGATAGGACCGGACGGGAGCGCGTTTTCAACCCGCGTAACATCAAACTGCAGCCCATGATAGTTACTTTCCATTTATAGCGTCTTGAGACTTACGCCATCCTTTCTGGGCACGCTAGGCCACCCCGACAATATAAAAGGTGGGGGTGTGTCCTAACGATGAGGACAAGTTCTTCAGGAATGAGACAAGCTGACGAAGAATAAGAAAGCATGAAGCTCTAGACTTAGACAAAAACCCTTGTAACGCAAGAGATCCTCGTAGAGGCATTTTCAGAGCATTTATAGCATACACACAGGAGTAGGGTATTACGCTCCGTGCGGTTCGAACCTGTCTAAAATACTATGAGCATTTATTTTCTCTAGCATCAGATCATACATCCCATCTGTATCTCATTTACTCTCATTTAATTCAGATACGAGGTAGATTCAGAATCATCCTCCGGCCGAATCTCAAAGGAGTCCCTCCGAATCTCCGCTTGTGAAGTTCATCCTCCGACAGCTACGATTGGATAGCATGCGGTATACCACCCTATATAAAGTAGGGAACCAGATCCCTAGAAAGAAGAGTATCTACAACTTGATACAAGCATCAAAACTATAAGCGATATTCGGTGACATTATTTTTAGTTTAATTTAGATACAACCTATTTCTCTTTAAGATACCCTACGCACCAAGACTAAACGAAGGGAGTAGTTAAATACTAGCTTAGTTTGGCTTAGTACTACTCCTGAAGTATAGATGCATCAGCTGGGAATCCCCAGGAAAGCTCGATCGATTGCACGTGCATACGCCTTTTCGATCAAACCCTCGTGCTTAATTAGTGAAGAAATTAGGAGTATTAACTTGTCTACTGTTATATGTACCTATGATTTATTCATTGTTTTGACAGCATTATATATATTACCCGTTAAGTAGCTAATTTCCAATGAGTCCTAAAGTAGGAAATCTCGGAAAGAAAGAACCTAGTATTTAACTACTCTTTCCTTAGTATTTAACTACCCTTTCGTTTAGAAATAGTAGATGTATTTTTTTTAAAAAAGTTAAAATTTATATATTTTGACTAATATTTAATCAAATTATAAGAATGATAGTGTATAAAAATTATACAACTAGATTTACAATTCAAAATAATTTCACACTATACATGTTTTGTAGCTATAAATGATATATTTTATAAGAAAAACTTAGTTAAAATTCAATTTTGAATACCCATTCTAAAAGAAATATGCCTACTATTTCTGAACGGAGGAGATAGTGTAGAGCATTTCAGGTATAACTCACATGAGAAGGAACATAGTATCACTAAAAGATTAACAATTTTTTCCCATGGTTTATATTTGGAAGTGGCCAACGGTTTATAGCATTTTATGAAGAATATAATATTGTGGGAAATGAGTTTGTTGGCGAAATGATGATGTTGGTGGTTTGTTAAAAGTGTCGGGAAAGATACAGATTACTTTAGAAATTAAATCTGTCAGAAACTCGAAAAAGTACCAAAGAGTAAAAAAATTGTCGGTTACTCATAAAGAATTGTGGTAAAAAATTGGAACTCTTGTAGTATATAGTAGTATGCTCCATTGCGCACTGCACGTTCATAAAAAAAGAGGCGTCATCTGGGAACCACGTCTTGGTGGGGTTGCTCTTTTTAGCTATAGCTTGGTGGCTCCAGGAATTAAGTTATATATTATATATATATATTGTGATTAATATTCCTGAGAGCTATCTAATCGGAGGGAGACGGATCCGATCGACCCGTTTGTTGGCGGAGCAGCTATCTAGCATTATTTCATGATAAGGTAGCGATCTATATATTTATGTAGTGATCGATCGAGTGCCGTCCATGCTTTTCCGAGTTGAACACACGAGTGTGCCGTCCACTCAGCCGCAGAAGTGGATGGATAGAGGCGTTCGACTCTCTCCCTGATTACTTCACTTGCGCTGATTTTGAGAGACACCGGTACGTACATAACTAAGGATCTAATTGGTTATGTGCTTTGATCGTTATATATCCAGACTTATCACTTCATCATGCTTGGTTGTATGAATAGGTGGATCTCTTAGTCACACTGGAATAATACAAAAGAGTTCCTAAGCCATATACTCCATAAAAAGAAGAGATGGTCAAATGGGTGGCTTGTCCCGGCATGATATATGCCTATTTAGGCACGATTTGGTTAGATTCGTTAGTTAAACGGATTATATCGTGTCAGTCCACGTGTCACGATGTCAAACTAGATACGATTCACTTAGGATTGAGTCGTACCGTGCTGGCCTGTGACATGATAGGTTTAATATTATTTTTTTCTTGTCAGTCCAGTAACATATAAAAATAAAAAAAAAACATAAAAATCGACAGGTGTAGGAATCCAAGTCACAATCTTTGTGTAATAGAGATAAATAATTCGTTGGTGCCTGGCAACAGCGAAACGAATTGTATTCCGTTCAACGGTGATGGGTCGTTGGTCGTCCGTACCGACCTAGCTTGCCCTGACCAGACGCGCCGCTTTTCTGCATACTGCAACGAGCAAAACAAGCATCCCCTGAAACTCGCGGCACGCGTGGCCTCCTCCTGGGCCACCTCTGCCCTATCCATTGATCTACACGGATCTTGGCCGGATCCCAGCCGTCTTTTCTTCTCTCTTAATTTCGTCGCTTCGCCAATCGATTGCTTTCTCCTCCTTTTTTTAAGTCGTTGGACGGAGGAGGAACTGAGCAAGCTGCGCATTGTTGAGGGCATCATTGGTGCATGCGCCGCACGGTCCAAATATTGAAATATCTTATTTATGCCGTCTAGCTTGGAAAATTAAGTGGATTTTGTATCTACTTTCAAAGAAAACATCTTTTGTTCAATCCATAGGTACTGTAATAAAGTTCACATGCGGAGCCACCGCCAAATGCATTAGCGAGCTCCAATCTGCTACAGACCAGAAGCCATATATATATCTACCATGTTTTGTATATAGACCACGCACGTAGCTACAAAATGAACAGCTAATTAATTAAAGTAGCCATCTCTTTGCTTGCGCGCGGGCCGGGGTATGATCATATATGATGAATATGATATGATGGCTACGTGAAACGATTCACCGCAGAAATGCGCTGATGGATGCATTCTCATCAACGTTTTCCTTAATTGTCAACGATGCTTTCCGGAAACGGCGAGCACAGATTGGCCGGCTAGCTAGCTCGACGTACCATACTCCTTTGCCTTTTCTTTTCTTTTCTTTTCTTTTTTGTGCCAGAAATCACTCGCAGCACAAAGCACTGCTACCTCTCCATTGGATAAAGTGAAAATAACAGTTGATGCCGCTTCAAAATGAAATGACGTCGTGTGTAGCGACAATTAATCGGAAATCAACCAAATTTGATTCCCAAGTGATGGACTGCTTGAGAGTGCAAAGGTATATGTGTGTATATGCGACCTTTCCTTGAGAGTTGAGAGTGCATTATCGTTACAAGTAATTATGGTAAGAAATCGATATATCTATAAGTATCTGGAATTATATTAATTGAACCAGTAGATATCCGTACACTATATATGCACATAATCTGAAAATCGTGCGTGATATTGTAAATGCACGAGGAATCTGAATGCATGCATGAATGTAGATAGATACATAAATCATGAATCATTGCATCGCGACGGCGCGGGTGGAGTTCGACGACGGCGCGGGTGGAGTTCACCGACGACACGAGTTGCACATTGCCTAGCTTAGCTTCTAGAGACTAGCTAAACGTCGTGATTAATTACTGTATCCATCCTAGTCATCGTCTTCTTCTTCTTTTATAATTTTCACAAATCAAATTACAACTGTTACCTCCAACTACCAAGGCCCATTAGTCATCCCCGATTAAAAGTCTCCCCTACTATACTCCTCCTCGCCGTCGCTGCCGCCGCCGCAGCAAGCCATAAGCCCCACCCTCCACACCCCTTTGCTCCTTCGCGCCACCTCATTGCCGCACTCACCTCCCCTGGCCTCACCCTCAACTCACATAATGCGATACTGGTCATCGATCCTTCCTATACCATGATAGGATTCTAGTGTGCAAAGAACATGGATCATAAACAAATGATATTCCTAGCATAAAAATCTGTATACTAACTAACATACAGTCCAGGGGTTCTTTCAACATTTTGGCTGGGTTCAGACTTTTGACGGTGCCAATTTTTGTCACATGAGGGTCGGTGGCATAATTTTTCAAAGTGCTATGATTGTATCAAAGAAATGTCTGCTTCTGGTGGCGATCTAACATTTATGTTCATGGCTGCAATTAACATTGTGTCTTGTCTATTGGGTATTTGCATTAGTAAAACATGTACACTAAGTCAGCTATACATAAAAGTCATCGTCCTGATCCGGAGAAATAATTAAACTATGATAAGGACGGATATTCTATTCTTACTTACAGGCACTTACACACGGAAGATTAAGCAGGAAACTTTGAAATTGCAACAAACTTATCTTAGTGTTAAACTAAAATTAGATAGAACTGCTCCACATTTTATTTCCATGTTGCATCAATGCAGTCAGTCATTTCCACCACCATTATATCCCTCTAGATTATCGTGTTTTCAGAAATAAGAGAATGGATCCAGGACGGTTAGTTAATATGTCATCTCTAGAGAAAGCAAACTAGCAATGATAATAAATAGACAAAATTATGTAGATACCATTACAAAGATATTTATATTTACAAATATCATCGGATATGAGAATGATATATGAATTTTAGGATCACATGTCATAGAGACACTGATAATATTTTTTAACTTAGTTGATTTTTAGAAAATAAAAAGACTTGCACAACGACGTATAGTAGTACGAGTAGGGGAACTTTGGGAACAGTGTTATTCCCATTCAAATGTGCCCTAACAGAATTCCACTTGATGAAACGTGATGTTTGCCTGCCATGCGCCGCGCAGTTATGTGCATCCAACAAGTCCTAGGAGACCCATTTTTCTTAAACGCTAAGGTGCGATTCGAGGAGGACGAATTTGGGTTTCATTTGGTGGCCATCTTGCTGGGCCTGACGGTTTGGTGAGCTCGAATGGCCGGCCTAAACAAGGTTTCATTTCATCTCTCTCTGCTCTCTCTGTGCTGAGATGGAGCGAGCAGCAACAGCCCACCACAGGTTGACGAGGAGCGCAGCGCAGTGGTTCAAGGATGTAAAGGTGGTGGTGGTGGTCACGAGACCTGTATGAGTATGAGGCCACAAGCGAAGCGAAGCGATTGCTTTTGAGTGCACAAGATGCATACATGCTGATACCATTGTACGTGTACGCAGGCAGCAGAGGCTAGAGAGAAACCACTTCAGGCTTTTTTTTGTTTGTTTCGGAACTCAAAGTGAGAAAATAAGTTAAAATATGTCTTATTTTATTTGTGATAAGTGATTGATAAGTTTTTTATTTAGTTTAGTGAGTTTTGAATTGCTTGAACTTAGTTTGAGTATTTTGATTATAAACGAACTGGATATGGAGTTGGAGAAATATATTTGATTATCTCATAGTGTGCATGTGACAAACGCAACTTAATGGTCGTTGATGGGTGATCGGAGCTAAACGAGTGTTTGGTGCCAGATGGTGAAGAAGGCCGAACGGAGTTAAGAGTGATCCTATCTATACACGTGGAGATAAAGCAAAGTATAAAACGGAGGATAAAAAGGTGTGTTGATAAAGTCAAACGAAATGGATATCTATGCAAGTAATAAGGCAACCGAGGGACCGGGAGCGGAAGAGACATAAAATTCACGTAAAAAATTCACGTAAAAATTCACGTAAAAAAAACTCAATTGAGTATTGAATTTCAATTTTATTGGATTTTCAAATGTGGTTTTTCAATCAGAATTTTTGGGTTAGGTCTGAATTTTTGTTGTGTTTTTCTTTATGGTGATCTTTTTTAAGTATATTAGATAAATAAAATAGATTATTTATTTCGTAAGAAATTTATAAAATATCTATTACTCTTTTTTAATCTATCTGGATCCTACGTGCTAGTGAATTAGAGCAGCCAGGGAAGCTTCGCAAAAGTTGCTCGAGAGAGGCAGGCGAGTGTAGGGGATCGGCTGCAGCGTCGCCGTCAGGAAGGAAACACTCTGTTCTGCTCTGCTCTTGTGTCACCACCGAATTCGCAGGCTGCGCAGCCTCAATCCCAACCTCTCCTGGGAATTAAAAAGGCTTTCCTTTCCTTTCCTTTCCTTCTCTTCCACAAGCTGCTCGCTGTCGCTGGCTCACTCAATACAGTAGTGACCCACACTCCACTCCTCTCCTCTCCTCTCCACAGCTAACTAGCATCCGATCCACTACTGCTTCTGCTTCTGCTTCTGCTTGGCCCAGGACGCTGCTACCTGTTGCTGTCCCCTGCCTTGCCCCTGCTACGCTACTCATCAACAAACGCTTGCTGCATCTATCTGCTACTTATCAGTTCCATCCACAGCCAGTTCAGTACTCCAGTGGCTGCCTGACTGTGTATGTGTGGCCATATGACACCCTATGTTTTTTCTGTGGCTAGCAAAATGGTGACAAATACTCCTGGATATATATTTGAATTTCCCCGTCTCGTCTCGCAACGTCGACGTCTTGTTATAATTCTAGTACGCTGATAGCTATGAGTGGATAAGTGGACGGATAAAGATACGGATCGCCCCTAGTTTAGTTTCTCCAAGGATTTATAGAATTATTATTGTGGACTCTCCAGACATAACTCTGAACTCTGAAGAAGGCATGCCAAATTTTCTCTTTTATTTGCGACAACGAAGACAGTGTACTGCTACTTTCGGTTGGCAGATTTGTAAAATATGAGCAGCATATAGTTTGCGTGCGACGAAAAGGGACTGAATAGCTACCAAAGTTGCTAATTTTGGAAGCATTGTTTAGGTTGGAGCTGAAAGTAGGCCATGCATGCGGATGATGCCCTCAGTAGCTAGCTACTCGTTTTCAATTAGCATTAGCCGCGACTAACCAACTTGCCTGGCGGTACAATGTTTTGGCCGGTTACAGGACTAATTGTAGTCTGGCAAGTTAGGCATCCAACCTGGTGAAAATCTCCATCACAAGATATCAAGTCTATATGTTGAATGTATGAACCTTTGAAGAGTACTATACCAGTGTGGTTTTGGGATCATGCATGAGAACTAATATGTCTAGCCAACTTGTATACTGAAAAGGGGTATATGAATGGTCGTTTTAACTAAATCCCAATCCTACCTTTCCACAAAGAAGAAAGTAAGAAAAAGAAAGGCCACGAGTTTTCATCTGGTCGTTTAGCCGATTATATATATGTGGTTTTCATTTCATGTCGTAATCAGGGGCCCGCTGTTGAGGGAGAGAGATCTTGGGTCTTTTTGTGGAATATGTTTTTCAGTGTTCTTGGATAAGAGCCGCTGAGCCGCACTGAACAGGGAGACCTACTACAAGATAGGTCTCCAATTTATTATTTATTCTCCAAATTAAATCTTTTACTGATTGGGATTTAGCTTGGAGTTAGTAGTAAAGCATATATGTACTTTGTCTTGTAGGAATCATCGATCCTGGTCTCTCTGTTTTTTTTAAGATCGATCTTTTTTATTCTCTTTCCCCACTGTCGCTATTGAGTTTTCCCTGTGTCGTATAGCTAAGAGAATGTTGACATCTGCTTAGCATTTGTCCACTACTCGTTGGTGATTACCTGGTCAGGTCCAATTTAAGGATGAAGACATAAAGTTCTTGGAGCTGCAGGAAGTCTATCTCTTAGGGGAGAACGAAGGAGAACCTCAGCTCAGGTAGGTAGTAAGTTGACTAAAGCAAACTACGCATATATAGTATGAAATGATATGATTGAAGGTAGCTAGCATTCGCAAGTCATCACTAAGTAGTTCCTTGAAGCATTAAGTAATGTTTGAAGAGGGACGATCGATGCATCATTAAAGTATGTGGTGAGGCGCTAATTATAAGGGCATGTTGAAGTAATTAATCAGAAACACATGATATGATATGATGCAGTGGAGTCGAGCATGCATGAAGCAAAGAGGGATGCATGACTTGACAAGGAACAATTAAAAGATGATTCTGGCACATGGTGCTGTGCAGGAATAATAAGGTTGCCCTGCCTTGCCCACCAATCAGTGACTCTGTTGGTTTGGTTGCCCATGACATGAGCAAAGCCAAACACCTGCATGCCACACTCCTCTAGTCCTCTTCTCAAGGTGATCGATGAAGCCAGCACAGCATCCATACTCTCCCTCCACTCCACGCCACTATCTTAAGTAACCTGGACTAGTTATAATGCAACTCCATCAGCAAGGAATAACCTCACAACAAGCAAGCAAGCTAGTACTTTCTCCGTTTAAAAATATTAGATCTATTTCTTCTAGATTCGGTCTTCAAAGTTAAATTTTAACTCAGTTTTTCTCACAAAATATATCATTTATACATATTAAACATATATAGTATGAAATTATTTTAAATTATGAACCTAATTGTATAATTTTTATACACTAGACATTCTTATGACTTAATTAAATATTAGTTGAAGTACACAAAATTTGACTTTTCTAAAAAAAATATGCATATTATTTCTAAACGGAGGGAGTACTTACTTATACAAGTGTCGCTGTATAATTTAGTTTGAATATGACTTGGGGTTGGGGAGTGGTGGCCCACTCACTAATCTGTCTATGGGTAGTACCCAAACACTACATATGATGAGTAGTTATGAATACTAACTGCATTATAGGGACTAGTTGACACACCCGTTCATTATATTTGAGGGATCGGAGGCGAGGCAGATCCATCAAATGCGGCCCTAACATAAATAGTTTGGTGATCAAAATCAAATCAAATGCAGTTGCAGTTGAAGGCTACCACTTGCACTCTCGTCGGCACAGACAGATTGATGCAGCATGGTGGGTTGGGGTTGGGGTTGGGTGTCCATGGACTGCGCATGCGCCGCATGTTCTCTCCAATAATCCCATCCACAATTTCTCCCTGCCCCAAATAGAGCATTGTTTCTTTCTCTCTCTCAACAAGCTGATGGATTATTGTTCCCTCGCCCCCTGTTAATTAACTCTATCCGATCATCCAGTTTCTTTTCCTTGCCGATCAAAAATCATGATCTGATCGATGGTTACGGATCGAAACCCAAGATAGAGGCAATGTGGGTCACAATTTTTAATGTGGACATTAGAGATGGTGCATGCCTTGGTCGACTACTTAGAGTAGAAAAACATTTCTTATTAATTAATTGTCATTGGGTTGGTTAATAATTATCAGTTGACTACTTAGAGTAGAAAAACATATATGCATGTTCTAGCTACCTAATATAGTGTGTGTGTGTGTGTGTGTATAATTCATTAATAGGATCCTTAAAGCTACCTAATTGCTAATCATAGGCAGGATCATGGAAAGCGTACCTCAAGGCACTCATCTTTTTATGCACTGCCCAAGTATATATGGCAAAGCATGCATGTACTACGGACTGGATTGCACTGCAAGTTGAGTTTAGCTACTCCACCAAATTAACCCAGGCTACTCCAGTCCAGTCCAGTCCAGTCCAATGGGATCCGATTCGAACAAATTCGAAACTAATTAAAGAGAAATCCATCAACGGACAAAATGCATGCAACCACTAACTAATTATTAGTGTCAGTGGGATCCAAGAGAAAACGAAACGAATTACAACTGGTAGCATCGGAGAGCTGGATTTTTATTGGTTTAGCTTAATTAGAAAGCAAGTGATTATTAGTACTGATTAGGCGATGCAGTGCAGTGCAAAGGACATGCAGGTGATCGATCCGTGAGAGAGAAACATTATACTGTACGTATTTAGCTAGGGTGGAGATGCATGCAGCAGGTGATTAATATAGGCTTGAGAGAGAGAGAGAGTGACATCTGCACCACCACTAGTACCTCACTACCTCCTCCTAATTTTAGTTGCTAACTGCCAAGCAAGCTAGCTGTTCATGATGGATCAATTTGTTATTTCGAAAGGGAGAAATTAAAATTAAACAGTGTGTTCCCGATCAATGGAAATTGCTAAATACAACTGCCCAAGATTTCACTATATCCCATTAGTTTATTTGTGGAAACAAGAATCCATCACAAAATGCGTCAAATTAATTATACTATATATGAGCTGAAAATGTATCAGGAATTTCAGAGGAAATACCAATCCAAACACAAGTGGTAAGAGTGAATATGCAGCAGCAGCTCAAAATTAAAGTGGAGAAAAATAAAGCAGACCATTTTTCCTGTGGTTCCGATCCAGCCTTGCAGTGTAACACCATCACCCCAGGAATCACACAATGCATTGCATTGCATGGTCCATCCACTCCCAGGGAATATATATATTATGCTTTCTTCCTTTGCTTTCCTCTCTCTTGCTGCTCTTCTCTGCTACTATTGCTCACTCACCACTCCTGCTTGGATCCCTTCCTTTCTGTCTCTCCCACATACTGTGTAGTGGTGGCCCAAACAATTTCCACAAAGTTTAATTATTTAGCAGTGCACCTTGCATTGCTTCATCGTCCAGGTAAATTAACGTGGCAGGAGCCAGACCTCACAGTCACAGCATTAGTACTAATCCAGCACAGCACTTGAGTATCATTAAGGCTAGCATTTGGGGCTAAATTAAGGCTAGCTAGCTATTCATGAATTAATTTGCACGCATGTTTTACACATTTACATCAATTGCAGCCAGCCTTTTTAACACACCCGGTAATCCTATTTTTCACCTGGCAGCGTGCGCGTTAATTCCTTGGCCACCAACTAACCGTCCCGGCCACTATTACTGGAGTATAGCTATCTAGCTTCCTCCCCCCCCCCCCCTAACAATAGTACCAGTAGTAATTAACCACCAAAACCTCTCTCTCTCTCTCCTCTTTTTCTCTCTACACAACAAGTCAACAAGGGGGATGGGGAGGTTATAAGAGTTGGCAACAAAGCTTGGATGAGAGAGACAGGTGGAAGAGAAGAGAAGAGAAAGAAAGCCGGCTAGCTTGGTTTCGCCATAGTACTACACTCTTTTCTCTCTCTAGCTAAATACTCTATATGGTGTATTAATAAGCGAAAGGAAACTTTCATCCTTTCCATTGATTGTACTAGCTAGTCGATCAAGATAGCGGCTAGTTATTAAGCTGCTATTGTGCATGCAAAAGCAAAACGCCCTCCCCTCTCCTCTCCTCTTCGTCTCTTCTCCTCCCTCCCAATAAAAAAGGCAGCGGCCGGCCTAGCTACACCCCACACACAACATACTCCGGTCCTCTCCACAACCCCCACTCTCTCTCCACCTTTCTTGCTTCCGCGACATGCAAACGGAGCTGTCCGAGAGGGAGAGCAAGCCAGCGCTCATGGCGCCCACGTCCTCCACGGAGCACTCCGGCGAGCTGGTGGACAGGCACCAGCCCCTCGCCGCCGTCGTGAAGCGCAAGCGCACCAAGAGGCCGCGCCACCAACCGCTGGCGTCGTCCGCATCCTCATCGGAGAGCACGACCACCGAGGAGGAAGACATGGCCCACTGCCTCATCCTCCTCGCCCAGGGCGGCGCAGGGGCGCCCCACGCCGCCGTGGACTCCAAGCCATCGCCATCACCGGCGCCACAGCTGCCGGCGCAGCAGCAGGCACAGCCGTTGCACCCGGCCGCCGCCCCGCCGGTGGTGGTCAAGAGCGAGAGGTACACGAGCCGAAAGTACACGGAGGCGGCGACCACGGCGGACGGCGTCAGGGCCGGGTTCTACGTGTACGAGTGCAAGACGTGCAACAAGTGCTTCCCCACCTTCCAAGCGCTCGGCGGCCACCGCGCCAGCCACAAGAAGCCACGCCTCGCCAACGCCGACGAGGAGATCGCCAACACCAACGCCATCATCATCACCACCACCATAAAGCAGAAGCCACCGATGGCGACAGCATCGCCGCCGCCGCCGCCGCCTCCCCCTCAGGTCGAGATCGCCGTCTTCCCGGACGTCACCACCGCGCTGTGCCTCAACAACGTCGCCGCAAGCAGCAGCAAGCTGAGAGTGCACGAGTGCTCGATATGCGGCGCCGAGTTCGCATCGGGGCAGGCGCTGGGCGGGCACATGCGGCGCCACCGGCCACTGAACGCGCCGGAGCGCGCGGTGACCGCGATCACCACGGACACTAAGAAAGAGGGGAGCGCAAGCATCAACCTAGAGCTCGACCTCAACCTGCCGGCGCCGTCCGACGAGGAAGCCGTGTCGCTTCCACCCCCGTCCCCGCCACCGGCTGTTGTGCTCGGTCTCGGGCAGTTCAGCGACGGCAAGAAGGCTGGCCTTATGCTGACAGCCTCAGCGCTGGTGGATTGCCATTATTGACATGAGCCCTGGCCTAGCTCATGAATTCTTTTCTTAAACGTACACTGATTGATCTTTTTATTTTTCTTCTGGGGGATCTGAGCAATTACTTACTTAGAATTTATTCTTATTATGGTATATATCTATCTATCTATCTATCTATCTATCAAGGAAAGTGTAACATATATATAATTGATTCTTTCAATTCTTTGGTTTAATATACTATACACTCTAGTAATATATTAACATTTATATATATTAATTGGTGACGGAATTGGAATTAAAATTCCATTTGCTGGAAAATAAAAGGTTTCGCCACTTGGAGTGAGTGTGTGTGGGAGTGACTAGTGAGTGGAGGGGCGACAATGCCACATCTTCTCAACGAAGAAATTAAGGGAGTGGGTGTAATGTTATCTATGGCCGCTTGCTAGATATTACTTTTTTTTTTGCATGTCCTAATTTAGTTCTGTCCAGTACCAAAATATGTCGCTGTACAAAATATATTTATCGAATATTCTTGGGTGTTTGATGAATAATAGCTAGCACATCATGCAGTGCCCGTTTCGATGGTACTCTATCTTTTATGGACTTTGTGGTGCACGTTTCCTTTCCTTTTGAGCTACAACCTTACCAGCATGGGATCGGAATTGAGAGGGTTAATTGCAAGCAAGAAATTAAGACGATTGAAAGCTATCAAGTTTATCTGCTACTGCATTCTAGCTAGTGATCGATATCTCTTGCTTTGGATGTGTTGGTTTAAATGGTTTATCCACCACCAAGTAAGTAGATTAACTTGTCAAGTGGATCTCACCATCCAATCAGAATTATATTGGCCAACTCATTTGTTTGAGAGCCTCCTGAGCTAGCACCTGATCAAGAGACATAGGATTGAATTGAACCGTACTAGTATATACTATATATGCGTGTATTTTTTTTTCCCTGACGGTGTGTGTGCACGTACCTGCAGCTAGATAAGGTGCAGCAGGGGAGGAAAAGGCAGGCAGGCAGGCAGGCAGACAATACTTTCCGTGACATGCACTTAGCTTTGACAGCGCGCACAAGAGATCGAGAGAATACATAGCATGAGCGGCATGGCATCACGACTGCTAGCCAGCCGGTCGATCGTATCTAATCCTTTCACGTGTTGGCCTAGCCGTCTTTCACAATTAATTTTTATCCATCGAGACCGATAGATCCATCGACGGAAGAGTCTCAGATCAGATACTCTCTAGGCAAAGTATCGTTTTAAGTTGCGTATAATTAATCATTACAAACTTAATTTAATTATAAATTATTTATATATATATTGAGTTTTGATATTTGAAAATGATGAGCATGAAGCATGATAAGCCGTTTGCATTGTGATTAATTGTACCATGCATGCAAGCTGTACGTCTCGTGCTGCGTGACTCCACGATCCATCCATCGGCCGACGACTTATTTCTTCAACACTCATGATGGGCGGGGATTAACAATTGAAATTAATAAATTAAGTGGCTCCTGCATGGATATAACTAGCGGTGGATAACAGCCAACTCGGCTCGGTACATATCGTTATGCTGACAAGTTGGCTTGGCTCAGCTCGTCTTGAAACCTAGCTAAAAGATAGACTTGACTCGGCTCGATCCAGTTCGTGAGCCAGATATAGTCACCGCCGTCGTAGTTGTCCCCGATAGTCATCGACACGACCCTACTTGACACTGTGGGCTGCAGGACCTTTGGGGCAAGCTAGATTGTGACGTGCTATGCTATGATGTCGTGTACTGTATCGACACCATTTGTGAGCTCATCCACCTTTATTAGCTTCTTGATCTTCTTCGAAGTGAGAATTGCACTAACACCAATTGGATAGACATAAATTAAGCACAACGATCAAGAAATAAATGTGTAATTGCCCATAACAATGCGATAGACAACACAATTAGATCATAGAACCTGATAATATAACAGACAACACAATCATACCTCATGCAACCACGTCGGGCATCAGGGGCCGAGCAGTGCGGCATCGAGGGCTCTAGCCGGTACGACATGCCAACATCGAGGGCTCTAAGCGACGCGTCACCGAGGACTGGAGGCAACAACAGTTAAAGAAAAGGGCGCTACCGACGTGTCTAGTGACTTGCTTGGAGCTATGTCGTAGTCATGTGGAGCAGCGCTTAGGCCCCAGGCCTCATGTGGGACACCTTGCTGGGCCTGGCTCGCGAGCTGACTCGGGTCAACTCGTTACAAGATAAAACGAACCAATCTGAGACAAGCCGAGCTGACTCGTGAGCTTTGAACTTTTCGTCCATCCCTAGATATAGCATGCATGTTACAAATACAAGAAGATACAAGGGAAAAAGAATAAGGGAGGTACATGCATGCATGCGTGGCTTTTGTCATTCATAACGTACCAGACCGACCAGACATCATTCCTTTAATCTAAAGACAAAGCCATGGCTGCAGGTTGAGGTTACAGCAGCCGGTGGAGATTATAATCCCTACTTCATTGTCTGATTATAAGCTTAATCACGGGGCCGGCCGGGTGTTGTACGAGCACTGCAAGTACGTTTCTGAGGCACAAGTGAGCTACCTTACTTTATGGTCCCAGTAGTTGGTTGCCGCTGCAAGTTTCTTAGGCGGTGGCGGTGGCCAGTGGGAGGTCATCTTCTCTTCTCCGTCAGTCTCATGCTGCATCACATGTGCAGTGGCCACTGGTCTCTCCGTCAGCTCACTCCCTCCCTCTCTGCCAACTCCCAGTTGGAGACTTGCCTTTCCATGTTCTTTTAACTTTTTTCTTCCCCTATTAATTACACCCAATACTCAAATTCCATATTAATTACACGCAAATGAACATACCAATGCACGTGCCAAATTGTGCTTGTATTCCACTGCCAAAAAAGTTATAACATGCTTGTTAGGAACTTGGAAGGCCTTGACATCTGAAATTCGATTTTACAACCCTTAGACCCTGCTCCATCATAAGAAATCGGAATTTAACCTAACTTCTGAAGCTAGCTCTTTCTCTTGGAGGAAAAACCATTTACCCGGTAATTTTCATAATACATGCATACATACATGATCGGTTGAGATGGATTCGTATGTCTCTATCGGAAAAGCAGGCACGAAAGAGCTGTGCTGTGTACCTGTTTCACTTTCAACTTCTCCAACCGTGATGGAGCTTATCAGCTTGCCGTAAACATAGTACTAGTACACCGATGATTTTTTCCCCTAACTTGTGAATATATTTGTGCGCCAAAAAGAAAATACGGACGTTTCCATAGGTAAAGGTCGAGGCATCATACTTGTCACAAGACTTTTCCCCCTTGTGACATCACAGTATCACACGTACTTGTAAAGCCTCTGGAAGAGTACTTAGGGTTTGATTATAAAAACAAGTACTAATGAAGTCGAGGCAAGGATACATGTGAACACTGGCTGCCTAATCTATGGGCAGAGATATTTTTTTGTGCGCTGCTGTTACCTTACCACATTTCTAAAAGTGTTATCAGTGGTCGCATATGAGGTTCAAGTGGGTAGAAACTTAAAGATTAAATCACTATCACATTCATCAGGAGGGAGAAAAGGAGGAGTTTGTAGTTGTTGGCAGCAATGTGTGCGAAGCATATGTATCAGGTACAGTGCAATTACTGTAGCCAAACTCATCTGAGCCTGGTTACCCTAGATTCAGGGGCTTGCAGCAGCATCACATGTTCATGCAAGTTAAACATCACAGCCGTTGAGAACTCAGGCCAGATCATGTGGCAAGAGCATAACTCCCTCAGTTCATAAACGTACTGGATCCATGCTTGGTCACAGCCGTGGATTTCTTTTTCCCGATAATTCGCCACAAGCCCCTGAATATGGTTCTTAAACACACATGAAAGTGCACATGGAACCTACTGCATAAATAAATCGAGAACAGTTACTTACCAACAGTTGACTGTTACGATCTGCCCAGTGTTGGTGCCTGAACCAAACAGCTGTTTGCATTTACTTGGGCTTTCGTCAATCCGGTAAGGGAGAGCTCAATTCCAAGTCAGTTATCGACCAAGCAAAGATTAGGTAGCACAGCAAGCTGCTTGTCGAAGCAACTGATGCTTCAGTGATTGGACAATGGGAGAAACACACAAGAAAGAAACCTTTTAAGTTGGACGGATCAGTTAACCAACGTGTCAGGCTTGGAACAGCTGAGTGAACGCCATTCTGTAATGACTCGGATCACGTGGAAACGCTTGTTTTGCAGGTGAAAAAAGCAGACTTGGATGCACCATCAACACAGAGGCTCGACTGTGATCTCATTACCTTTCTGTGCCTTTACACTTGTCAAACAGGAGTTGTTCATGCGTTTCCTTCCAGGTTCAACATTCTCCAGTCTCCAGTCTACCAGAAGCGGCTGCTGCCTACCTGGAGCTTCCACATTCCAACAAAAGTTTGATGCGAGAAAATTTCAGTTATCATTTCAATTTTCAAATCCATCCTTTTTCCAAGGCTGCAAAAAATTCCTGTGATACAGGTAAATCAGTCGAGATTAAGAAAAGCATTTCAAGCAACAGTTTTCTATGATACATCATCGAGAAATTCCTTTTTCTTCTTTTATAATCCAAAGTAAACTTTCTTAACATGACTAGCAAATATTCCAACTAAATATTACACAGCTGAACTGAACTATTTCTTGGTGCAACAATTTCAAGTGCAAAGGCAATAAGTCAAGGAATCTGATTGATCCACTGATCCTCAAGAAAACGGACCCTACATCACCAGCTAAACTTTACCTGACACCTATTAATGTACAAGGCAAGCACGGTATGATTGCCTGCATCAGTAACACATACTGTGTTTAGTAATGAACTAGACTGTCATGTACTGTGGTATAAAACGGAGAAAATGCAGAACTAACAATATGTACCCGTGTGTCTCTCTCTGCATCTATTGTGCAACATTCGGGTAGTCCTCAGAAAAACTTCCATTTCCCAATGCATGCAGCATAGTGAAAGGAAGCTATAGTTATATCAACAGCTTGGCAAGCTGGCAGCACAAGTCCAGGAGTAGAAGCAAAACCGCGGACAGGAATGTAACCATCCTGCATGAATTCCACAGACAAGAGGCCTAAAATTCAATACCTTGAGTGCTGGGCGGTGAAGAGAACAAAAAAAAGGAACAATTATTATCATCTCCCCAAAAGAACATCACTGGATGTGAATAGAATATGCTTGAACCAATAAAGCTTTAGATCCCATGTTTATCACCTCATAATGGTTTCTTTCTCAGTGACATTTGCTACTGATACAGTTTGCAAAGCTGTGCCTCCAACAAGCCATGCGGTGAGCTCTGGTTGTTTCTCGATGTGTTTGAAGGGAAATGTACTTCCCTCTCTTGTCTCAACACCATAGACAAATGGAAGCCTCATGATAAGAAAGCTCTCAGGTGGGAGGATAACTCGACATCCAATACTGAATAACCCTTGTCACTCATGATCAGAAACATAATTCCATTTACTGATATTTTCTGTTAAAAAAACATCTGGTTAAAAAATTGTCCAGGTAAGTAAAGTAAATTCTATGCTCAATGCTGAGTATAGAGACAACAGATGTAGTGATGACGGTACTTGCCTCAAACTGTACAAGCGGGCAGCTTGCCAACAGGACAGGGAAATCAGGTGTCACCTGCATTAAAGAGAACTTTGACATTAGTAGAAAAGCGAGATTATAGGACAGCTTTAGATCCTACAAAAACCAACAGGGAGCGACTAGAATCCATATTTACTAACATCTAAAATCCTTTTTCCTGCTGTGAAAGTGTGAATGATGAAACTTCGTCATATCTTGCTACAACATAAACTTTAGTTCAAACATTGTTTGTAACTTACAATAAAAATCCGTTGAAGTTGTGACACAGCACCAGCAAACTTTACGTCTTGATGTCCCTTCCTTTCTGAGCTCTTACAATGTGGGCAGTGCATATATATTGGCAAGTTTCTGTTCATGAGTGAAAATGCTTCTCCACCATCATCAATTGTAATGCTTCGAAAAAAATGCGCTCCCTTTTTGTCATTCTGTGGATTTGAAAGCCAAGGAGAAGGCTGAGAGGTTTCTACATCAACCCTGGGCTGCAGTGATTGCTGCTGGCTGTTTGTCCCTGATGATTCCAACGGCGTATTGTTTTTCCGTCCACTGTTAACGTCCACTGTAGTTGCTGTTAAACCAGATGGATTTTGGAGCAACTTTTCTGCATGTTTTCTTTCTGCTTCTTTGTTTAGATAAGGTCTTTGATACTGCAAACAAGAAGAATCAATGTCCTTCAGATATTTCTCTGACAGTAAGAAACAATGCCCATAGGGACACTCATGCTCAAATCCAACATATACAACAAACTGCTGCACGGTTTGATTAGTTTCTCTAGTCTCATTTCCAACAATCACTGGTACTAAATTTCTCCCAATCTGTAAATAGGACTTACCATCAGCATTTTCACTACTCTTGTTTCTGCTCACTTTCTCAGATTCACTTTCAGCTATAGACCCTTGGCTGAGAGCTGCATGGCCTCAGCCATTAGTCTGGTCTGCTATCCTCATCCACCGCTCATGTTTTAGGCCACCAGGTTTTGGTGGCCTAGTCTGCTGAAGAGCAGGAAACTCGTCTTTTGCTGAGTTGCCAGCAACAACTTCAGTAAACAGCTTTTTCATAGTAAAATTTGGAAGACCTTTACCAAAATTAATACCTGAGTCATTGATTCCATTTCAGGTTGTTTTCCAGAATTTTGAAGCTTTGCAGATTTGAATTGTGGCGTGACTTGGGTTGTGGCAGGCTTTACTTCACTAGTAACTACTGGTGGGGTCTGAGGGTCCATATTAGATCTTGTGGAGGAAGTAACAATAGTATTAGAATGGTTGCCATTACTCACTTGCCCCTTACCAACAAATATCATCCACCTTAAAAGATTCTCCTTGGAGCTAAAGCCACTTTGGAGCAGCCCTTTTGTTGGCTTGTAATATCTTGCTCCTCCAAGTCGCACCAAACGCCAAGAGGATACTGAAAATGAACCAGCATCACTGCCTCTTGGAAGCACAAAGATCGGTAGTAGATCTTCACAATTAGACAAACAATTAAAAGATATGTTGGCTGTCTGAAAGTCAAAAGGGTCGTCTCTAAGGCGACGTGACTGGCCACAGGCACACGCATGGAGGAAGACATATCCACTAGAATGTTGCTCTACTGCATCTGATGAAGAGAAATCACCATGCCTCCGGTGCTTGCATGGTCTGCCAGTAAGACTAACAGCATCGCACTGCTTCCTTCCAGATTCCCATATTGTGTGTCACCTATCTTCTAGCTTTCTTTGAGAATACCTGGACTGCTGGCCCTTTAACCATTGAGCGAAAGGATTGCAATGCCTTCTGTAGCCGCACTTCATGCATGCTGGTTGGGTAAAAGGCAGGTAAACCTTTCAGGTATATCTCCTTAGCAGCTGGAAGCACCCTTTGGCACCATGATGAAGAAAATTTCATGTTAAGCCCACTGTTGCTTGCCAAGCAACATAAAGCGATCTCAATAGCATTAGATCCAGCAGCAGGAAGTTGATCGTTCTTCTCACTATGACTTGTATGAGTCTTGCTTTCAGACTGACCACTAAGCACATTTCTTCCATTGAGCAGTGCAGCTAGAATAGATGTACTTATGGACAACCATTTATCGAAACTACGGAGATCAGGAGCATTAACTGGTTTCCCAGCTGCTGCTGCTGCTGCTGCTGCAGTAGCAGCCACCATGCCTACACCAGCAACAGATCCGGCAGTTGAATTGCTTGAATACCCCGCTCTCCCTCTCAGTGCATCAGACTGCCGAATCTAAAATCCTTGATTAACTGAAAGTCGTCATGGTTTGTTGTGTGGAAGTTGTTTTCCAGCGAAAGAATATCCAATGATGATTTAGAGCTCAAAGAATCTTCAAATAATCCTGTAATGATATCTAATGGCTCCCGTTTCTTATTAACACACCGTTTCAACAGTGCAACAACCCTTGAGGTATCAAGTGAGAATAGAGGTACATAATGACTCATGTTACTTAGACCCCTCGGACCAATATGCCCTGGCTCCATAACAGCAAGTACCCTGCACTTCTTAAGCAAGACACGAATCTATCCCTCTAACGAGGAATGCAGCTTTTTGCCCAAACTACCCTCAGATTTGTTTGCTGCCTGGGCGAGCATAACCACTGAATCAGAACCTTTTGAAGCTAAGCTCTGTTTTGATAAGCCATTAGTGCTAGAACCCTGATTTGATGAAGATGTGTCACCCATATCATCCAAACTTGTCGCGGCACTTCAAACATCAACTGCATCATCCTCAAAGACAAAGAGCAAAATAGGAACGCATTGGCCTGGCAACACAGAAGGATTTGAACCAGTTCCAGACATAAGTGAGATGGACGAGGACTGATGACCAGTGTGACCTCCACGACGCGCTGGAGGGGAGATGGGGGAACCCTGTGCGTTGGTCACGTTGGGATATCAGAGGAAACAGTTTTGGCAGGCATTGCAGCTGCTACCAATGACTTCACAAATGGTGCAAAAGCATGCTTTGAAGATTGCAGCAGTCGGAATTTCTTTAAGTTTTGTGTGTTGAATCTGAAGCCTTCTTGGAGAAATATTATTATGTGGCAGACCTAGAATTTTGCAAAGTAAATCCAAATCAATTGTCTTTGTCAAAGAAAACCAAGAAGCAGAACAATAGTAATTTGAGCAGTCAAAGGCATCCATTATTCTAGAGATATGATTATGAGTCAAACAAATCTACAAAATAATAGTCTGGTACATATGATGATGAACTCTACGATATCTATTAACAGAGTGTTAGTCGCTGAATTCTTACTCTTGGTAGTAGCTGAATTCTTACTCTCATCGAGAGAGGATGACACTAGGAGTTGGGGCAATTTTTCCTTTATTTCTCACACAAATGTCATACCAACCTGAGGGGTTGGGGATACATATTTATAGGCCCATGGCCAGCCAAGCATATGCCAAGATGCTAGTCTAAGATGCTGTCCTAGATGCTGTCCTCTAGTCTAAGATGCTGTCCTAGATGCTGTCCTCTAGTCTAAGATGCTGTCCTAGATGCTGTCCTCTAGTCTAAGATGCTGTCCTAGATGCTGTCCTAGTGTCCTAGATGCTGTCCTAAAGCATATGGGCAGCAAGACCACCATGTGGCAGCCTCACAAAGACCATGCAGCAGCCCCACAAAGACCATGTGCTGCACAAGGACTTATCCCATCATTGCTAGACCATGTGCTGCACAAGGACTTATCCCATCATTCTCCCCCTAAGTCTTGTGCGTTGTCTTGTGGGAAGATTGAACCATCCCGGTCCTGGAGCAGAGCTCAAGGAACTTGAGCCTCCCAAGAGGCTTGGTGAGCAGGTCCGCAAGCTGATCCTTGGTGTTGATGTAGCTCGCCTTGATGCTCCCTTCCTCCAAACAGCCTCGGATGAAGTGGTACCTCACCCGGATGTGCTTGCTCCGTTCATGGAAAACGGGGTTCTTTGCCAGGGCTAGAGCGGACTTGCTGTCCACCCTGAGCTCCACCGCTCTAGTGTCTCTGCCGAGGAGATCACCAAGCAGTTGAGCGAGCCAGAGCGCCTGAGTCGAAGCGGTGGAGGCCGCTATGTACTCGGCCTCGCAGCTGGACAGGGCCACCACCTGCTGCTTGACCGACTGCCAGCTAACGAGGCACTTGCCGAGGAAGAAGAGGATCCCGCTCGTGCTCTTGCTGGTGTCGATGTCGCCGGCGTGGTCGCTGTCGCTGTACCCGACGAAGTGTGCCGCCCCAGGGCACCTAGGGTAGTAGAGGCCGTGGTCGAGAGTCCCCGCAACGTAGCGGATGATCCTCTTCACAGCCTGCTGGTGCTCCGTCGTCGGTCGCTGCATGAACCGACTAACGTAGCCGACGGAGAATGCCAAGTCCGGCCGTGTGTGGGCGAGGTAGCGAAGGCTCCCCACAAGACGCCGGTACTGCGTAGCGTCCACCTCCTCCGTCGTGCTGTCGCGGCTCAGCTTCAGCCTCTCCTCCATCGGAGTGAGAGCTGGGTTGCAGTCGGTGAGCCCAGCTAGCTCAACGACGCGCTTGGCGTAGGCGGTCTGTCGAAGCGTGATCCCGGAGTCATCCTGGTGCACCTCGATCCCCAGGTAGAAGGAGAGAGGTCACAGGTCACTCATCTGGAAGGTGGCCTTCATCTCTTCCTTGAATGCCGCCACCTCCGCATCCTTGGTGCCGGTGATCACCAAGTCGTCGACGTAGACACCCACCAGCAGAGCAGGTTCCTCCACTGCCCCGTCGGTAGATGGCCGCCTCGTGCGGGCTTTGCTCGAAGCCCATCCCTTTTAGCGTGGAATCCAACTTGGCATTCCACGCCATCGGTGCCTGCCGCAAGCCATAAAGGGCCTTGCGCAGGCGGAGCACCTTGCCCTCCTTGCCGGGGATCGTAAATCCCGGCGGCTGGTGCACGTAGACCTCCTCCTTCAAGTCGCCGTTAAGGAACGCCGACTTGACGTCCATGTGATGAACACGCCAGCCCTCCTGGGCAGCTAGCGCAAGGAGGAGTCGCACGGACTCCATCCGTGCCACGGGAGCGAAGGCGTCGTCGAAGTCGACCCCCTCCTGCTGCACGAAACCTCGTGCCACCAAGCGAGCCTTGTGCTTGACGATGGCGCCGGCTTCATCCCTCTTCAGCTTGAATACCCACTTAAGGGTGATCGCTCGGTGACCACGAGGGAGGTCAGCAAGCTCCCAGGTGCGGTTCTTCTCAACCGCATCCATCTCCAACTGCATCGCGGCGCCATGCCGCGTGTCTCTCGGCCTCTGCAAACGACCGAGGCTCGCTGTCGTCACACGCAAGGTGCAACTGCGCCTCCAGATCGTGAGGCACCAGTCCCGACACCGGCTGGTCGCCGAGAAGGTTCTCCATCGTACGGTACCGCAACGGCTCGCCGTCGTGGTACGCGTCGATGTGCTCCTCGTCGTGAGAGAGCGGAGTAGCGAGCTCAACCGGGCTGTGCTCGACACGAGCTGGTGTTGGAGTAGACGTGCCCGGAGAGGTGCCTGTCGGTGCTGGAGTGCGTGGCGTTGCCGGCTGTGGTGGAGCCGGCGAAGAACTCATCGCAGCCGAGGTCCTGGCTGGAGAACGTGGTGCTGTCGAAGTAGCAGGCGCCGGGGTCGGTGGAGGCTCGGGGACTGGGGTAGACACGCTCGTCGAAGAAGAGCTGCCTACTCCCCCAGCTCCCTACTCCCCCAGCTCCCTCGAAGTGGACGTACTCGACAGTGAAGTCGTCGTACATCGGAGCCGATCTGTCGTCCATCGCCTTGTCCCACGCCCATCCTCGCCCTTCGTTGAACACAACGTCGCGCGCCGTGTGCACACGCTGTGTCTTCGGGTCGAGGATGCGGTAGGCCTTCGAGCCCTCCGCGTAGCCGATGAACACTCCCGGAGTGCTCCTGTCGTCGAGCTTGCTGATGTGGCCAAGCTCCTTGGCGAACGCGAGGCAGCCGAAGACCCGCAAGTGGGAGACCGCCGGCTTGCGCCCATGCCAAGCCTCGTACGGCGTCCTGCCGTCGAGCGCCTTGGTAGGCGAGCGGTTGAGGATGTAGACGGCCGTGACCACCGCCTCTCCCCAGAAGACAGCCGGCATCCCCCTCTGCTTGAGGAGGGCCCGAGCCATCCCCACAACCGTCTGGTTGCGCCGCTCGACGACGCCGTTTTGCTGCGGGCTGTACGGCGCGGAGTAGTGGCGCTGAATGCCCTTATCAGCGCAGTACGACGCGAATTCAGCCGCCGTGAATTCGCCGCCGTTGTCGGTGCGCAGCACGCGCAGCTTGCGGCCGCACTCCGCCTCCGCAGCAGCCTGCGCGCGCCTGATGGCGTCCGCAGCCTCTCCCTTGCTGCCGAGGACCATCACCCAAATGTAGCGGGAGAGGTCGTCGACGAGCAGCAGGAAGTAGCGTCGTCCTCCCGGTGTGGCCGGTGTCACCGGGCCGCACAAGTCCCCGTGCACAAGCTCGAGCCTCTCCTTGGCTCGGAAGCTCGCCCGCTGGGGAAAGGGGAGTCGCCTCTGCTTCGTCAACACGCAGACGTTGCAGAGCTGCTCCACATGGTCGAGGCACGGCAGGCCTCGCACCATCTCTGCGGCACTGAGCCGCTTCAGGGCCTCGAAGTGAAGGTGCCCAAAGCGCTCGTGCCACTGCCACGCCTCGTCGTCCCGACGAGCGGCGAGACAGAGGGGTTGTGCCACCTGCACGTTAAGGACGTAGAGTCGATTTGTGCCTCTGGTTACCTTAGCAAGAAGGCGACGACGGCGATCCCAAATCCTCATGACTCCATCCTCAACAACCACGCGCGAACCGTTCTCATCCAGCTGTCCCAAGCTGATGATAGAGTTCCTCAACGCGGGAATGTAGTAGACTCCGGTGAGCAGCCTGTGCTCACCAAACACGGCGGTGAAGATGACGGAACCGACGCCCTTGATCTCCACGCCGGAGGCATCCCCAAATTTGACGGAGCCTCGGACGCTAGAGTCAAGCTCGGTGAAGAACTCCCGTCGACCGGTCATGTGATGGGTGGCGCCGGTGTCGAGGCACCACCCGTCAGTCTTGTCATTGCCAGAGCCGTCGCCGAGGAGGGCGTGTGCTTTTGGCTCGTCAAGGTGGAGGAGAGCCGCTGCGGCCGGTGCCGCTGGAGGTAGCTCTATGCTCGCATGAGCCATGAACAGAGCCGGCTCCTCCTCCTCCGCCTGTGCGACGTGGGCCTGGCCGCGTCGTGGCTGACGACAGTCCTTGGCCCAATGGCCAAGCCGGCCGCAGTTGCGGCAGGTGTCGTCTCGTGCCGGCTTGTGCTTGCCGGCGGCGCCGCCCTGGGCGCCTCCGCGGGCATCACCCTCGGCACGTCCTCGCTCCCCGGCCTGGGCGTCTCTGCGCGCCTTGCGCGACTTGCCACGCTTGCGGCCGCCTGTCGTGGAAGAAGGCTCCCCCTTCCTCCGGTCACCCTGGCAGGCATCCCACTGCTCCCGAGTGAGAAGGAGCTTCCCGCCAGTGGTGATGGGCCCCGAGAGAGATTGTGGCTCATCGCTGTCGACGACCTTGAGGCGACCTATCGCCTCCTCGATCGACATCGTGGAGAGATCCAGCAGAGACTCGATCGAGCGAGCCATCTGCTTGTACTTCTCGGGGACGCAACGGAAGAGCTTTTCGACAGCTCTCTCCTCGCCGTAGGTGTCATCGCCGAACTGCACCATCTTCTGCAACAGAGTGTTGAGACGGAGAGCAAAGTCATCAACGTCCTCACCTGGCTTGAAGGCCAGGTTCTCCCACTCCTTGCGAAGTGCCTGCAGTGTGGACTTGCGGGCGCGGTCGCTGCCGATGCGTGCCGCAGCGATGGCGTCCCAAGCCTCCTTGGCAGTCCGCTTATTAGTAAGCGAGAACTGCATCTTGGACGGGACTGCTGCGATGAGGGCATCCAGCGCCCGTCGATCCTGGTCGTAGTCGACGTCGCTGTACCGGACTGCCTCCCACATGTGCCGCACCTGGAGCTTTACCCTCATCACCGCAGCCCACTCGACGTAGTTGGTCTTAGTGAGGGTAGGCCACCCACCGCCGGGGCCGACGTCCCTGACAACAGCCTGGAACCCGTGGTGACCACGGTACCGATCCGGGGAGAGAGCCACGCCGCCTGTAAAGGCCGCGCTCTCCATCGACCCGTCCGCCACCGTTGCCGAGCGCGCCTCCTCCAGGAGCGCCGCCGGCGTGCGCGCCTCCTCCAGGAGCGCCGCCGGCGCGTCCGCGCCTGTCTGGGCTGCCGCCCCGCTCGTGGGCGTGCGCCGCTGCCCACTGTGTCGCCCGCTCTCGCGCTGCCTCTGCCTCCGGCAGCTCGAGGTCCGCGTCGGCGCTGTCGTCAGCAGAAATGGAGCTGCCGGTGCTGCCGCGCAGAGCCTCGACCTCCGCTGCCGCCGCACGCGCTGCAACCGCCGCCGCCGCTGCTTCTGCCTCCGCTCTGGCTGCTGCTAGCTCCGCCGCTGCCAGCCTCGACGCCCTTGCCGCCGCCACAGCGGTCTCTGCCGCCGCTCGCTCGCGTTCCTCTGCCGCGGCAAGTTCGGCCTCCTGCCGACGCCGCGTGCTCGAGGCGACCGAGCGCTGAGACTGCCCTGCGGACATGACGCGCTACCGGGGGAGGGCTGCTGCGTGGGGAGAGGGCTGCTTCAGACGAGCTACTGCTGCTCTGCGCAGAGGGAGAGGGGTGAGCAGGAGCAACCGGGGCTGCTGCTGCTCTTAGCTGGGGCTGCTGCGAGGCTGAGGGGGGAGATGAGCAGGAGATGCTCAGGCTACAGGATAAACAGGCTCTGATACCACTTGTTAGTCGCTGAATTCTTACTCTTGGTAGTAGCTGAATTCTTACTCTCATCGAGAGAGGATGACACTAGGAGTTGGGGCAATTTTTTCTTTATTTCTCACACAAATGCCATACCAACCTGAGGGGTTGGGGATACATATTTATAGTCCCATGGCCAGCCAAGCATATGCCAAGATGCTAGTCTAAGATGATAGTCTAAGATGCTAGTCTAAGATGCTGTCCTAGATGCTGTCCTCTAGTCTAAGATGCTAGTCTAAGATACTGTCCTAGATGCTGTCCTAGATGCTGTCCTCTAGTCTAAGATGCTGTCCTAGATGTTGTCCTAGTATCCTAGATGCTGTCCTAAAGTATATGGGCAGCAAGACCACCATGTGGCAGCCCCACAAAGACCATGCAGCAGCCCACAAAGACCATGCAGCAGCCCCACAAAGACCATATGCTGCACAAGGACTTATCCCATCATTGCTAGACCATGTGCTGCACAAGGACTTATCCCATCACAGAGCACCAGACCTTAGCCACATAGGCAAGAAACACTGTTACAAATTTAGCTCTAAGATGCCAACTCAACACGATGCCATCAAATTCTGAAAGAAAAATATCCAGTATAGCAGAGAACGTTAGAAGCTAGCTTCTAGTATCTAAGCACATAGTAATTGCTATAATACAGAGAACAAAGAAAACCCACCAAATAATTTTACAGCAAGATTTAGCTTCTCAAGCAATGGCAATGCAATATAAACTACATAATACAAAAGGTGCCAATCTCTATATTCATATGTATGCCCAACCAAAGCTTATTCTAAAGAGAAACCGACAGATGGGTGCATCTAATCGCCGCGATAAAGCAATAAAATCATTTTTAGTAATCAGGTAAACACATAAAAATGCCATCGTCAGTTGTGCAATAAATTACCAAATCAAGCAATTTGCAGCTAATCACTAAAGTTGTAGCATTCATACTGTATATTTGGCAATTCTGATGAATGAAATGATAAATCTATATGTTAATGTGCCACTTTATAATGACCAATGGCAGATATCAGAAGCATGTATAGAAACCTATGAAATTTGAACCTAGCCGACAGAAACAGCATCCTCCAGCTATTTTCAGTGCATCAATAACTAGCTACCATTAGCCAGTAGAACAAGCTGATCTTACACATCCAGATAAAGCAGGTAAAGCTGGCCTTCACAGTTAGACTACCATGATAACATCTAATCTAATCAGCAAGAGCACAGTAGGAATCCGAACTCACGGAGAAAATGAAGAGCGTCTCCGGGAGCTCGCCGCCTCCGCTACCTCCTCCCGCCTCCAGCGGCGTGGGCGCGGCGTGAGGTGCAGGAACACCATCCTCTTCTCCCCATCGCGGTGGTACCTGACGCTCCCGGCGAGGCGGGCGCTTCCCGCGCCGCCCACGAAGCCGACGGCGACGACGCCGTCATGGGAGGCGGGCCGCGCCGCGCCGGCTGCGGGTGCCGGGGAGGGGGAGGATGAGTATGGGAGAATACGCGTACGGTGGCGGAGGGGCTCGCCTGAGGCGACGGCGTCTCCATCGCCGGCGGCGAGGTGGTGGCGGATTTGGTTTGATTTAGTTGTGCGCTTGGATTTGATTGAGTCTTTCAGGACGTGGAATTAATTAGACTGTTGGGCCGAATTGAGAGGTACATTTGTCGTTCAGATTGATTTCGGCCCATTCCACTTTGGGCATCTCCAGCCAGGCGTGTTCTTGAGTTTTTTAAAAAGTTTTAACATTTTGAATGTACTAGTTCAACATGCATTTTCAATTAACTATTTCAATGTTTTTAAATAAAATACTGATCTATTTTTTTCAAAATGTTGAGTTAGGTTTTAAAAGATGTCAACATTAGCTTTCAAAATGTTGAATGCGTATATAAGCATGAAATCCAAAACAACAAAAAATAATGAGTTCAACATTTTAAATACATTATTTCAATATTTTTACATATAACGTTGAACTAGTTTTTCCAAAATGCTAAAGCAGTAGGTTTGAAAAGTACCGAACTTAGTCTTTCAAAATATTGAATGCGTACAAAAGCCCGAAATTAGAAATCAATAAAAATAACCACGTCCTATCTAGAAAGAGAAATAATAAATCCTAAGACAAAGGGTGAGAAACTCAAGGCCAACGCACTCTTCCTACGTGCTTTCTTTCCGCACTATTATAGATAGTCAAATAATGAGATTTTTTTCTTTTTAGAAGTAGAAAAGAAATCAAAATTCTTTCAAAATCTAATGATTAGAAGGACGACGGATAATAAGGATACACACAAAAGAGTTGCATAGCTTAGTAACATCATACTGATAAATTACTAATAAATATTAAAAAACGAAAAAGAAAAAACTTACCAGATGCATGTAAGCCGTGGCCCATTGTTTTTTTTTTTTTTGAACCACGCGGCCCATTGTTGGTGAGCCAAATTGATGGGCCGATCTATGCTGAAAACACAAATAGGTTGTAAGATTAATGAATTAAATTATTATATTATCTTATTGGTTAGTAGTCTAATTTTTATTTCTTCTTATTACTATCCCCTTCACATAGACAAAAAAAATCTGACATGAACAGATTTATAGCTAGACGATATGTATTTTTGGAGGCACGCTCATTGGCGGACCTCATTGGATTCAAGGGCATTCAACTAAATGTCCAGTTTTTTGGGCAAAAAATTGAGTATATATATGGGTATTTGGCATATATTCATGTATACAAGCAATTAGGTCAAAATCTCTTCTTCCTACCCAAAAATGACCTTCAATCGGCCCTTTTACTCTCCCCCCACATTCCCTATCCACTGGCCCAGCCCAAAAATCATATGTATCATTTTGCTTGGCTTAGGGAGGATCGATCCTCATTTGCAATAAGCAGGCGGGAGCAGCAGCGCCTCGACTGCAATTCCCCATCCCCCTCCCAAAATCCCTACCCCCAATCCCCAATTCTCCATTCCCCCATTCACAAGACGGACAGGCGGAAGGTCTCTCTCTCTCTCTCTCTCTCTCTCTCTCTCTCTCTCTCTCTCTCTCTCTCTCTCTCTCCCCCCCCCCCCACCCCTAACCCTCTCTCGGTGGCAGACGAACGATGCCACGGTGGGCAAACGGGCAACGGAGGACGCTAGGACAGTGGACGAGGTGTGCAATAGCTAGCAGGGGGTCAGGCGGCTCTTGAGGCCACAACAGGCAGCGGGAGAACCATGTGTGTCTCCTAGGCAGGACAACAACTAGCCAACTAGGTAAGCACATCCAGTTTTTTCAGCTAGATTTATACGTTGTCCTTCATCTATTGCACTGTATAAAGAGCATTTTAGATTTTAGATACACCAGCCACCAAAATTTACATGAACCAACTCCCGCATGGATCTCTCAGCTAGTTTAAGCACACGACACATCTACTCTTTAGTTTTTTAGTTCTGAGTGTTAATTGTTAAACAAATTGTTAATTGATCTTATTTTCTTTTTGTTCAAATACAGACAGTAGAGATTAAATGCTTGAAAATGAAGAAGACCAAGACCCCATATTTGAAATCTTTATGGGAAAGGACTGCAAAGGCACAAAAGACAACTTTTGCCTCGATGTCGAAACCTCCATCTATCAAAAGCCAAGTTGAGAGCAATTCTCCTCCAATTGAGCTCTAGCTGCAAGTTTATAGTCACAATGATATTGATGCATATGGTGATGATCGCGTCCCAAGTACCGAAGATGAAGAAGATGCAAGCACAGATCCCAATGTATGCTCCCCATTGTCCCCGTTAACAGAAGGTCATGAATCAAGTGATGAATCACATGACAGAGCAATATATGATGTTGATTTGCTACAGCATGATCCTCGGATGAGGATAGCTATCAACGACTATGATGTTAATGAACGAAATGCAGTGAAGAGGGGATATATTGCTTTAGGGCCATGTCAACCATGAGATCATGATTTTCCTCAAAGTTACACTAGTGGTATGCTTGAGGTTCATTGGCATGATGAAAGTGAAGACTCACTAAATCAAGAAATTTCTGTGAGCTTTTGAAGTGGCTCTCAGAAATTTTGAAGAAGCTAATAAGGTGGTTATGAAAAATGCATCGAAGAATACTCAAATGACATCTCCAAAAATACAGAAGGACCTCATTAATTCTTGTGCAAATAATCTACTAAGTTTATTATGCAAGACCTTGGTGACCAATATTTTTCAATACTTGCTGATGAATCTAGTGATGTGTATCATAATGAACAATTAGCTCTTTGCTTGCGTTATGTTGATAAAAAAGGGAGGGTGGTGGAACGGTTCCTAGGTGTTGTGCATGTTGAAAATACTGCTGTGTCAACACTTAAATTTGCAATTCAATGCTTACTCATAGATCTTTCTTTGATTTTGTCTAGGGTCCATGGGCAGGGTTATGATGGAGCAAGTAACATAAAAGATCATGTTAATGTTCTAAATAAACTAATTATGGATGAGACTTCTTCTGCTTATTATGTTCATTGTTTTGCCCATCAACTCTAATTAACACTTGTAGCTATTGCTAAGGAAAATCAAGTTTGTATTTCTTTCTTTAAGCAACTTAGATTTCTGCTAAGTGTTATTGGAATTTCTTGCAAAAAGCATCAAATGCTTAGGGCAGCTCAAGCTCAACAAGCTTTACAAGCATTAGAATTGGGTGAGATTGAAAGTGGTCGAGGTTTGAACCAAGAGACGGGCCTTGGTAGGCCAGGTGATACTCGGTGGGGATCTCACTATAAAACTATTATGCATATTATTTTATTATATCCTACCATTCGGAATGTTCTCATTATGGTTGGAGAAGACCATTCCCAAAACAGCGAGGCATAAATGCTCAAACAACGTTGGTGTACTTTGAGTCATTTGAGTTTGTTTTCATGGCAAAGGAAGGATTGGAATATTGTTAATGCTCTTGATCTCATTTATTTGATAAAGGTTGAATTGGGCACCTTGCGAGAGGATGATAGATGGAAAACACTTCTTGAAGAGGTCATTGCCTTTTGTGTGAAGCATGGTATTGAAGTCCCTAACATGGATGATCATTATGAGCCAATTATAAAATCAAAGAGGTTTCGTAGAAATATCAATAATCACTATCATTTTCGTGTTGAGATTTTCTTAAGCGTTATTGATAGGCAACTTCGAGAGCTTAATGATAAGTTTGATGAGGTAAACACAGAACTACTCATTTGCATGGTATCATTCAATCTATCTTATTCATTTGTTGCATATGACAAGGATCACTTTCTTAAACTAGCTCAGTTTTATCCAATAGATTTCTCAAGCACAGATTTGGTGTCTCTTAGTTACCAATTCATACTCTTTATTAATGATATGCGTAAAGATAAAAGGTTCAAAAAAGTGAAAAACCTTGTCGAGCTTTCAGTCATGCTTGTAATTTATCTTAATATTTAGGTTTCTCTCCATTATGAATAATTCGTAATATATTGTGGAGTTTACTATTGTAAATCTTTTTTTCGCATTAAATACTTTAAGCTATCTTCCAAGTTTGAATGCCTAGCCAAAAAGTACCGAGTCTGCCACTGGACACGGTCACAGTGAAGCTAGCCAGTAGCGCGTTGCATGGGGTCGAGACACGAAGGCTAGCTTGTGTCGGTGGGTACGGTGCTGTGTTGTACGATCGACAATAACTCCGATCCGATCCCGACCAACTACGTACGGGACCCGATCGAGCTAACACGTATGTCGTCGTCGATCGTTTGTAGCTGATCAATGGCGCTGGATCGACGTACATGCTGTGTCAACGTGCGATGTGATCGATCGATATATACGTACGGCCAGCTATACGCGTCTGAAGCACCGACACTACTCCTGTACGCTGCTTGCATGCATGCGGTGCAAGATGTCGTCGGTCCAGTCCACTGGACTGCAAGGGCCGGATAGATGGCCCCAGCAGCCTCTCTGCCCAATGGATCAACCCACTTTCATCTGTCTATTTACCTATCTCATCTAGTTCCCATTGCACCCACGGGTGACACAGGTCGATCCTGCAGGTCGAAACATTCGATAATCGAGCTAGCTAATAGCTACCCATGGGCATGGCTGTTGCTGCTGCCGCTGGCACCATTGCCATTGGTACACCCGCCTGCTTCGCTGCTCGGCATGCACTGCTTCTAGTGGTGGCGCTGCCGCTGCTGCTGCCTCCATGCCGCGTCGTCGTCGAAGCGCAGCCCTCGCCGGGATTCTACCCGAGCAAGCGGTTCCGGGCGCGGCCTTTCTACCGCGACTTCCGCAACCTGTGGGGCGCGCAGCACCAGTCCGTGGGCGGCGCCGGCGACGTCACCGTCTGGCTGGACTCCACCTCCGGGAGCGGTTTCAAGTCGCACCGCGCCTTCCGCTCCGGCTACTTCGGCGCCTCCATCAAGCTGCAGCCCGGATACACCGCCGGCGTCATCACCGCTTTCTATGTACTGCTAGCTAGCTATCTAGTGTTACGCACAATATATCTTGTTTCTTAGCTTGCTTGTGTATTTATATATGTAGTAGGAGCAATATATGTGTCTATATAGTATATAGTTGCACTGCCCTATATAATGCATGATGATTACTGCTTGTTAGCTGCTGATGACTGGATCGATGCAGTTGTCCAACAGCGAGGCGCACCCGGGGTTGCACGACGAGATGGACATGGAGTTCCTGGGGACGACGCCGGGGCAGCCGTACACGCTGCAGACCAACGTGTACATCAGCGGCAGCGGCGACGGCGGCCCCGGCCGTGTCGTCGGCCGGGAGGTCAAGTTCCACCTCAGCTGGTTCGACCCCACCGCCGACTTCCACCACTACGCCATCCTCTGGAGCCCCACGCATATCATGTACGTACGTGCATGCGCGCGTAACACAAATTACCTTAGCTAGTAACAAGTTAAGATGGACGAAATCACGCATGCATGTTTCACAGTTGTCGATCTACTGTTTTAATTTGCGCGTGACGATCTACCTAGTACGTATCGTATCATATCTAATCTAATCTAATTTGCTAGCTAGTAAGCACAGTAGTCGTCCTACATGTTAATGAGGGGGATCCATGTTAATGCAAAATTAAAGTGAAATATCTTCATCTCATCTAAATTGTTATTCAGCTCGATCAGGCGTGGTTTCATTGTATGCAAAGAATTAAAGCTCCAAGGTTTTATTTTTATGTTTCGCTTTAAACTTCGAAGTAGCTAGGCCAAAATGGTACTGATGGATGGTTCCGGCCAGCTAGCTTAGCTAGCCAAAATGGTACCTGGACCGTCGGTGGTGGTGCTACCCAAACTGTAGCAACAATAAAGCCATGTCCAAGGATTATTCCTGTGCGCCTAGATTGTTGCTACGAGTACTTGTGTGCATCAGCAGTTGCCCCAGGGTACAACGCCGTACACGCAGCTGCAGGATGCCGTACAGCTGCTGCTTTTAGTTGACACTTGCACGCCTTCCCACTGACAATCCGGCCGGCAGTCGCGTCTAATCATTCATCTACCGGATCCAACCATCCATCATTCAATTTTATTACTCGATGCGTTGGCCCGATCTAACCAGAATATTTAACTTTTTAATATTTTATTGGAGTGACAATTTCTTGTTAAGAATGATAAATAAGTTCTCTAAATCTATGACAATAGTTTTAGTGATAAATTTACCACTCTGCCATTAAAAAAACAAATGCCTCCGATCTAGCTAGGTCTGACTGCCGACTGTATTGTACTGTACGCACACCTGACTGCTGGATACTGAATGATATGTAGCATATATATATATATAAAACATGCGTGTACCTTACGTGGATGGATGCATGCATGCAGCTTCTACGTGGACGACGTGCCAATCCGGCGGTACCCTCGGCGCAGCGCGGCGACGTTCCCGCGGCTGCCGATGTGGGTGTACGGCTCCATCTGGGACGCCTCCTCGTGGGCCACCGACGACGGCAGGTCCAAGGCCGACTACCGGTTCAGCCCCTTCGTGTCCCGCTTCTCCGGACTGCTCATCCGCGCCTGCTCGCCGCGCGCCCCGCCGCGCTGCCACGCGCCAAGGCCCGGGCCGTCGGTCGACGACGCGCTGAGCCCGCGGCAGGAGGCGGCGATGGGGTGGGTGCAGCGCAACCACATGGTGTACAACTACTGCCTCGACCCCAAGAGAGACCACGCACGCACCACCACCCCAGAATGCATCCATCATGCAGCAGGCGATACCTAAGGATCCAAGCAAGCTACTAGTATCTATTAGCTAGCCGCAATTAATATCAATTAATTAGTTAGTTAATTGAGATATGCATGTACCGTCATATATATACTCCAAACGATCATCCCATGATATATAGATGGATCATATATATGTATAATTAATAATGTATGAGATCGATCGAGCTTCCCGATCGATCCCAAGCGTATGTATTGTCAATAACGAGTACTACTTAATAATGATAATAATAATAAAAAGCACTGCTATGGAGGGCAAGGATTCGTAATCAATTTGCTGAAATTTTTGTGTCTCTCTGGATCATTGCTAGCTTGTCTTTCGTGCGACCGCATCAGTAGTAATGGGTGCAGGTGCCACGCCGACGGCCTTCATTGTGGAGGAGAGGACGGCTCTGCAGCAGATGCATGCATGCACGCGCAGGCAGCATGCACCAACAAAAAGGACCGCCGGTGCTTGCAGACACAGCACTTGCACCTTTCACGACACTTGCTGCTGCTGCCGGGGCCCCGGACGATCCAAGTAAACAAAACAATCTGTCCGTCCAGGCGAGCACTGTTCGTAGATCTGTGCTCCATTTGCCACCGACAGATTTCAACCTACAGGTGTCATCATGCGAGTCCAAGTCCAAATAAAGACGGCTGGAGCATGTCATAGCATCGCACATTATTCTAGTTGAAGCATTCGACGAGTGAAATAATGAACACTCTTTTTTTCTTTTCCTTTTTTTGAGGGAAGAACACTCTTTTATTATCTGTCTGTCTCGTAGGCTCGCTCTAGTCTAGCATGCATGCAGATGCAGGTCAGTGGTCTTTTCACTTTTGAGTCTAAGCGGGCTGCAGCACTAAAAAAGCCCATAATTCCACGGCCCATAAGTCACCGCTGTATGGGCCCATAAGCCAACCTCACCAGTCACCACCGTGTCCGCCTTCTCTTTCCCCCAACCGCATCGCATCGCACAGGTCGGCGACCGCCGGAGGACGACGAGGAGGAGACGAGCAACAAGTTGAAATCAAGGTGGCCTATTCTCCTCCTCCTCATCTGACGATATGGTGAGCTTGACCTGGCCCCGTCTTCCAATTCCAATCGCACCGCCTGCTGCTGGGCGAATTCTGATCCTGATGGCTGTATGTTGATTAGGTCTGCGTCGCGTGCTTGCTGCCCCTCTTCTTGATCCCGGTGGTCAACGCCCTCCCTTACCTCTTCGACCTCATCCTCGTATGTGCTCCATTCCCGCTTTCCCTTTCCTTTTTCCGTCAGCTAGCTCCATTCTAGTAATCGATCCCCCGGTTTTAATAAGATCCATCCATGGTTGGTGTGAATTATGGTGGATTTTGGGGTTCATTTATCTACCCTGATGAACTGCAACCGCGATTTATTTAGAACTTATGGATTCGTTGGACCACCACCAAATCAGTGATACTCTAGGGAAGACCTGGTTGCCAATTGTTCATTCATTCGTTTGAACCCGACGATTTGGTCAGGATTTTATGATTAACTTACTTACCAGCACTTCATGGCCTCCCAAATTCCCAGTCATGCGATTCACTTAGCAAGAACAGAATCCGATAGATTTACAAGTCATGCCTGGTCCACAAGGATAAGTAACAGGACCTTGCGAATTATCACGCTCATTACTCACAAGGATGACAGGCCCACAGTGGTGATCCTGATCATCATATGCGTTATGTTTCCTGTGGGCAGAAATTCATCTCCTTGAAACAACTGACAGAATTAGAATAGCTAAAGGAGATACCTTCTTTTGATAAGTGATAACACTTACTGAAGTAAGATCTGAGATTGTATTGGTATAGGTATGCTAGCATTGGACAACAAGCGTGCTTTTAATTTTGGTGGGGAAGACACCTGATTGTTGACATTTCTGGGAAGTAATTTGCATGTTTACAAGATAATGGTTCAGTGCTGCAGGTCAGGTCTCACCATGTACTCATGCCTTAATCATGAAAACTAAAACATTTTTCAAACCCTGTTCTGAACCATACCAAATTACCAATATATCTCAATTCTAACTGACCTTGCTAACTGCGTATACCGCCATAAGGTCTGCATGGTAATACTACCATCCTGGGGATCATGTCCTTTTGTTTTCTACTACATTTTTGTTACTCAAATTTTGAACATTGATTCGTGTTTTGAATGATATTCCAGAGAAAGGTGTATCAGCTATTTGGATGGGAATACAGGAGACCTGAAAGAGTCCCACCTGCTTGTCCTTATAAGCCTGCAGCAAAGAAGAACGATGAAGTAAGCCTAAATGTTCACGCTACTTGAGCTGTTGCAAAATGCAGGTTCCCAACTGTTACGTGTGGCCTCCATTATTCAAGGAATTAACAAAGTATAGCTAAACACCACTACTTTATTGCTCTGCGCCTAGTCAAACACCTATCTAATTTGCTTGAACATCAACTCACCAGCCTACCATTAGTGCCTGACTGACATATTGATTGTCATCTATGGTTTGTTCGGTTTAGCTCCAAAGTGCTTATTTTACTCTGCCTTTGCAGGGTGCAAGCGATTCAAAACCCCTAGTTGAATCCCAAGGTGCTGCCGCAGAAGATAAGAAAGATGAATGATGCATGTATTCACTTGGTTCATGTCAGCTGATGCTTAAATAGTTCACGCTTTCTGTGATCATACCATAACTAAGAAATAATTGTTGTCATGAATATATATTTGACTATGGGTTGATGAATGTACTTCTAATTCCACCTGTAATCCTTACCAGTTGCGTGACTGTGAATTGTCTTTGTCGTTGGAGTTGCACTAGCAAATTGCATTGTGTTGTCAAAACTTTGTTAGAATACGCGAAAGTGATGTTATGGTTTCAGAAACTGAAGCGCTTCCAACTTGAACTTCAACTCGGGCATTATTAATTGTCACACGAAAATCACAATCTTTTACTCGAGATCACTTCTTGTGCATCATTTTGTTATTTTTGGTAACATCATTCGCAACACTGATACTTTTTTGCAAGCAATCTCATTAGTTTTGTCTTGGATAATGAAGTAAATGACAAGCATATTGTGCGTTTTGGCTTGGCACTATACGACAATCAATATGGAAAACACCAATTGAACTGATTCAATTTGCATAGTAGTAGATAGATTGATCGACGCCCTTTATCTGATTTTCATTTGAAACCATAGTTTATTTAGCGCAAGTGTTTTTAAACCTACATTATCAATTGTAGATGTAGTATTGTTCCTACCGAAAACAACTAGAGTGAAGAGTGAGTGTGTGTCCACATGCACATATATACATATATTATATAGGGTATATAAGGTATACAAATAGAGTGGTGTGTGTGTATATAAGGTATATACTATATATGTGGTATCATTTTTACCATAGTATACAAATCAATAAGGGCATGATATTCTTGTCCACAACCTCTTTTTTTTTTTGACTCCACCACTGAATGCAGCTGTAGTATCTGAATATGAACACGCGCACTCATCCCACACACACGCACCCACTCCACATACATCTAACGCACGTACATACTAGTTCTATAACTATACATAGCTTGAAAAAAGTGTCCATCCGAAGATCATCGGGACCCATCAAGAATCCCGTAAACGACGAGTACGTTGTAATCCTTTCTATAGCGTCACGTCGGAGAAACTGAAGAAATCCGAAATAAATCAGAACCCCTGTGCATCACCAGACTTCGAGCCCGGGTGGATTCGTCTCACCACCCGAGCCTTGTCCACAACCTCTTGTTGTGGCTCACGTGTGTATGCTCCACCGGCAAGAAAAGAGATATTTGTGCTTTATTTTGTTATTTTTTTGGCGACACGATCATGATTATATTAGTGTATGCAGTATCATTTTGCACCTCATCGAAAATTAATTAATTAAACCAACTACCCGCTTTCAGGCAACTGAGTTTATCGAGAGTTGGGCAGTGCTGTTCTCTTCCCAGTCATAGTTGCATAGAGATTCTTGCAGGGTCACGGACGAAAATTCTGTTCCGTCGGCGTGCGCTAACAGCTCAAGTTGCGTGTTCAAGCAAGACGCACATAAAACCTATTAATGATTTAATATAAATTTTTTCTTGTTAATTTTTTTAAAAAAATTCTTCTTTTTCTCAAAAAATTTGACAGATTTTTTAATTTTTTTTTCAAAATAGAAAGACGTGAAGGAAAAAAAGTTTAAAAAAAAAGAAGGGAGCTGTCGGAAGAGGCGCGAGCTGCGAGTTTACCGGCTCGCACGTGAATTAGCAACTTCCGGTCACGGACATGTAGGAGAAGAGAGGAAGGGTTGTGACTTCTGACTGAACGGCGATGGATGGCGCGGCGGCGACAACGTCAGGCATGTCCAAGTTGAGTCCCTCCCTGATGGTGCCGTCCCTTCGCATGATCATCTCGAGGCATGCCCCCAATGTCCACCACCAGGGAGGGACGTCCCTACCAGCTGCGTCCTAAAATCTCTTATCCTCCTTCGACTGAGAATAATTGCGACGAGTAAAAGAGAAATTAAATCTGTTGAATTGAGTTAAGACGGCAAAGGGGACACCGATCATATGGGCTAGCTCCATCATGGCAAGGTGGGCCTCCGCTGGGGAGACATCCTTTGTGGCAGAGGGCGATTAGGGTTGACAGTGGAGCGAGTCAGGGTCTAATTTGGATTTGGGTCGGCGGTAGGGACGCAAATTCACTCACATGCGTCCATAGGTGTCCAAAAAGTCCGTCCCAACCCACCCTCCTACGTTTTGAATCCCACCAGCGAGTCTCTGTCGGGTTTTGAATCCTCGTTGGGTCTCAGACTCAGGCCGCGCCAGTGACTGCTCAACGTATCCTATATTCCTATGTGTGGATATGGGCTTGTAGCAATTTTTTTGAGTAGAGAAAACCTGTCGGCATGACATGCGGGCCCAACTAAAGAATGGGACCACTTGGCAGTAGTGGAGACCATGTCGATGTCCGGTGAGACTACTACTAGTAGTAGAAGACTCCAGCTTTGTTGACGACAGAAACAAGTGGCTCAAATGAGCTGGAAGACAAGGTCAACGATGAGTCAGCTTTGATGCAGATGTAGTTAGTGCACACGTGTCAAGCTCAACAATGCTGCATCCGCACAACAGAGCCATACCACACACTACACATGAAACACGAGTTCAATCCCCACGGGAAAAAGGATCAGATTATCAATGAACCTATATCATTGCAGGTGCCTGTTCTGTCGTGGATCAGATTATAAATACAGTGAGGAAGAACTTACATTGGATATCTCTCGCTTTCTTTTCCTGCTACCCAACGCAAACCCTTTCAACAACCAATGGCATGCCCTTTGCTGCAAGCAGCAAGGCAACAAATATGCAAGTAACACATGTAGATTCACAAGGAGAGCAGAGACGGAAGGAAAGGAGACCTCTTTTTTTTTTTACTTGTCTAAACTTCTAGCAGCAAAACTTCACTTGCCGTTAACTTATTCCCTTTCCCGCTGTATATCCACCACTTTACATTACTGAATATGCACGGATCACCTCCACGATCGGAGCCCGGCAAAGCGGGCACTTGCCACCACTGCGCACTAGCTCATTTGCGCACTTTGAGCAAGTGCACATGTGCCCACATCTGCCACCATCACCAAAATGGTTAAGAGTATACATCACAGATCATATAGAAAATCTTGTTTAAGTATATACTACAAGGAACCTGGGATGCAAAGCGTGTCCTAACCTGTACAGTACAGAATCAATTTGTGTATCGCAGCATACGCAGCAGGTTCCCTTCCTCACTTGATTCCATTTTGATCCATCGTCAGATAAATCCATCGAGAATCCTGTGAAACAAAGGCAAATATTTAATACATAGCATGCATACTTGCACAATGAATGGCAACCAAAAAAAAAAAATAGCACGATACAAAGCAGGAAAACCGAACCAAACTGAAAACAAGCAAATATCTGCCAATAGTAATAATCATCTTGAGTAAATAAACTAGGTAAACAAACACATAAAAAGAATTTTATGGCTATCCCCAATCCGCCCTATTTTGGTGCGAAGTATCTTTGTGTGTTAGAGAAAAGAGTACACCAATTATGATGCCATGAGTATCCTCCAATTATACAGCAGGGGGCAAGGGAGTAATGGGAATATAACCTTCAGGTCCTGCAAATCGATTCAAGGCCGCTGACACTTCTTGTCTCACGGAACGTTGCAATTCCAGCTGCATGTCCATGCACGCCTCCAGCATCCTCTGCATGCTGCTCATCCCTTGTTGAAGTCTACCCATGTCAGCTCTCAAATCATTAATAGCATCCCATTCCTGCAACGATACAGAACCAAATGAATTCCTCACGATGAACTTCTAGTTAACATACAGAACACTAAGATATTCAAGCAATTTTAGAGTCGTGGCATGACAGCAAATATGATCCCACATCTCATGAGCACAGGATCACATAAAAAAATGACCAAAAACATCAACTGAAGAGAATAAATAATTTAACCAACGTATTTGTGAAGTATGGTAAAACTGGAACACAATTTTCCTTCTATGCAAAAGCTCTAAACATTAAGCAAGAAGATAACGCACGAGGTCTGCATGATGTACCCTGTGTCTGCTGCTCCAGTTGTTATGACGCAATTCTCTGTGCCACAGTGGCTGTCGTGGTGGCAAAGGCGGCGGAGGGATAATAAGAGCAGGTCTGTTGAGAGGAGTCTGGAATTGCCGAGTTTCAGCGTTCCTTTCTTGTTCCTGATTTTCATTTGGTGAATTGGCAGGGGGCATGGCTGTATCAAGATTCCAGTTGAGGGGACTGCGACCACGCCGTTGAACATATGACCTTATCAGTCGTTCCAAACTTTCACCAAAACCATTGCTAAGAAGATTGGACACACTACGCCTGCAATTCGAAATGAAATACCTTAACAATACGACCAGATGAAAAATAAGGAAAACCATTTGGAAGAAATTTCCACACTGAAGGTTAAAATACCTGCTAAGTAATTCTCTTAGTTCCATGCTGTACACGTTGTCATCATCCGGTGGGATAAACCTATTTTCGATCCTAGGAATGGGGCTTGTATCAAGCGCAGAATCTTGGTAATCATCTTGCCAGTTCTCCGCAGTTCCATGAGACTCGTCATCGTGCCAGTCAACATGTTCTTCTTGGAGATCATGTTCCCTGTCATCGTCGTCCAGAGTTTCACTGTGTAACTCTGCATTATCTTCCCAATTTCTGTCAGCAGCCTCTTCAATCTCACTGGGCCACCTATCAAGCCTGCCATCCAAAGATGGCTGCCAGAATCCTGTGTCGTGTTCTGTCTCAACTTGCTGCCTATTATCACCTTGAGTTAGAGACCCTTGCATCTCAACCATGCCATCCAATGTTCTACTTGGTGAGTGTGCCTCAGCAAGGTCTGCATCAGCCTCCAGTAAACCCACATTCTCAAGCAAAGTTTGGGGCCTTTGGGCTGTATGCTCACTACCAGTCAAATCACTGACCTCAGCCCCTCGTTGAGATTCATCAGTACCTAGTAATCTAACACTTTCAGCCACAGAAGCATCAGGTTGGCTAACATCTTGACTACTAACAACACTCTCTGATCTGAAACAAGCAAAATAGGTCATCTTTTATTAGTTTAAAACAATATCTGAAATTCTATGTACAGGTATCAATGTATCATATAACAAAAGCTCAAGTGGATAAGGACTAGGACAGAACACAAGCAACAAGGGATGCCAATTGCACAGCAGCTGAGCAATCTGAACAGGTAGGCACCCATTGCCAATTTGCTGCTGTTTATGTATCAGCTTGAGATTAAATATACAGTATAATTGGCATAGCACAAAAATGTACTCTCAATTTCATGTTATCTGACTTCATTGATTTTTTACAGAATTCAAGATGCAAGTTTGACCATTAATTTGCACAAAAGTACTATGTTGGCCATATATAAAGTAATTACATCTAGTGGAAGGCTTTTTCAAAACAATATAGCATTCACATTATAATGTTACTAAAATCATTCGTATTACATGTATTAGCAGAAAGAACTGATATTACACGTTAAACAGATTTTGATTCTCAGTTTGGCAAAAGTGTCTGTCCCTTGAAATCTCACTCCCCTTGCATCTACTCTTATCAAACCTACTAGCACAAAAATGTACTCTTATAAAAAAACAATAAGATCGTGAGAACATAAACATTAATTTTAACACCTGTCAAGGCTCCTCCCCTTTCCATGGGCATTTCGGCTCCTCCCCTTTCCAAATTTGTCTCTTCCCCCCGATTTGGCCCACAGGGAGCCAGACAGCTAGGTGATGGCGTGTGTTGGCGTTTTGTTCATCTTGGCGGCAATGGCGCTCCGGTCCTCTCGCGGCACTCATCTTCGTCTTGGCCTCTCCAGCATTGTGCGGGCTCCTCCCCTTGCCAATCTGTCTCTTCCCCCAGATCTGGCCCGCAGGGAGCGTTGTGGCTTGGCGATGGCTCTTTGGACTCCGCGTGCTCGAGGGGCCAATAGCGTCACCAGCGACTTCAATGAGCTTGTGGCATGACCACTTTTTTGGCCTCCTTTGACCTAGTCGGGTGTGGGACCCCTAGGCGAAAGCCCTGTTCGGCTTCTTGTCGATGCCGGCGCCAGTGACGCCTTCAAGCGCCATTCCCTCCATGGAGGTTGTGTTGTGGTGTTCTCTGCCAACTTCGGGAGGTTCTCTGGGTGAAAACCTAGCTCCGGTTTTCTGGATAGACGACAGCGGTGTCCTTGACGTCGTGCCCTCCTTGGAGGCGTCGTTGGGGAGTTTCCTTTCCCGCATCTTTGGGTGGCTGCCGGCTTAAGTCCATCTTTGGTCTGTCCTATGGCGTTGATTTGACCATCTCTGGCCAAGTTTAGCCAGGTAGATGGTTAGGTGATGCGGTTTTTGGGTCCGTTTTCTGCGGTGCTCTGGGCCTAGTCTAGCTAGGTAGTTTGCTCGTTGTGTTTGTGGTTTTCGCTCGGTTTTCCCTTAAATAACCAAGCAATCTAGCCTGTTGGCCTCTTCTTATTAATATAATAGGCAACTCTCCTACTGGTTCGGTTAAAGAAAAGGTCCTACCTTGATAATACACTTTTGCCGCTTAAGATAATAACAAGGAGAAAAAAGGGCAAATGAGCAATGTGGTAGTGGAGTAAGGAATGTGTCATACAGAGACACAACAGTATGTTAAGGGACCACAAACAAGAATGAAGCTGTACAGGTGGGGTCATAGGCTATATTATAATGGAAGAGAGTAGCAACTAGCAACTGTTCCCTCTTCCAAACCTCATATATGAGAGTTATCAAAATAGCACAGATAATGCAGTGTTTTCTGTCCCAATATTCTGTGTTACACAACGGTGGAAAAGATGCCATCGAACTATCCAACCAAGAGTTTCAATTGCACTGAAAGGATAGAGGGGCACATACTTGCATTCATGTAGGTGATACAAATCAAAATATAGCTAGTTTTACTACAGAGATTTGCAATTGAAACAGCTGCTTACCTCAAGGCAGGCATGCGATGGCTCTGTCTCAACTGCCCGAGCTCCCTTGCTGCCTCAGATGGTGGTCGCTCCTCCTCAACCGGAAGCTCCACATTCCTCAAGAACCTCCCCCTAAGCAATCCCTGCAAAACCAGACATTTCAAACACCAGCGCACATGACACCACAGATAACTGGTTCTTGCAACGTGATATAATCAGGTTCGCACCTGGATGCGGTTGCGGCTGCGGCGGGGGAACTCTGACACAATGCGGTACCCTGATAACCCCTGCAGTTCGCGCTGGCGCTCCCTAGCCATCCAGGTGATGACATCCAATCGCGCCTGTCGGCCGCGGAGCCGAGGAGGCTCCCCTCGCATCTCCCTCTCGCCGCTGCTAGGCTCATCCCTGCGCAAGCCTGCACGGGAGTCGCGTGGCTGGCTGGCCATCTGCACCCACTCTCTTACGAGCCTGACCCTCTGCCTCTCCGTCTCGCCGAGCCACTCCCCAGTGGCCGCGGCGGCGGCTGCGGTTGCACCATCGGTGGGGTCCGTGAGGCGGCGCGCGATCTGCCGCACGTGCTCGCGGTCGGCGGTATCCGGGGAGGGCTCGCGGTCGAAGGGCTGGTCGGCGTCGGTGCGGCGGTGCTCGAGCTCGCGCCACATCTGCAGGAGGGAGGGCGGCGCGGTGGGCGAGGGCGCCTGCGGTCGAGGCGGCGGGGTGGTTGGCGAGGAGAGGAGGAAGGAGGAGGGATCGAGGGTGGAGACGGGGTGGAGGCGCGCGAGCGCGAGGAGCTCGGCCTCGCGGTTCCGGCGCTCGACCTCGCGCTCCATGGAGGAGAGCACCTCCTCGGCCTGGCGCGCGACCCAGCGGCTGAGCAGGCGCGACTCTCGCCTCCGCCTCCGCGCCGCCGACGATTCCGCCGCCTCGTCCGACTCATGTCCCGGTCCCCCACCTCCCCCCGCGGCGGAGCATGAGGAGGAGGAGGAGGGCGGGGAGAAGCAGCCGCCGAGGTGGTCGCAGACGAGGTACTCGAGGTCGCGGCGGAAATCGGCGGCGGAGCCCATGCGGTGGTGGTACTCGTCCATGGCTCCAGCACCCTCAAATGCTAACAAATCGCTAGCCCTAACCCTAGCAAGGCCCAAAAAAAAAAAAAAACTACGTGCAGTCAGAGATCGATTGGGAAATGGTGGCGGAGGGAGGGGATGTGGTGGGGATTAGGGCGGGATTGGGGGCGCGATTAGAAGGCATTCGGTAGCAATTGGCAACTGGATGAGCGGCGAGGGGAAGGGATTGGATTGGATGGGGAGCGGGAGAAGGGGAGGACGAGACGCACGCAACTCGCGGAGGGAAGGGGAGAGAGAGAGGAAGACGAAGCGGCGATTGATTTATGGGATTTTCCTTTTACTTTTCTTTTTCTTTTTCTTTTTTGCAATTTTGGTTTTGGTGCGAAAGGGAAATGCGAAGGCGAAAGCTGTACCTATTTCTTTTTAGATCGGGCTAACCCTGTAACCCATACACGTGTATACTAATACTGATCCGTTCGCATACTCTTAATTAGAAAACTATATTTAATTAATTATGTTTTTTATTAGACACACTATCTAGATTAGACACATTACGCGTTCCCTACTAGCCCCCTTCTCTCTTTTGATGTCTCTATCAATGGTACAAGACGTTGTCATTTTTATTTTCCTAAGTTTTTATAGAGCAAATTTGGATAATTTTATAAGTAAATAAGTACTAACTTCGAAAGAGAGTTTTTTTTTTAATTTACAAACATATCCATACATATTTAGAGAGCAAAATTATTTCAATTTACAGGCAAAATCCATGCTAACTCGGAGAGGATATTCATATACAAACTTAGAAGCAAATTTGTTCAGTTTATAAGCAAATCCAAACAAAAAAGAGCAAGTTTGTTCCAATTTACAAAAATAAATCCATATGAAATCATAAAGAAAAATTATTTCTGCCCACGGAGCAAATCCAAGTGCAAATTTGTTTCAATTGACAAGCAAGCCTAGCAAACTCATGACCTAGGATAAGGTTGCTGCTCGAAACGGACACCATCAAAGCCCAAGTCAATCTACATCACCAAGATATATGCGGGACCGTGTAGATCACTTACACACCACAAAATAGTGATGTTGTTGAAGCTCGATGATCCGCAGGAACACTCGCTGTGTAGGTCGCAACAGCAACTGAGCTTCCTCTTAGGGTGCCTCCTGATGCGCCCTAGCTATTATCAACCAAACTATAAAACAAAATTGAAAAGCAGTTCAATATATTTGCTTGGCATATTTGAAACACTGTATAGGCAAATTCATACAAATGTAAAAAAGCAAATTGGTCGAAAATCATAAGCAATTTGTTGCATCTCTACAAGAAAAAATTAATTCGACCGGAGATCTAATAGGTAGCTGCACCGGTGTGTGAGAATCAGGTCATCGCCCCGTGAGGTCACACGTCGGGGTCAAGGCGCAGGCGGAGGAGCGTGATCGCTGTCTACGATGAGGTGGCCGCTCGATCCATGACCTCCAGTTCTCACGCCAGGGCCTCGTAGACCACGATCGCTGGGATGATAGGGGCTACCTCCTCTGTAGCTGGCACCACTGAGGCTGTGAAGGCGGACACCAGCTGTCTCCCTGTGTCCATTGTGGGCAACTGGCGAACCGCTACGAATAGGGCTACTGCCACCTCCTGCTTCCCGGGCGCTCGTGCGAAAGTGATGACGGGTCACCTAGGGGCGCATGGCGAGACAGTGGAAGCGTGAAGGTAGCACCGAGGCACGAGAGCATATAGATCTAGTGAATTGGATACGGGGGATGGTCGGCAAGCCCTCTTGAGTCTGGATCTGTTGGAGAGAGAGGACGAGTCAAGGGCGCGTACGAGACAGTGGAAGCATCGAGGTAGCACCGAGTCATGAGAGTAGCAAGATCCAGCAAATTTGGATGCGGGGGGTGGCCAACGAGCTCCCATGCGTCTGGATTTGTTGGTGGGGGGGGGGGGGAGAGCACCAGAAGAGCTCAGGCAGCACCACACCGCGAGAGTGGCCAGATCCAGCTACTCCATGTCCGGGGGATGGCCGGTGAGCCCTCATACTCCTTGATCTGTTGCAGAGAGAGGGAGAGGGGATTGATGAGGGAGAGTATGAGTAGATATCTGTTACAGAGTCTATGTGATGAGGAGAGGATTGGATATGAAAGTGAATGAATCAGATAGAAACAGTTACACAGGAGTTAGATCGGACGGCTGGCACGAGCTTGCAGATATATGAGCAAACGCATGCACGTTGTAACCAAGCGTTTACCTTCTTTTAAATATTCTCGTGAGTTTGTATTTTTAAACCGAACAGGGGAGGACTTGTCTTTGCTTCCGCGCAATCTCACGCCAATTTCACACAACTCTGCCACTCCTCTTCTTCGCAGAAAATTCTGGAGCTTTTTTTTTTTTTTTTTTTTGTTTTGCTTAATCCTGACTCCTAGCCCCCTTCTCTCTCTCTTTTGATCGTAGTGAAACGACGTTATTAAAGCCATGAAGAAAAAAGTGCTCCTCTTGGGGGGAGTTGAAATGCCCATTTCAGGTGAGGTGCAACCACATTTTACATCCTGCTCGTAATCTATACTCACAAAATTTCAACTTAATTCGAAAAGATCCAGATGTAGTTTTTAGAGAACTAGATTGGGATGTGGTTAACATCAAGCTGTTAGATTAAAACGAGGAAACTTTAGCTAGTTGCAGAACCTCTATTGTTTTATACATATTACCAAGGGTCCCTTTCAATAAAATAAATATTGCAGAAATATATATATGTATCAAAAGTCATTTAATTTATTCTTTCTTGTGCTCATGCGTATTCTTCAATCAAAACCGAAAGAACAGTAAGCACACGTGCAGGAGCAGCTAGCAGGCTGCAATTTTCATACAATATATGGCTGCTACAGTAACATTTGTTATTCCTACTGTGCAGCAGGACTTTTTGCACCGCTATATATATTGTCATAAGCTAGCTTTCATTTTCCCAAGTCACGAGCGATGTTGTCCTCTCGAAAACTTGCATTATGTTGCCCTGTTATGATCCAACAAATCGTACCATTGTTTCAAGTCTTCCAATCATAATATCTATAACCTAATTAGACTGCAATTTTCATACTTAAATAAAATACTCGTCTATATCGATGGCGTTAAAGTACACGTACTCACAAACACGTCGTTCTTCTTTATTTGTCGCTCGTCGCTTATCTCCCTTCAGCTCAAGAAAGAAATGTAGAGCTGAATAATGCACCACCGACAGACAAGCAGCTGAATTCAACTCAAGAAAGGATCAGATGTTGCTGCTTAAATTTTACATAGGAGAGAAAAATTGGACAGGGGCACTTGACTTGAGGCAAACATAAATTTGTTCAAATTCTTTTGCAACCAGATTAAATCCTTTAGTTGGTGCTGCCTTGTGAATGACCATATGATCTTAATTCTCAGTCTATACTAAGAAAATCTCCGGTCATTAACCAATAGAAGTGAATTCAATTCGATGGAGACTCGGATATGCAGTAACCAATAGAAGTGAATTTTTAGAACAGTTTTCATTCTCGGGTACTTGATTAGTACTCGTGATAAACGGCAACTAGAGAAACTAATTAAGGCAGACAGGGAGCATTGTGAGGGATCGCTGGCCATTGCTTTAATTTGCCTCCAAATTTATCAGAAACTCAACTAGTCATCTGCTAGAAGATCCAAAGAATGTATATTGTTTTCTCTTGCGTAATCTCCCCCAACGAATCATGAGCACTGATGAAAAGTCGCCTAATCCTGCATCCCTTGTCGTGAGAAAGAAAGGTTCCGTTCTTAGACCCTAACCCTCCCTTGTCCCCCAGCTTTTTCAACAAAGCGAAATGATGCACCTGACTTTCTGCGATATCTATGAAAAGCACTGCTATACTACTATGCTTGGCAAGTGGCAGGATCATGACAAGAATGCCACACATATCCATATCCTAATAGTTTAATTAGGTAATGGTATTGACTTAGATATTAGTAGATCGTAAATAATTAAATAGGTCCGAAAGTAATTGCATTATCTAGTGCACGTTATATATACTGCATGGGCCCTAGGACTACTATTTGCGAATTAAAATAGATGTGCGTACCAGCAAGTTAATGGAGTAGAAGAAAATAAAGTGTCATTAATCTTAACAGTGAAGTGATAACAAGTTAACAGCGATGTTGCATCCGAACAAAGGAAAAAACCCAACAAATTAAAGAAACAAACAGTACTGATACTATTTGTACGTAGCATATCGAAACTGTGAAGCGTGTGGTGCGGTGCGAGAGCTCTTCTCTGATACACGCAGGAATACAGATATCAAGCATGCATACTGCTATGTTAGTTTGGTAGTGAAATGCAGATGCAAACACAAGTACGTAGCAGCCTTTGGGCTTTGCTGATCGATCCCTTGCCATTGACAACAACCTGATCAGGGATGCTGTCAAAACAAAACAACGTCAGAAAATCCAGAAAAAAAAATATATAAGAGCTGCTACTGGACAAGGGCCAGCGGTGTCGAGGCCCTGAGATGTCGAGACGACAGGCCCTGCAGACAGAAACATTGCTAGATGGAGTCCACCAGCATGCCTACCGATCCAGCGTTTGCGTTTGGACTTATTGATCCTATCAGACTGTTCGTAGCCAACAACTATGAGGTAACGTCGATTTCTCATTTCATTTTCTCAAGAGTTTCGAGGGACGACGTGATATGGGTGATGGACAAGGAGATGAAATGGATTGGATGATGGCAGGTCTTCCCATCGGAAACATGATGGCTTGGGACAAATCATGTGCCCGTGCCACAAATCATGGCATGTGATAATTAGCAGGCCAAAAGATGGACAAATAGATTTTTCAAAGGGAGAAAATAAATGTTGCTTGCTCCTCAGACTATATCCATATGCAGATGGTGGCGAATCACTTGTATAACAATTGCAACCCACTCACCAATGATCCGAGAAACGCCCATATACCTCAATCACTGGTGAGTCAAAGACGCTTTGCTTAATTCAGTTGGCCATATATAGGACGCAACCACACAGAAAACTTGGAACATCCAGTCATATTGCTATATATGCTACGACAGTATGATTCAATCTCCTTCCTATTCAGGTCGGACCAACGCATTAGGTTTCATGCATGGGTTAACCGTTTCTCTTTAGATAAATGAGGATTCCCTTTGGTAATCGGGCTTGTTCTCAGCGAAATCGCCGGTTCACACTCATCTATCTATCCTGCATGTGGTCTAAACCGATGGATCATAGAGCATGTTCGTTGAATTCAGAAATTTACTATCATTTGAGGGTACGCTCGGGCCACTAATCCGTTCATCCTTCTCTTCTTCGTTATGGGCTCCTTCATCAATTTCTGAATCCATTTCTTCTTTGTGAAGTGTGCTGCTCTTATTCCTCCTGTGAAGTGTGCTGCTCTTATTCCTCTTGTTCGTGCAGGTTAGTTCCAAAAATTATATCATGGCATGAGAAAAGTCATCATCGGGGTGTGATTTTTCTCCGTGCCATTTTTTCCAGCGTGTTTTCTTCTCGCCATTGTTATTGTGACTCATCTGATTCGGTGTCGGAGTTACCATATAAGGCATGAGGAAAGTCAGATTCTTCGTCGGAGTATGAATCATCCTCATACCATTTCTTCAACGTGTCTTCCTGTAGGCTCTTCTTTTCTTCCTCAAAGTGCTTTTGTGGTTCCCGCAAAGACTCATAATCATGCAATATGGTGGCTTAACACCGCTCTTTATAACAGATTACCTTTGCATTATCACAAAAGTTTTTTATACAAAATTCATACATAGGAACACCAAAGCATGAATCCGCTCTAGCAAGACACTTTTATCATTAAGCTCATGAATCCTATTTGAAGAACCGAAACGGTGACCAGAGTGAAGATGAATAGGAGCCTTTTTATGAATTCTTCAAGAACAACCAAACCTATGTCCAGTTGCACCCGCCGCACCTTAAGAGCGAATCACAACTAAGCGTGACAAAATGCACAGCGGAAACAATACGTAAGAGTGCTCACAGCGAACGCCAAAAGTTCTCCAATCAGATGAACAATACTCCGATTAGTACTAATAAATAATACTATGACGAATACCGATGAACATTACTCCGACTAGTTCTGATCAACAATACTTTCGACCAATACACCGACCTATGAGAAGGTCCGAAAAAGATCTTGTTACTGAAAACACTGTTTAAAGAAGTTCAAAATAGGAATCAGAAGTTTCGAACTGATAGCAGAACTAAAAAATAGCAGCACAAAACTTAAAATCTAAACTAGAAATCCAACCAAACATGATCCAAATCTAACGAAATGTTAGCCAAAGCTTCTTACGTATATGGTGGATCTTTATCCAAAAAATATCCACAAAGAGATCAAGATTACACCCTTGATTTCGTGGATTTGACCAAAATGACACTGAGAGGGAAAATTTAGAGAAAATCAACTGAAAGGTGCTCGTGTGAGAAAATCATTTTGGAATCACTCGGGATGTTCTCACACATGTCCTAGCAATCTTTTGCCCCAACAAAATCACTCGAAAACGCTGCCAAAAGCAAGAAGTGAAAAATCAACCAAATATTCAAGAACAAGAAACTAAAGGGAGATCAATAGCATCATGAATTTGCTAAATAATTGAATAATAGAAATAAGAACATAGCAACCGCTATTCATCCTCCCACTCTTGATGAAACTAAGTTTTGAGCTATGAACCTAACTTCTCTCTCTTGAAACTCTAACCAAGTCTAAGAAATATCCAAATAAAAATATGTCATAGAAGGTGTTGACGCCCGTTTTTGCAACAGCCCCCCCCATATATATATAGTCAATTGGATAATTCCCAAAATACCCTTAAAAACTAATAGGTATATATTATTTTCAAAGGGAAAAATAGTCCAACTATTTTGTTGTCTATCGGATGGACTCGGCGCCTTCACCACTCTACTTCGTCTCCAAGCAAGCTTCATGATGGTGCCACACATCCTCCAACTCCACCCCCGATTTTAAGGAAAAACCGCAAAACCGCCTTGCATGCTTCTCCAAGCATGACTCCTCCATGTCGACGCGTGTCTGACCTCCACCATGACCTTTGACGCCTTCAAGTCTTTGCGCTCCGGCCACCGGGCTGTCTCTTGACTTGCCATCGCCTTTCCGCCTTGACTTGGTCGATGCCATCTTCATCTTCACCTTTTCTCCCCCGCTATGTTTTCTTGCGCCCTCCATATGAGCGATGCAGATTGCTCATGGCTCCACCCAGCCTAACACGGTCTGTCGACACCAAGCCTCGACTTGCTCTTCACTGCATTGTCGTTGACCGCCATGTCGCATCCATACATATACACATCATGAGCCAAGAAACATGTCTCTCCGTCAATCCTCTGTTTTCACCCCCGATTAGCTATGAACATAATCAAACATAATTGAAACATACTGTGCAAACCGAATGCTCCAAATAGCAATTCCATCAATCACTCATCATTAACAACATAATTCTCTCGTGTTCTCACTATTTAATATCTCTATTGCCCCAACATAAATAATGAATTCTTCACATTCTTCAAAATTATTATTACATTAGAAATCATTTGTACGCAGTATAACGTCTGGGGCAATAGGACTATTCATGCATTGGAAATTAAAGTGTCCTACGGATTTGCATATATCATAAAACAACGGATATGCATCACAAATAATAACTGAATAATCATCTAATAATTTTTCTAAGCATTGTGTACCTTGCATACCTTTCGATGACGGCGATTGATTCTTGACCCTACACATCACCACTAGCCGTGTGGTTTTGATTGTTGTCTTGTTCCTTCTCTGCAAGTTGTTGATGGCATATTTGTTTTAAAATTATAACCTAGTCGGTTCCTGAAAAAGACATCTCAAAAGTAAAATGACAAAATAAAACCTACTAGTAACTCTATGTTGATGCCAGTTATCCTACAATTTTAGCGTCAACTTCTCTCAATATATGATGAAATTATCACCATAATTATAAATTATCATCACTGGAATTGACAATTTTGCAACATAGTGCCTTTGAATTAGTGCTGTAGAAATTTTCCGAATGATGGCTCAAAACGGCTAAATACGGCAAGAAGCTAGTTCTCCATCGAAAAACGGACCGACCACGGCCCATCAAATCTAAAAGCATCCCACAGCGGCACACAAGACTCTTGGTGCAAGTCCTAAGCCCATGACTATGCACACAAGTGCTGTAGAAGGCCGAAAGATGGACAATACAAGATTTGCCATGACCGTGTGAGAGATGATCTCGGAGCTTCTTTTTGGGAGCTTAATTACATAGAGCATGTCTGCTTGCTTGTTCCTCAGACACGGACACTGCATGCATAGATGGCAGCTAGAATAGCTCCGATCCAAAAGTTTTGCAATTCAGTAATTCAACAAATGCACATGCCAAGTTTGGCACAGGATCGGAAGAACCACTCAATCTTCTGTCCGTGAATGTTAATTTTGTTTAACTCATATTCATGTCAGTCGTTGATCCAAGAACCCATGGAACAATTCGTTCGGCTCAGAAATGGACGAGCCAGTCTCGGGGCTTCGTTGGGCTCAAACTAAACGGGGGGAAATAGCCGGGGGACGAACTTGGGATGAAATTAAAGATAAAACATTTCAATTTCTGCATGAATCTAGAGAAAATCTATATATGTATTTCGAGCAATGCCTACTAGAATCTATGTGTTTTCTGTAGACCACACGCACATGAGTGCATGGCAGCACAGGAATCGGTAGACCACACAAACGAGCAGGCCGAAAAAGTGCCAGGACAGGAGGAGTGCCGCCAAAGCAAAAACACAGTATAGATGGACGGAGCTCGAGTGGAGCAGAGCCATTTCTATGCCCTACTCGATCTGAAAGAGACCTCCTACCGACTAATTTTCTTCGTATATATAGTACTATATACTACTACTAATCTCAACCATAATCAAATGATCATCTACCAAACGATTCTACACGAATTTAAAACGGTCAGGATAACAGGCGCATAGCTTTCGATAATTGTGACTACACATATGTTAGTATGCTACACGTACGTCAAAGATGCACTCGGAGAAATTGTGTCGATCGATCAGTAGCCATGTAAACGTACACTAGTACGTACGTACTAGCTGTGGCTGCCATGCTCTATCGACCATGATGAATCAATCGGCGAAGTTGCAAACATGCAAGGTGCAGTACGTGTAATCATGCATGATCGTCATATATAGGTGGATAAAGAGCTATGCTACTCCATATACAACTTACATGGGGATGCATGGGGCCATCAAACCAAAGAGACCAACACAACTGCATGCATGGATATGGATCATGGTCTCTTCATAATATTAATTATATTCTTCGATCGTCTTCATTATTCTCATATGGGCACTTGAAGATATATAGTTGCAATAAAGCATAGCAGGACATGATTAAGCTGCATGCAAGCTTGATATTTTTTCTGACAATGACTCCATTCATCAAACTCAGCTCGAAGGGGAAATATTAATGCAGGCTGATTACATTTTTGCTGAAGGCGCGATCAAGAAACACAGGCCTCCGCATCACAGACACACGAAACGTGGCGACGGATAGGTAATTACAGCAGGTAAAAGAGCGAAACTAAGGGCCGGAGTTGACCCACGATCGAGCACATAAACACTTGCACATATTCATATATAGCTTAATGATATGGTTGCTTAATTAGTCGCGGCTCTTGAAGGGGATGGCCCTGATGATCACCACGTGGTACATGGCCGCCAGCGCTGCTCCGATGAACGGGCCAACCCAGAAGATCCACTGCCATTCAAAAATTCATATTTCACCTGTTATTATCAGTACTTCGATCCACTAAATAATTAAGCGATATGATGATCCATGCATGCAATCAACAGGCTAAATATACGGATCACTCGCTCCTAGCTGGATCGAGTAGCTACTTACGTGGTCGTTCCATGCGTGGGACCTGTTGTAGACGATGGCGGCGCCGAGGCTGCGTGCCGGGTTGATGCCGGTGCCGGTGATGGGGATGGTGGCCAGGTGCACCAGGAACACCGCGAACCCGATGGGGAGCGGCGCCAGGATGGGCACGTGCGAGTCGCGCGCGCTGCGCTTGGCGTCGGTGGCGGAGAAGACGGTGTAGACGAGCACGAAGGTGCCGACGATCTCGGCGCCGAGGCCGTCGCCCTTGGTGTACCCGGGATTGACGGCGTTGGCGCCGCCGCCGGCGCTCATGTAGAGCCCCTGCTGGAACCCCTTGACGACGCCGGCGCCGCAGATGGCACCCAGGCACTGCATCACCATGTAGAAGAGCGCGCGCGTGAACGACAGCTTCCGCGCCAGGAAGAGCCCGAAGGTCACCGCCGGGTTGATGTGGCCGCCGGAGATGCCCGCCGTGCAGTAGACGAGAGCGAAGATCATGCCGCCGAACGCCCACGCGATGCCCTGGATGCCCACGGTGCCGCACTTGCTCGACGACTTGCTCACGCCCATCACCGTCAGGATGCTGATGTACAGGAACAGGAACGTGGCCACGAACTCGGCGATGCCCGCGCGGTAGAAGGACCACGACGTCAGCTCCTCCGCCTCGAACAGCGGCGCTGGGGGAGGCTCCTTGTAGTCCTTATCCTCGCCGCCGCCCTGCGCCGCCGTTCCGATCGGCTGGCGTTCAGAGTAGCGGTTCGCGCCCAAACGAACATCCTCATCCTTGCCCTCCATTGATTCTTGCTTGCTTACCACTAGCTCGCAGCTTGTTCCTCTCTGATTGATTCGCTTGGTGTGTGGGAGCTACCTGTGAGGTGTGGGAGTGGCTTTCAAGAGCTTTTTATAAGCCCGGCCATGACAAATTCTCTTCTCTTCTGGCGTGATAGCTATCTTTTTCTGCTTTCTTTTTGCTGCCATCTCTCAATTGGTGGTGGATGATGACAGGATTTTGTTTTTGTTTTCTTAATTATTAATTAGTGGCTGATAGGGTCTCTTAATTAGCTCGCTCGCTCGCGCGCGCTCTCTCTCTCTCTCTTACTCTGTGCAGAGGGCATAGCTTAAACTTATACTAGTATTTGTTTTTCTATTGGTCTGTGTCACCCCATCTGCACAATTAATTTAATCACTAGTTTCATCGCAAATAATTTAGATGGTGATAAGATAGGATAGGGGCTTAACAATACGAAATGATGAACTGTGAGTGAGGCAGGTTTAGGAAGGGTTCTGGAAAGTAGTACCCTCTTTGTTTAAGCTGGTAGACACGGACAGAGTGGTCAGTTCGGAGCTTTATCCTTTCTGAGCCCATCTAGCTGTCTCGAGTTGCATCGTTATAACTATCTTAATCCCTTGATCAATCATAGCCACAAACCAGCTGCACAAACTAATTAAACACAGCCAGGAGCTCAATGATATGATCATAAACACTAACCGTACCATACATTCATGCAAGTTGTTAAATATGCTCTAGGGTTAATTTCAGTTTGTTGTGTAAGCAGTGATATATCCCCTCCTCATGACTCAATTCGACTAATCCTATCATGGATGGAATCCGGGGGCACTAGGCAACAAAGGCGACCAAACAATAGCCTTAGCCTTTACAAGGCACAACCACTCCATCACTAGTCTAGCACCATGAATATAATCAACCAACGTCAGCGAGCAAACAGAAAAGAAAAAGAAGAAGAAAAACACGAGAGCCAGGAGGGCCTGGACAAGGAGGACAGCGATGGCGTGGGACGGCGGCCGCTGCTTCATCGCTGGCCGCACACCCCCAGCTCCGACCTCACCGGCGCAAAAAAGAATCACGAAGGCGCACTAGAAGAAGCATGCATGGATTTACAAGGAAAACTCCGCAATCAGTTCACGGATGGCGAACGACCCATGCATCACCACCACCGACAAAACCACTAGGCTCTTGCCACGTGTCCCTCGTAAGAACAACAGGTCCAGAGGAGAAAAAAACTACGCCAGATGTTGATAAATTTGGAGCATAACGGTTTTCGGAAGGGACCAAACCGACTTTTCGACTTGCAAGTCGAAAAAGGTGGGCTCATACGAGAAGAGATGACAGAGATTTTTTTTAGAATTTTTTCCCTGCAGGCTATATATATACATGAGAAGAGACGATAGAGATTTATACATATTTATTATATAAAAAATAGTAAATAAGTTTATTTTACTATATGAAACATATGGATTGTTTTATTTGTGTTTTTGCTAAGTTTATTTGTGTACTATTATGGTAATTATGCGTATCGTCTATCGTCTATAGATGGTTTACAAAAATAAAATATGCCTCGACAGTCTAGACAAACATATTGGTCTTCAATAAAATGAATTCTTCTTACCATCTGAGACAAGACAGCACCAGGGTACGATATATATCAGCAACAGAGTAAATGTATCGATCTACAAAATAGAAAAATAAAGAGTGGTGAATATTGTGTCACGTCAGGTCCATTGACGTGACACATTTGAGCTGTCACACTAGAGGCATCCTAATTGTAGGGGCTCACTGGTATCGATGGTGGGGAGGAGAAGGGCAGGCGTGACACCATTTTGGGTCACGCTAGGGACGTTGGCGTGACCAAAGTTGGAGCACACTAGCCCATTTCCATTTTCAAGGGGGCACCGCGAGCCATCGATTGAGGAGACCTACAGCGTGATGCCATGTTGGGTCACGCCATAGGTCTTGGTATGACCTTTTCCTTTTTCATGCTAATAGGATTAGCGGGATAAGCCTGTATACTTCTTCGAAGTCTGTTCAGGCATGTACAGCCGTGTCATGCCAAGCCTATAGGCGTGACTTTATTACTAGTCCCGCCACATTTAGTAGCGTGACTAACTGTACAGGCTTTGATAACCACAGTTAGGCTGAGTAGAGGCATTCCCGCAGTGAAACAAATTTTCAATCTCGCAGATACATTTAATTCGCCGAGGATTGTAGTAATTGTTGGGAATGCAATTGATATCCATTCTCAAACAATCGAAACGCAATTGTTATCCTTTCACATACAAGCGAGATGCCATTGATAGCATTTCACAAACAATCGAAATGCAATTGATATCCAAATGCAAACAATCAAAATGCAAAGTGATAATGTGACGACAAAGTGTTACATGGTTCCAAACATAATAAAATCCACATAAAAGCATCACACGGCAAAGTTTTACATGGTTCGAAACAACACTAGTGCTTAATTACATGGAATCCGCATAAAAACATCACACACATGACATTGTCTCAAACATCCTTCAAAACTTAGCCCCTAGGTGTTTATGGCTTCTTCTTCCTCCATTCACGTCCCGAATTGGTAGCAAGGACATTGGCACTTGCAACGTCAGTCTTGTCACGTGCACGCTGCGACTGTTGTGAAAGTTGTGTTGGCGGAGGAGCATCTGCGAGCGGCGAGCTCCCAATCTCATTAGGCTTGTAGGAAGAGTCGTCACCCCCTTCCTTGCGCTAAGCCTTACCTTTCCCATGTGCAGCCGCACCCACAGAGGCAAAGGCACTCCTTGTGCTAGAGCGCGATGGCGTGCGCGCTGCACTACCATTGCGATTGCGTGCCCGGGTACCATAGTGTACCGGTGTCTACTATGCCAAAGATGTCGTGTGTCAAGTAGATGGCTGGGTAGACCCTACATCTGGTGCTAGAGCCATATCCGATGTTGTCATGCAGCTCATCTTATACGTTAGGCGGTAGCGGCTCCTACAAACCCTCTACCATAATTTTTTGAAAAATGTCAGTGCGGACTCGAATGCAGCAAAAAAGGGGAAGAACTTGTACTTGAATTGTTACCTCCACGAAGGCACGGAGGTGGCCGACCTCCTCATCGGAACCCCGTGGGACTAGCAACGCTTGTCTAGCCTCGTCTGCAAGGCATCCGAGATGCTAACCCTACAAATATGATACAATACATCAAGTATGAGTACAAACTCTGAGTTAGTGCGATGTACCTATCTAATATTTACAAGTACCATGTAGTTGTGAAGTGAGGCACACTCGGGCTGGTGAACGTGGCAAGTGATCTGATCGTACTCATCTAACATGTCGTCCTCATCGTCGGAATCTAGCAAATCTTTTGCTTGAACCACAACTTGAGATAGTTTGATTGCCAACCTGGAGTTGTTGTGCAACCACCTCAAGTAGTCGTAGTACGCCCTTGAGCGATGAATGGCTCCACCTTGCATGATAGTCTGTTCCCAGTTTTCCCACTACATCAAGTATATGTGGCGGACATCCCGCCAATCTCGTGCGCCCTGTTGTTTCCTCTGGTTAATCCTGTAAGATGGCACAATCACAAACAAATTGGTAAGTACACAAATCATCGATGTAAGAATGAACGCAAATTAGGTTTACAATTAGATTGACTCACTTGTGCAAGGTCATCGACGTGGAGATGGCCTCTGGAGGTATACGCTGCAACCTCCTAAACGATCGCATGTCACAATTTGGCAGATGACTTTCAACAATGAAAAAAAAAATAAGCGACACAACAGAACACTGATACACCATATCCCATGTGCACACTGGGCTAAGTCCCATGCCTAGGATCTCCTGTTGGTTGTAAGGCTCCCACGTGACCTGAAAATGAACAAAGTATAACAACGTCATCTGACTTGTGCAAGTATATTGGGAAAAAATGCCCATCACTTTGCACCCATGTGACTTTGTATAATGCAGTCGAACTTGTTGGTGTAGAAGAGGTGCCGCCTAGTTGTGTTTCCATGCACAGACTTGACGTTCTTCCAAAGGAAAGCAACGGTCGACATCGAGCTCTCATCCTCGAACTCCCAAACCTACAGTTATAATATAGCATATGACATTTGCAAATAATGACGAAAATACAATGTAAGCAGAAATCAAACTATAAACCCCGGGATGAAATCAGTCGGGTCTACTAATAGGCAACCGCTCCCACATTAACACTTGCAGCAGGTACGCACATCCCCTAAGGTTGCCATAGTCGTCATTGCGCCTGCAGGTATCACATAGCTATTGATACAACCATGCAAGCGTGGCGGATCTCCAACTGTATTGCCCGATGTTCTCCCAAACCTCGCCAAGTATCGGCAAGAACATCTAAGAAACTGTGTTGCCACTCCCGTCCGAAAAGAAGTAACCGTGTTGGAGGATAAACTCCTGTCGCAGGGATCCCGAGAGACCCCTTTTTAAAGATTCGACCGGGGGGATGATCCTGAACGAGCTTGTCTGGGAAATAGATGGGAGCGGAAATAAATGCAGTGGCTGGTGGTGGGAGATGATCGTCCTAGTGCAAGAAAGATGGGTGCACCGGGGTTTAGACAGGTTCGGGCCGCACGGAGGCGTAACACCCTACTCCTGTGTGAGTGCTATACCTTTCCTTAAAGGGAATTCTTCAAGGATGTATCTAGTTACAGGGGTGAGCTGTCTACAGAGAGCTTGAGATTCTCGTGTTCTAGCTTGGCTCGAGCTTGTTTGTGATGTTCTTTGTCTTTTGATCTGAGCTTCGGGGGCCTTGTCTTTATGTGTTCTCCATCCTTTCCTTTTATAGGCTCGCTGACCTCGACTTATCCTGAATGGGAAAGAGGGGGCGCGAGTGCCAGGGCGCCACGGAGAAAGGCGTCATCATTCCGTCTTGGCGAAGTGACAGAGACGGTGGAAAAATGCGGCGTGCATCCGACCATTCGTCACTGTAGATGTCCTCCGGCGCTATTAAGAGGGCCCACTGGGCAGCCACAGAGGTGCCCGGTGCACCCACCCTGTCTTGTTCTTCTGCCGGGGCAGGGTGGCAGGCAGAGCGCTTCGATTTTGGTAATGTTATCCCGAGGCACCCGGGTGAAATGGGACGGGACCCGTGCATTTAATGGTCCCACGCCCCCCTGCCAGAGCATGGCAGGGTCTGATACTAGGGCGTGGGCAGCTGAGAATGTCAGGATGTCAGGCCGCGCGTGCCTATTAAATGCGGCATTGGACCTTTGACTGGCTGACACCCCGACGATGGGACCCTTTGGGTCGTCAGACGATCTTGCGCGAACCTTCGGGGAACCGAGTCCTCGGGGGCTGCCACGTGCAGCCCCGAGCACTCTCTCCCGAGTACTTCGGTGAGACCTTCGGGGAACCGAGTCCTCAGGGGCTGCCACGTGCAGCCCCGAGCACTCTCTCCCGAGCACTTCGGTGAGACCTTTGGGGAACCGAGTCCTCGGGGGCTGCCACGTGCAGCCCCGAGCACTCTCTCCCGAGTACTTCGGTGAGACCTTCGGGGAACCGAGTCCTCGGGGGCTGCCACGTGCAGCCCCGAGCACTCTCTCCCTAGCACTTCGGGGGAAACCTTCGGGGAACCGAGTCCTCGGGGGCCGCCACGTGCAGCCCCGAGTACTCTCTCCCGAGCACTTGGCTGTTTGTATCATCGGGGGATTACAGTACTCGGGGGTAGGCGAGGACCCTTCCGAGTACTTCCTTCCCGGTACTTGGACTCTGCGGGTCATCGGGGAACTGGGGTGCTTGGGAACCAGAGGCGGCGGCCCCGAGCACCTTCTCCCGGGACTTAGCTTCTTCTTATTTTGTAGGGTGGACCTCGCGGGATGGTGACGCGTGGCGGATGGCCGGCCCGGTCTCGGGACTCAGGGACCCCTGGTTCCTGATACACCGACAGTAGCCCCCGGGCCCATTGGTAGGCGACGGGACGGAGACGGCGGATGGGCCCTTCGTCGCGGCCGAGGCCGAGGCTGGTGCAGACGCCATGTGGCAGGCTTTCGAGAGGTGATCTTTACGGACCCAGACCTCAAGTACGCCCCAACGGGAAAATGAATGGACGCGTGTCCACACAACTTCCGAAGGGTATGATGACCGTACGGACGGCACGCGCGGTCGCCGTGCGGATCGAGGAAAATACGCCTGGCAGCCGCTGACATTGCGCGATCTGCGGGAGATTCGCCTGACGGTTGCGTCGATCGAGGCGACGCTTCACCTAGCGAACCGTTTGGGCGGCAGTTTTTGAACTTCCGAGATATAAAAGGGGGATAGGATCGGTCCGTCCCCCTCTTTATGCTTTCTTGCTCTTGCGCTCTTGCCTTGTTTGTGCTCCGAAGCCCTTAGAAAATTCTCAGGCGACCGGAGCACTCTTCCTTCTCTCTCTCTTTCCACCGCCAAAATACCTTTCATTCTTATCGAGATGACGAGGGTTGGAGGAGGACGCCGGGACAAGGCTTCGGACAGCATCCTGCCAGAGTCTCGTCTGAGGAACGAGGAGGCGGCGGACAAGATCAGGAAACTGCTGGTGCCGGAGGGGCAAGAAGGTGCTGTGGTGGTGACGCCGGCGAGCCTGACGCCGGCGACGACCGTCCCAGGGAGGATCGTCCTCTTCACCTCTTTTGTGGCAGCGGGGTTGGTGCCGCCGTTCTCCACCTTCTTCCTGCAAGTGCTGGAGACGTACGGCATTCAACTGGTGCACCTAAGCCCCAACTCCGTGGTGGTGTTGGCGGTCTTCACGCATCTCTGCGAAATATTCGTGAGGGTGGCGCCATCGGCGACGCTGCTTCGCCATTTCTTCGTCCTTCGGCCGGTGGGGAAGAAGAGGGGGCACTCCACGGCGGACGTCGTGGGGTGCTGCAACCTTCAGCTCCGGGACGGCCTGGGGGATCATTACATTCCCCAGGTGCTGCGCAGCAAGTGGAAGGAGTGGCGACGGGACTGGTTCTTCGTTGACATCGACCCCCACGAGCACCTCGAACTGCCAGAGGCGGCGGCGGAACCTCGGCGATCGACGTGGGAGGCGCCACCGCCAGAAGACGCGAGGCTGAAGCCGGTGTTGGAGCGCATCCTGGAACTGCGCGAGGCCGGGCTGACCTCTGTCATGGTGGTCGTGGACTTCCTGCGCCGTCGGCTGGCGCCTCTGCGAGAACGGGTCCGGCCGAGCTGGTTCTACACCGGGCCGGAGGACATCACCAGGACCCAGATCGGCGCGAGCTGGGATCTGGGGCCGGCGGAACTGCGGGGGATGACAAGGGTGATCACCGGAACGGAGGACATGGGCCGGGCGGAACTCCCATGGCCGGAGATGGCACTCTGCGCCAACCCCGATCGGGTGGCCATCGTGGCGAGGCTGCCGGAGTTCGACGCCAAGGGGCCCGTGGACCAGCCCAGGGGCCCGTGGACCATCCGAAGCCTCCGAACTCCCCGGATTGGAGGAGCTGCTCGGCGAGGAGGCGACAATTAGCTCGGCGCAGGCTGGCGACGGGGCCGCCGCATGCAGCAGCCGTCGTGCCAGAGAGGAGGGCGCCTCCGAAATTGCCGTGGAGGTGGCACCGGGAGACCGGGGAAAGCGTCCCCGGGCCCTGATTCTAGTGCCGGACTCTCCGCCGTCGCCGACGGCAGCGGCGGCATTCCCGGTGCTGGAGCCGCGGCTAGTGCGGATGGAGCCTACGCCGGCGCTCGCGACCCGTGCGGCGGAACCTGAGACCCGCGCAGCGGCACCCGAGGCCCGCGCAGCGGCCTCGCCGAGCCCCCAGTGGAAGAGGCGGCGGGAGGGGTCCGGACCGACGGCGCCGGACCCGGACATCAGGCTCCCAGCGGCCAAGGGGCAGTATCGGTGAGTCTTCTTTCTTGCTTTTTCCTGGGCATTTCTGGCCCGAACTAAGCTTTGACATTTTTCATCTGTCTCCCGTAAGCCGGCCGCAGGCGCCACTGCGACGGAGAAGGCGCAGGTGCCAAGACCAGGGCCGAGCCCGTCGGCTGCGCCGACGGAGGCGGGCACATGAACGGCGGAGGCGCCAATTGTCGTGGCGGCCACTGTGAGAGAGGCGGAGGCGGCGGCCGAGAGCCCTGGGCGGATGACGGTGGAGGTGGATGTTTTGCCGGGGCCGGCGGACAGAGCGGCCGATGCGGGAACGCGGCCGCCGCCCGAGTCTTCGGCGCCGGCGGAGCCTACCCCGGGCGCGGAGAGCCCGGGGCGGATGATGGTAGAGGGCCTTACAGAGAGCTCGAACCCCCCGGAGGCATTCTGCGGGGAGGCCTGGGCCCTACCGGTGTCCGGCCAACCCGCTGACCCCTTCCTGGCCGCCATCGAAGGCGTCCAGGTAGCGGTTGGGCGGCTGGGCGCAGCGGTGAATGCCAAGGAGGGGGAGCTCGAGGCCGAGCGCGCCCGCCTGGCATCGGAGAAGGCGCAGCTGGCGGGCGCCCAGGAGGAGGCTCGCGCGGCGGCCGCGCGGGAGCAGAATTCCTAGAAAACATCCACGCGGAAGCCGCGCGGGAACAAGAAATTTTGAAGACCGCGCGGGCAGAAGCCGCACGGGAACGAGAAGACGCCGCCCGCCAGGCTGAAGCGTCGAAGCAGCAAGCTGCCGAGGCCCTTGCCAAGATGGGGCAGGCGCAGGAGAGGGAGGTGGCAGTCGCAGCTCGGGAGCAGGCAGCGGAGGAGCGGCAAGCCGAGCTGACCCGCCGAGAGGGCGCGGCCGAGAAGACGCGCGCCGACCTCCAGCGCTGGGAAGATGACCTCCGGAAGATCAGGGAAGAGATCCGCCGCTGGGAGGAGGACGTCTCCCTTCGGGAGGTGGACAATGAGTTGTCGGCGTCGGATCTTGGTGCTCGGGAGGATTCGGTGACCCAGCAGGAGGAGCTGAGTCGCCGAAAAGACGAACTGAGTCGTCGAGAGGGCGAGGCTGCTGCGGCGGCAGCGGCCACGGCTACTAGGGCGGAGAAGAACGCGAAGCACGAGGCGGAACTGACCGCCCGTGAACGCGCCTTATCCGAGATGGTGGCCAAGACGAAGCAGGCTGGGGACCAGGGACTTGAGGCGCAGCTGCGGGCCGCCAAAGAGAAGCTCGAGACCGCTTTTGTCTCGCGGGTCAACCTGCAGCATATGCTGGAAGACATACTCCGGCGGATGCGGCGGGCCGTAGAGAAGGGTGGTCTTGGGCGGCTCGTTGAAGATCAGAAGAGCGACAGCCCCGCACGACAAGTGTTGGGGCTTCAGCAGGTCTGCGAGCGCCTTGAGGCCCTGCCTTGGGCGGTCCAGGAACTTGCCGCCCAGGAGGGACGTGGCTTGGCACATGCAGTGGCCGAGCACGTCCTGGCCTGCTACCGAAGCAGGGACCCGAACTTCCCGCTGGAGCCGGCGCTGGAGGGAGTGGTCGAGGCTGAGGGAGAGGCCACCCGGGTAGCGGTCCGGAGTACCGCTGCCGTGGTGGCGGCCGGCTTCAGGCGAGAGGTGCAGCCGCCGCCAGCCCCCGGATACGACTCAGAGGATTCAGCCGACGCCTCCGCCGCCGACTAGATCTTTTGTAGCTTTTTTCTTTCTTTTGTCGTCTTGATGAATGTAAATATAGGAGTGAACCCTTAGAAAATGCCTTGTATATGTCTTGTGAATATAATGGCAGCTTTTTCTTGGGCTCGCAACTCCAATTTCTCTGAGTGTTTGATGTTTCTTTTGATGTTTTGCCTGGAAGTCCCGGGGAGTACTCAGTCGGGCCGTTCCCGACCTTCCCATCCCCGAGAACGAAGTTGTCCCGATCGCTGTTGCTGGCGTAGTCGGCCCTCGAGTTCTCGCGAGTCCGCACTGTCTAAGTTAAGAAACAAAAGCACAGACTTCCTTGCCTGGGAGATAGATCGATCCAGCACGGAACATGCCGTGCCCGGTGAACACTTTTTCACCTCGCGACCACCCAGTTAGTAGACGGGAGACGCGTGCGGGCGAGAATGTGACCAAGAGTCCTCGTGGTCCGGTGGTGCCCGGGCTTAAAACGGGCCGGACCGAGCACTGACAGCCCGCCCCCGAGGCCTGAGCTCCGGACTACTCGAGCAGCTCGAGCGATAGGATTACCCAGGGCACCCGAGGACTCGGTAGTGCTCGGGGTCCTTAAAAGCGGACCGAACACCACGACCACCACGAAGGGATCCGGTCAGACATTACCGTACGCGCGGTACTCCTTTCTACAAACCGCCCGGTCGTTCTGAGAAAAAGTAGACACGCGGCAGGGTTTTGCGTGCGAGGAGACCACCTCGCCGAACAGATTAAAGCGCGAGAGCCCCCGAGAATGACTCGGGAACATAAATTTACTGAAAGTAGACTTGTCTGAATATAACCACTCACCGGACAGCTGTCGGCCCTTCGGCCAACCGATCCAGGAGGGGTGTGCTTCCGAGCTCGGGTGCCCGGGGACTTGGTTCTTTCAGCGGAGCGCCCGAGTGCCCAGAGGCATACGAGGCTCCTAGGGTCGGGTGATCTCGACCACCCACGCCTAAGTGGTAGGACCACCCGAGGACCCTTGAGGCCGGCCAGAGACCGGGGTATTGAAGCCCCCGCGGCCGAACTGCTCGTGATTGCCAGCCTGTGACTTAAGAGAGAATATAGAATTTCTTTGTCTGGTGCGCTCTGTTAGTGCGGTACTTGCTATAGACTGCTCTCATTTTTGACCCGAGACCTCTTGAATACCCAAACCGGCGGACAAGAGCGGACAGAGGCATAACCCAGAGGTCCTATGGTTCGGTGGCGCCCGGGTATGACAGACCAGACCGAGCACCGACAGCCCGCTCCGGGGGCCTGAGCTCCCGACTACTCGAGCAGCTCGAGCGATGGGATTACCCAGAGCACCCTGAAACTCGGTAGTGCCCGGGAGCCTGCCACGACACCGAACACCACAGCCTACCACGCCGGACGTAAGTCAGCGGCGACTGCTCGTATGCATACCGATTGGGATTCTTTTATCAGCGGGGAAAACGAGAGAGCGAACTTTTTCTCGCACAACCGAGCACCTCACCAGACAGATTAAACATACGGAATCCAGAAAAAATATTTCGACATAGCGATTGCTTATTGAAATACCGAATGTACAATATTTACAAGGTTGGGCGACAGCGACTTACCCAAGGGGCGGAGCCCTTGGACTGCTTGGGCGGGGAGAAGCCCCCGGCCTTGCTGACCTGAGCCGCGAGCACGACCATCTATGGGTAGAAGCGTCGGAGATGCTCGATGTTCCACGGATTCGGGAGTGGCTGTCCTTCCTCCGTCGCCAACCTGAAAGAACCTGCCCGCGGGACCGCGATCACGGTGAAGGGACCTTCCCATACAGGGGACAGCTTATTCATTCCTTCGCGCGACTGGACGCGTCGGAGAACTAGGTCCCCCACCTCAAGAGACCGGGCCCGGACACGGCGCAGATGATAACGCCGCAGACTCTGCTGGTACCGAGCCGCCCGGACAGCGGCACGCCGCCGGCGCTCTTCCAGGTAGTCCACGTCGTCGCGCCTTTGCTGCTCCTGCTCACCCTCAGAGTATGCATGCACTCGAGGGGAGCCCAGAGTGAGCTCGGAGGGGAGGACTGCCTCGGCGCCATAGACGAGGAAGAACGGAGTCTCCCCGGTGGCGCGGCTTGGCGTAGTCCGGTTAGCCCACAGCACGGCTGGCAGCTCGTCCACCCATCCCTTCCCGTGCTTAGCGAGCACGTTATAGGTCCGGGTTTTGAGGCCCTTCAGTATCTCCGCGTTGGCGCGCTCGACCTGCCCGTTACTCCGAGGATGAGCGACGGAGGCGAAGCAGAGCTGGATGCCGAGGTCTTTGCAATAGTCCCCGAACAGGGCACTTGTGAATTGGGTGCCGTTGTCGGTGATGATCCGGTTCGGGACGCCAAAGCGGCTGGTGATACCGCGGATAAACTAGAGCGCCGTGTTTTTGGTCACCTTGATGACTGAGACCGCCTCCGGCCACTTGGTGAACTTGTCGATGGCGACATATAGGTATGCATAGCCCCCGATTGCTCGGGGGAATGGACCCAGAATGTCCAAACCCCAGACCGCGAAAGGCCATGACAGGGGAATGGTATGAAGAGCCTGAGCTGGCTGGTGAATTTACTTTGCGTGGAACTGGCACGCCCTGCAGCGCCGAACCAGCTCGAAGCATCCTGGAGAGCTGTAGGCCAGTAGAAACCTTGCGGGAAGGCCTTCCCGACCAGCGTGCGGAACGATGAATGGCCACCGCACTCGCCCTCGTGGACCTCAGCGAGAAGATCGCCGCCTTCTGCCCGGGAGATGCATTTCAGGAGGACACCTCCTGCGCTACGCCGGTAGAGATCCCCATCTACTATGGCATAGCGTCTGGACTGCCGAGCAACTCTTTCGGCAGACGCCTCATCCCCGGGTAGGAACTTTTCTTTCAAGTACCCTCGGATGTCAGACATCCACGAGGCATCTTGAGAACATTCGGCGAGCGCAGCGCACTCACCGGGCGGTGGCGCCCTGACGGGGCTTCCCACTGAGGGCACCGCCTGGGTCCCCTGAATTGAGTTCGAGGTTTCCCCTTCATCCTGTTCGGCAGGCAGGACGGAAGGCCGTGCGAGTCTTTCTTCAAAGACTCCGGCAGGGACGCGCGCACGTGAGGAGGCCAGGCGAGAGAGCTCGTCGGCCAAAGCGTTGTCGCGGCGAGGGATGTGCCGCAACTCTAGGCCATCGAAGCGTCTCTCGAGCTTCCTGACCGCAGCCACGTACGCCGCCATTTGAGGATCCGTGCACTGGTACTCCTTGGATACCTGGTGTACGACCAGTTGGGAGTCCCCTTTGACCAGGAGGCGACGAATCCTGAGCCCCACCGTAGCTCGAAGGCCGGCGATGAGACCTTCATATTCCGCCATGTTGTTGGATGCGCGGAACTGCAACTGCACGACGTACCGGAGCTCTTCACCCGTTGGGGAGGTGAGAACCACTCCGGCCCCTGCGCCTTTCAGCGAGAGGGAGCCGTCGAAGTGCATGACCCAGTACCCGGGCGCGTCGTGCCCGGGATAGGCAGAGATCTCTTCCGGGACGATGTAGGGGACGGGCGTCCATTCTGCCAAGAAGTCGGAGAGCGCCTGGCTCTTGATTGCCTGGCGACTGACGAAGTGTAGGTCGAACTCCGCCAGCTCTACCGCCCATTTGACAACGCGCCCTGTGCCTTCCCGGTTCCGGAGAATGGGCCCCAGTGGATAAGTGGTAACCACCGAGACCTTGTGCGCCTGGAAGTAGTGGCGCAGCTTCCGGGAAGCGACGAGCACGGCATAGAGCAGCTTCTGCGCCTGGGGATATCTTGTCTTGGCCTCCCGGAGGACTTCACTGACAAAGTACACCGGTCGCTGAACCCGGCGAGCCCGGACGGCGGCTTCACCCGGGGGGCTGCTGCAGCCCCCTGGCTCGGCGGCGCGGTCGGGGCTAGCCGGGCATGCGGGCTCGACTCCCGGGTTGGGAGGAGCAGTGCGCTCGGGCTCGACCCCCTGCCCATGGGGAGCCGCGAGGACAGGTGAGTGGTCAGGGACCTCTGGGAGCTGGGACCCAGCACCCGGTCCTGAATACTCGTCGCGCTCCACCACCAGCACTATGCTCACGACCTGAGGTGTGGCCGCAACGTAGAGCAGTAGGGGCTCACCTTGAGAGGGAGCCACTAGCACGGGTGGCGAAGTGAGGTACTTCTTTAGATCGTGGAAGGCCTGCTCAGCCTCCGGCGTCCAGTCGAAACGACCGGGTTTTTTCAGAAGCTTGAAGAGGGGGAGCCCTCGCTCCCCGAGCTTGGAGATAAAGCGTCCGAGGGCTGCCATGCAGCCGGCGAGACGCTGGACTTCCTTGAGTCGAGCCGGGGGTCGCATCTGCTCGATGGCCCGGATCTTCTCCGGATTGACCTCGATTCCTCGGCCAGAAACCAAGAAACCAACGAGCTTGCCCGCCGGCACCCCGAAGACACACTTCTCTGGGTTGAGCTTGAGGCGGGTAGAGCGGAGACTGTTGAAAGTCTCGGCGAGGTCCTCGAGCAGGGTGGCGCGGTCTCGGATTTTGACCACGAGATCATCGATGTAAGCTTCGACGTTGCGACCAACCTGCGAGTCAAGGGTAATACGAATAGCGCGCTGGAAGGAGGATCCAGCGTTACGCAGACCAAAAGGCATTGACATGTAGCAATAAGTCCCCACCGGAGTGGTAAAAGCAGTTTTTTCCTCGTCCCCTACGGCCATACGAATCTGGTGATACCCAGAGTTTGCATTTAAAAAGCATAAAAGATCGCATCCCGCAGTTGAATCTACAATTTGATCAATGCGAGGTAAGGGGAAGGGATCTTTAGGGCAAGCCTTATTTAGGTCGGTGTAGTCCACGCACATGTGGAGCTTGCCGTTGGCCTTCGGGACGATGACTGGGTTTGCTAGCCAGTCGGGGTGGAGGACTTCTCGGATAAATCCGGCGTCGAGGAGCTTGCTGACCTGCTCGCGAATAAACTCCTGGCGCTCAGGCGCCTGCCGCCGGACCTTCTGCTTCACTGGGCGGGCGTCCAGACGCACCGCCAAGTGATGCTCGATCATCTCCCTAGGGATCCCGGGCATGTCGGACGGTTGCCAGGCAAACACGTCTGCGTTAGCCCGGAGGAAGGCGACAAGCGCGCTTTCCAATTTGCTGTCCAGGTCACCGCCGATCCGGACGACCTGGGTAGCATCTTCGCCCACCACGACCTCCTTCGTTGGAACAGAGGCGTCGGCGGCGAGTCGGGGTTTGGATGAAGAGGGTCCCGTGCCCCCTGTAGAGCCATCGACCTCGGCCTGCGCTGAGACCAGAGCCATGTATGACTGTTCAGCGCAGGAGACGGCGCCGCCGGAGTCGACAATCACGGAGATAGAGCCTGCGGGGCCGGGCATCTTAATCGTAAGGTATGCATAATGCACGGCCATCATAAACTTGGTGAGCGCCGGACGCCCGAGGATGGCGTTGTAGGGGAGAGGGAGCTCCGCGACGTCGAAGAGGACGCACTCCGTGCGGAAGTTGTCCCGGCTCCCGAACGTTACAGGCAACTCGACCTGCCCGAGGGGCAGGGAGTGCCCGGGGGTCACTCCACAGAAGGGGAGCGACGGCTTTAGGCGTCGGGAGGACACCTGCAGCTTCTCAAAAGCCTCCTTGGAGAGGAGGTTGAGGCCTGCACCACCGTCGATCAGCACTCTGCCGACCTTAATATTGCAGATAGTGGGAGACACTACCAGAGGTAGCCGCCCCACGGCTGCAGTACTGACGGGGTGATCAGCCATGCTGAACGTGATCGGAGCATCCGACCACCTCAGGGGCCTTGCGGCCTCCTCGGTCGGGGTTGCCGAGCACACCTCGCGTCGCATGACCTTGATACCACGGCGCGAGCAAGGTGTGTAGGCGCCTCCGTCGATGAAGGCGACAGCGTGCTCGGGCTCCTGGAAGCCGAGCTCGGCATTGTCGGGGGCGACCTCAGCATTGCCTCCTCTGCGGGACTCGTCGCGCTCCCTCTGGCGCTGCTCCACGAGTCCTTTGACCGTACGACACTCCGTGAGGTCGTGCCATCTGGTCTGGTGTATGGGACACCATTTACCTGGCTCGGGCCCCGCGGGAGCGGGGGCCCTTGCTGGAGCAGGAGCTCGGCCGGGGGCCGAGGCTCTTGCGGGAGCCGGTGCCCCAGCTGGTGCCGGGGCCCTCGTGGGCACGGAGGCCCGAGGAGGAGCCCTAGCAGGGGCCCTGGCGGGACATCGTGAGAGCGCCGGCCGGGCTCTTGCGGCACCCTATGAGCGGGGACCTGGGTCGGCTCAACGGGAGCGGCCTCGCGCTTCCTTCTCTTCTTCTTTTCCCGCTTGTCGGAGCGGGAAGAACTTGGCTGGTCAGAGGCGGGGCGAGGGGCATGCCACGCCCTGGCCTCCGCAGCCTTGGCGCACTTATCGGCCAGTGCGAAGAGTTCCGCAGTGGTCTCGATCTCGTGCGTGCCTAGCTTTTCGAGCATCCGCTCATCGCGGACGCCCTGCCGGAAAGCAACAATAACAACATGGGGGGCCACTCGCGGAATAGTGTTGCGAACCTGGCTGAAGCGCTGTATAAAGCGCCGTAGCGTCTCCCCTTCCTGCTGTTGGATGGCGTGGAGGTCGCACTCCAAACCGGGGCGCGTAAACGTGCCCTGAAAGTTGGCCTCAAACTGGTGGCACAGGTCATCCCAGGAGCTAATAGACCCTGGGGGTAAGTTCATAAGCCAAGAGTGGGCGGAGCCCCTCAAGGTAACATGAAAATAGTTTGCCATCACCTTTTCGCTGCCTCCGACCGCTTGAACGGCCGTTGTGTAGATCTGGAGGAACTCGACGGGGTCGATGGACCCGTCGTACTTCTCCGGCAGCTCGGGGCGGAACTTGGAAGGCCACCTGACCCGGCGAAGCTCGGTGGTGAAGGCACGGCAGCCGGTGCCGTACCCCGCAGCACGAGTAGGGGTCTTTGGTGGTGAGTGGCGGCGAGCCGGGGATTCCCGGTGGCCTTGGGCCGGGAGAGAGGAAGCCTGGTCCTCTGCCCCGACCTCCTGCCGGGTCTCCCGCTGGCGCTCGAGAGTAACTCGGGCGTCCTCGTGGCCCCTCCGCTCGTCAAGGCGCAAGCGGAGGTCCCGGGCTTCGGACACGGCCAGGGGGACGGCACTCCGCCTGGAGGCCCCTCGGCCCGTGCAGGCGTTGCCCGTTGAGGAGCCAGCTCTGGCGGCACCACGCTGAGAAGTGGTGCGAGGACTCCCGGCCTGCACCTGGCGGCGAGCAGTGCCAACCAAAGCGACGACATCTTGTATCCACCGGCCTTCCGGAGTATTCGGCGTGGCCTGAACGGGCGGGTGCCTGAGGAGAGCATGCGCTGCAAGCAGCGCGCTCCCCAGGCCGGCCTCGCCGAATGCGAGCCTGCGCCGGGATGGCACCCGACGTGGTCCAGAGGCGGACCTGGCGGCCGGGGTCCCGACCTCTTGCTGGGGGTCGGAAAGTGCATCAGCAGCGGCGACGGCGGCCCTGCTGGGCCCAGCGCCTTGATCCCCTTGAGCGGGAAAAACCGCGCACGTGGATAGAGGCTGCTGATGGAACGCAGTAGCGACTGGGCTCTCCCGAGCGTCGGGCAGCACTCCGTCACTGGAAGTGGAGCCGGAACGCTGGAGACGGTGCCCACCAGCCATCTTTTCCTGTGGAAAAAAGTGAAATAAACAAATCCAGGGATATTCCCCCCTACCTGGCGCGCCAGCTGTCGGAGGATGAACTCCTGTCGCAGGGATCCCGAGAGACCCCTTTTTAAAGATTCGGCCGGGGGGATGATCCTGAACGAGCTTGTCTGGGAAATAGATGGGAGCGGAAATAAATGCAGTGGCTGGTGGTGGGAGATGATCGTCCTAGTGCAAGAAAGATGGGTGCACCGGGGTTTAGACAGGTTCGGGCCGCACGGAGGCGTAACACCCTACTCCTGTGTGAGTGCTATACCTTTCCTTAAAGGGAATTTTTCAAGGATGTATCTGGTTACAGGGGTGAGCTGTCTACAGAGAGCTTGAGACTCTCGTGTTCTAGCTTGGCTCGAGCTTGTTTGTGATATTCTTTGTCTTTTGATCTGAGCTTCGGGGGCCTTGTCTTTATGTGTTCTCCATCCTTTTCTTTTATAGGCGCGCCGACCTCGACTTATCCTGAATGGGAAAGAGGGGGCATGAGTGTCAGGGCGCCACGGAGAAAGGTGTCATCATTCCGTCTTGGCGAAGTGACAGAAGCGGTGGAAAAATGCGGCTTGCATCCGACCATTCGTCACTGTAGATGTCCTCCGGCGCTATTAAGAGGGCCCACCGGGCAGCCACAGAGGTGCCCGGTGCGCCCACCCTGTCTTGTTCTTCTGCCGGGGCAGGGTGGCAGGCAGAGCGCTTCGATTTTGGCAATGTTATCCCGAGGCACCCGGGTGAAATGGGACGGGATCCGTGCATTTAATGGTCCCACAACCCCCTGCCAGAGCATGGCAGGGTCTGATACTAGGGCGTGGGCAGCTGAGAATGTCAGGATGTCAGGATGTCAGGATGTCAGGCTGCGCGTGCCTATTAAATGCGGCATTGGGCCTTTGACTGGCTGACACCCCGACGATGGGACCCTTCGGGTCGTCGGACGATCTTGCGCGAACCTTCGGGGAACCGAGTCCTCGGGGGCTGCCACGTGCAGCCCCGAGCACTCTCTCCCGAGCACTTCGGGGGAAACCTTCGGGGAACCGAGTCCTCGGGGGCCGCCACGTGCAGCCCCGAGTACTCTCTCCCGAGCACTTGGCTGTTTGTGTCATCGGGGGATTACAGTACTCGGGGGTAGGCGAGGACCCTTCCGAGTACTTCCTTCCCGGTACTTGGACTCTGCGGGTCATCGGGGAACTGGGGTGCTTGGGAACCAGAGGCGGCGGCCCCGAGCACCTTCTCTCGGGACTTAGCTTCTTCTTATTTTGCAGGGTGGACCTCGCGGGATGGTGACGCGTGGCGGATGGCCGGCCCAGTCTCGGGACTCAGGGACCCCTGGTTCCTGATACACCGACAAACCGCCAACCAGGTGCCACAACCAAGCGCGAGCGTACCTCTCCACAACCTCCACCGCTCATCCTCAGGGCACTCACAAAAGTTGGCAGCCAACCAGGCGAAGCTGATGCCCGATGGCTTCTTGTCTTTGGCGTCCTACTTTGGCATAGGAGGCCTACTACCAAGGAGCGCCTCTACCATGTCGCGCCATCCAGCAGGCTGCACCATCCCGCACACAGCATGCTCGTCCACTGGTAGCCCGAGAATCATAGCCACATCCTACGGCGTGACCATGAGCTTGCCACAAGGGAGGTGGAAGGTGTGTGTCTCCAGCCTCCAACGGTCCACTAATGCACTCAACGCTGCATCGTCGAACATCGGCAGCCCCAATGTCACTAACCTGACCAACGGCAAGAAGCCTGCATGACGAATGTATGGCGTGTACCTCTCATCCTACCAGAGAGGATTATGAGTGCGCATCCGAAGAAGTTTCAGCACCTGAAAGGTACAATTTAAATTGAAATTGTCAATTACATATGCACGCTACTTAGCAATTATACATAGCAGTTACAGACATTTGGTACCTTGTCATTGTCAATAATGAGGTGTGCTTAGTGGTCCCCATCGTAATATGTCTCAAGAAGCAGGTAATCAGGGTGCGCCATCGCCCTGCAATATGAAGCGTCAAATGATCGTTAGACATTTAACAGAAAGATCATAATTGGCATCATATAAAAAGATTTAGACAAACGAGAAAAATGCATTATTGAATAGATCACCTCTACCAAAATATGATTTACTTCCCCCCTTCTAAAATCCCCCTTTTTCTTACGGATTACCTGATTTCTCGGGCCCTCCTTGTGTTGTTCCATACTGTGGCCAAACCGATGGCATATGGAGCAATGTATTTTAATTGGCGCCTCATCAAAGTCGTCAGCCCCATACATGTCATCACCATAACCATTATTAAAATCATCCATCTCGTTCCGGAGCCATTTTCTCTTCCTCCTCCCTAGTTTTTGTTTCAGTAGACCACAATCGGACACATAATCATCACCATTGTAATCCGGCCATTGCGAAGGATCAAGTAAAGGCTCGAAGTTGGACTCTCACATCTTTAGAGCCAGTCTCTTATAATACACTGAGGTCAAGTAGTTGTGGATGTATGATCCACTCTTCTCATCTGGCATGATGTGATAACATGAGAGCATAGGACATGCAGTAATTGCGGGATCCTGCACGTGCACTCCACTGTAGTTAAGTCTAATTTGCAGATCCTGCTGCCAGAGCTCTCACCACCTACGGCAACATTGGCGAGATCAGAGACACCGACAACCTCTGGGACAACGGTGGTAATTTCCTGAGCTAAATGCTCAACAGGCTCCACTTCCTGGGCTAAGTCTACCCCGCACTTCTTGAACCAATATCATCGAGCTTCCACAAATACCCACGTCAACTACAACCTCCGCGCAACAAACTTGAGAATCATTCACATAATTCTTATACAACTTCCAATCATCCTCCGATGCCAACTCCATGACAACATAGTGAGACTTACCACTCCGGCTAGCATCAAACATTTCACATACGGTTACATCACTTTCATCCACATCAAGATTCATAATTGACCTAACACGAGCAACAATTTTATCGAGACAAGGTGAGCTCCCAAATTTTAATATATGCTCCCTCATCTTATCAAACTCCTCATTTGCATTAACTGTGCCACCACAAAACACACAAACAATCATATCCATTTACACAAACCATCCAAATATTTCACATATACAAAAATATGTAACACATGCAAATTCTACATATAATCAATTTCAATCCCTGCGTCTCATCATTTTATCACAACAATTCAAAATTACTCATATATATATATATATATATATATATATATATATATATATATATATATATATATATATATATATATATATATATAGAGAGAGAGAGAGAGAGAGAGAGAGAGAGAGAGGAACATGCATTGCTCATATACATAGAGCCTAACCATATATGCCTCAATTACCTACGCTTAAATAATTGCATGTAACAAATTCCACACGATACAAATACGTAGCTATACATTCATAGCATGATATTTAACCTCCGATCTAACCCAGAATGTACAAATTTCATTAATCATCATCACCAAAATACTATACCGTATCTACCATTCACCTAAGAATGCAAGCCAAAAATACCGAAAATAGATGAAGAGAATGAACGAGCTACCTTACTATGACACTTTCCCATAAAATCCACTTCAAATGACCCGAATGGTGGAGGATTTGCCGAGGAGACTCTCACCGACGTGCTCGGTCTAAAGAGATGGGAGGAAAAAGAACAGCATACAGAAGGAAAAAACCGGTATTGCCCTCTATATACACCTCAATCACATCAAGCCGTTTGGTGTGACAGCTGGCGTGACTCAAACATGTCACATCGTCTGACTATCACAGCATCATACCAGCTTGACACTTTGATCACACAAAGAGGTTAGCGTAACACATGTAAAGGATCACGTCAATATCTTTGTTGCGACCAAAAGGGTTAATTTTTGAAAATTTAATTTCTCACGTGCTATTAATAAAATATTAGTTTTAAATAGGCTGAATAAAAAAATTCTGAGATATAGCAAGCCCATACAGTAGGATATGACAATTCCAAAACAAGTATGTCAACATACCCAGTATATTTCGAAATTGCAAAGACATGTATATACTACTCGTAGAAGAGTTCTGGGAAATACCGAGCTAAAATCCTACACTTCCCGCATCTTTATATAGTGACAGAGTTACGTATCTCAGCCCTCCTATACAATGGATTGCTACTTTTTGACTGACATTAGGGAACCACTTTACAACAGGGATTACAATATCGGAGCCTGCTAACTTACTAAGGGTACATTAGGGAACCACTTTACAACAGGGAATACATAAGGGTTACCAGCAACATTCTCCAGGCCCAGGCCCATCAGGTTAGCCTTTATTTATGATTACGTGCTTACTGGAACACTGGAGTTCTTCGGGGATGGATGTGTATGCGTACAGACCCTCTCTGGCTGTCCTCTTGCCCAGAGGTTTCTGAGTTCACCTCTTTTCCTGCCGAGAGCTAAGAAGGTACCTGCAGCAATTTGGTGGTTTGTTAAAACACAAGTACATAAACCAAGAGGCCGTGAAACTCATCACCAGGCAAAAAACATTACTTACCAATCGTGAAAGGCACTATGTAAAGAAGAGCTGGCTGGCCATGGCCATCCATAAGATTCAAGGCAACATATGTAATTAGGAGACCTAAAAAGGGCACCAAAAAACAGTGCGTTAAACTATGATGAAACAACAAGATATTGCTGGCACAAGTTCTGCAAAAATGTTCATATCCACATATAGGAACTTTTCGGTCATTTTAATGAGCAAGCACAAAACAAAAACCTACTATTGATATATTTGTCTAATATTCTAGTCATCACTGTCTCTTAGAAACAAATGAGGTCATAGCCCCCTCGTTGAAGTGTTTCAAAAGGCATGTGCACAATTTCCTCCATGTTAGTGTTGATTCATGCCATATGACATGCTTTCACATAATTCATATCTATATCATACCAAGGTAGATTTGTTAAATGAATGAAAGGTATACACACCCAATGCATTGACAGAAAATTTTGCGATGATACAAAGCAAACCTTTTTTTCGCAGCTTTCATTTATGCAAATTGCACAGTAAGCCATTTGGGTTAGATTGCATTTAAGAATTAAGATAATGAGAAATTATCAGATTCAGAAAATAGCAGGTACATCAACCAGCAACAAAGAGCAGAGGTCCCCTTTTGCAGGGCAGAGACTGTCAAGATGGAACCATATGCCAACAAGGTTAATGAAGAATGTGCAATATATGTTTTCTTTATCATTTGCAACAGAACTGTGTAAAATTGTTCTTTCTTTTCTCTGTTTCCCCATTTCAACTTTCAAGCAAAAGATGTTTGCCACAATGAGCATAATTATAGCATTTTCAGGTGGTCTTACAGAATAGACCTCATTTAAAATTACTTGTCTCTACCATCAAAAGTATCACATTCTTCCACATGACACAGGAATTTTTAGTTCATGGTGAATGTGCTAGCACACATTGCTCAAAAGTTGCAATGGAAACACAGATATATTACCAGAACCATAGGCCACCATCGACCACAAAAAGTAGCCAGATTGCAAGGTCTTCTTGGCAGCCCAGTCATACCTAAAGAGAGGGGAGAAAAGATCAGTTTAGAGTTCAACAACCTTATGTACTCCATACATAGTACCAGATAAGTAGTTAAGGAGAACGCAAAGAAAGTTTATTATAATTCTCCAGCCTCTACTTACAAAATTCAGATCTGATATACCCACTGTTACTGACAGATGAATAACTGGCAAAAATTTTGCATGCTCACCTTAACGCAAAAGCAATTAACAGCCCAGGAAGAAGGATATCACCAAAGCCTATGATGCTGTATCCACCCCATGGATCAAACATCCGTGGGATCTTTAAAAGCATGGGCACACCATCTTCGTCAGTCTTATCACCACGTGCAACCTGCAAGCAGATCACAAGCATAACTAGATGTCCAGCAGATGACTATAGCAAACATCACAATGGTCATTTGTACATACCACAATCATCACACTCTCATGGAACAACATCTTGGAGATAAAAACCCAGAAGATGTCATACAAGAAGGCACAGCTCAGGAGGACAGAACCCACCTAAAAGTAACCAGCAAGAACATGTATCAGTATGAAACCATTACTTGAAGGGAAATCATACACCAATAGAAAAATAATCACCTTGAGGTTTGGTATCCTAACAATTTGGATGACAGTAACAATCAATGTAATACCCTAAAGGTAACAAAACAAGAGATTAATCAGCACAGAATAATAATCTCAACGAAGGCATACAAAGCATACTTACAAGAATATCTTGGCCAATCCAAGCATAGGGCAACCGACGATAGACACCCCACAGAACAGCAAATACAATGCAAAATGGGCAAACTGCCAATGTGAGGTATGAAACAGCTCCGAAAAATGGCACTTTCACAAATGATTCCGCAGCAGGTTTAAACCATCTGAGAGATCCCATTACTTCAAGTCAGTAATATTAAGAAAAACTCCCATAGCTGTAAAGCATGATACTAAGGAGACAGCTGAGGAATGTCCACAATATGCATTTAACTCAGAAAAATATAAAGAAAATCTTACGAAGCCTACCTTGACAATAAGGCCACCAAGCATGTTTGCAGACCCTGCATATACAAAAGAAAGAGAAAAAAACATCATAAGAGTTGAACAAATGGAAGAACACGCTACTACGAGCATCAATAAACAGACTCAAGGATGATTCATGCTAAAGGTACACATTATCACAATTGGTCATTTAACAGCCACCATAAAGCTCTTTGCTCAATTTGTGATAATTCTTACATGTGCAAAACTACAAATCACAGATAAAGATGGAAGTGTTTCAGTCCTCTCCCAAAAGTCAAAAGAAAAAAAAATCAAAGCAGATTAAGGATCTGACTTGTAACAATCCAGCAATGTTCCATTTCTTGTTTTGCTTCGCAATTTGGGTAATTTAGTTCTTGAGAGAATATAAGCACTCCATTTTTATTATTTAAGAGGTGTCAAATCCTATAGGGCACTCAACACACAATTAGAATAGACGTAATAACAGAAAGAAAGATGAAATGATACACACCTCTACACCTCCTATGCAAAATATAACCACCAGAAGCTCCACAAACCAGTGAGACATCAGCTTGTAGAGCGTTATCAAGAAGCATGACGCGATCACAACAAATAGTATTGCTGATGCCATGTTGATATCTACCATACCATTAGAACCTTCAGCCTCAAAGTTTGCTGGAATTTCACGGCCATCCTATACAAGTACCATCTCTGTCAGTTCCTCCTTTCAAGTAGATAAAACCAAAAATGAGAAACAAGATTTGGGCTCAGAACCTTCAGGAGCTTCTCTTGTTCAATATCTGCTTCTCGAGCACTCCATGCTGACCAGTATGATGCACAAAGAATGGTACCAACTGCCATAAGCCATAGAAACACCTCTGCTGTATCAACCAGAGGACGATCTGGAGAATATAGCTGCACTGAAACTGAGAAATTGAAAAGGGGAAATGCACACTGGTTAGATATCTTACACTGAAACGAATACCCACTCTCAAGTTAGCACATAAATAAAAAATCACACAAGACATTAGCACCCACATATTCACAAGGAATGGCACAAGACATCGAATAATAGAAGATCTAAAAATTTACCTTGACCAGATGAGAGAAGCCCTTGTAAAGCGGAGCCTGCATCTTTTGGCAGAAGAACTGCGGGTATATTAATATCTAGATCTGTTTCATTGCTCTCACACACCATCTTGTATAACTCTGCAAGTGGATGCATGACATGTGTTAACACTTAACACTAGCTGTCAAAGGCAAAAGGATCAAACAATAAGTCTCGAAAATTGACACTACAACTTGTAAAACAAAGGTTTTTAAAAAAAAAAGCAGAAAAGGGGAAACACAGATGCTTGATCTCACTGTATTGAGTCAGGCCACCGGAGCCTAATCTTACAAAAGATGACTATGGATCTTAGAGAACGAGAGAGAAACACCAAAAAGGGCTCTGATAAGATTATAAGGGTAATAAAAAAATTCTAGAGGTGAAGAAAGGCATATGCATGGTACGAACAAATCACCGAGCTGATCCCGTCCCTCACTTATAAGTGGAAAGAATTGTATGTAGACTTTACATGCCATGAAAGAATTTCATATACAATGCATACCATGTTTATCATTGATGATTATAATGGCAGAAGCACCAGCAGATTCAGCAACCTTAGCTTTTGTGGTGAACTTACAGTTTCCCCTCTCCACTAACAAAACATCTCCATCAACCTAACAAAGGAATGAGCAATCACTAGGTATAGAAGTAATAGAACGCAATGAAAGAATGCCAAACAGCTCAATCATCATTTCCAGAAAGGCAACCTTCTCTCTGGGAAGGGTACAGCAATCAGGAGGGTCTGCTAGCAACAGTCTTGTTCGGTTGGCATGCTTTTCCTTTGACTCTATCGTAGGGCCAAACCGAGCACCAACACCAACAAATTCATCGCTCTCTCTTTTGTTGACCCAGGTCTGCACTTTTACCTGATAACAACATGGGGAAAACCTGTGATTGTAGAGAATAAAAGCCAAAAGAGGGATCATATGGTGGGCAGCATAATTTTAAATGATAAAAGGTAATTAGCATTGCAACTTGCAAGACAAGAAGCATAAAAAAATGGCCATGTGCCAAAGAATGAAAGAATCCAAACATTCACCAAATTTTTAGATATTCAAACTTCCGAAGTGCCGATACCAATTGAACTTCAAGTAAATGTGCTTGACTTGTGACTTTAGCTAATTACTTAGTTATTGACGAATCAATCATCATCTTAAGCCTGGAAACTGCAATGGGTCCTGAGAACCATATTTACTAGCTAAACATAACAGCCCTCAGATGTGGAAATACTGATCCGGATGGAGCAGCAGGATAAACATTCAACCACGATAACTGATTCAATTGAAAAAAGAAAAAGATAGCTAGATAGGGGACAAATAATTTGTTGCACTGGATTTGTTCTGCATAATATAAAGTAGTCATAGCAATTCAATAGGACTGCAATAAGGAATGAAACGGCCATGGATCAAAGTCTTTGAGGAGTTCGCAGCTGTCCCTATGTGGTCTCAAGTCATTATTACCTCAGTATGACACTAAATTTATGGCGCGCACATATAGCAAACAGACAACCACCAAACAGCATATCTAAAAGAATACTCAATGAGAGAATCCAACAGCTCTTTTATTTATTTTTTGTGGAGAAGTCCTGCATCTCATAAGGAAGCTCAAATATAGCTGGACTCTATCATCAACCAGATAACAGGGCTAAACCAACAATGTAAGAACTATAATTCCCAGCAGTGAAACTTCAGAGTTCTAAAACCCAGAATTTCTGAAACATAAAAAAGCAAATAGCCTATAGCATCCGGACAACCCATGAACCCGAATGCTACCTTGATCATGTCAAATTTAAGTTAATAGACTATAATCCCTGAATAAACAGCACGAATAAGGAATAACGGAACGGTTCAATCAAATTAGTAATGAGCAACTCAGCTACCATACAAGCATGCCAAACCGAAGCCTCCACGCAGCTCACACTCCGTAGCCTAGTCCAACGGATTTACTGATTCCAAACAAAGCTGCACAGGATCCTTCAGACTCCATAGTCGGGACTCGTGTATACACCACAGTATCGCGACCTAATCACTTGTTCCAGTCCAAGCAAATGGCATCGCTGAGATCCCTAACCACAAATCAAGCAATCGAACCAATACACGAGATTCTGAACTCCTCGAATCCAGTCCTCCAAACCCAAGCTTACCCCCAAACACCCAATTCGAGACTCCCCCGACTTGGAACCCAAAATTCGGGTGGCGCCAGGCCCCAAACCCTCGCGGCGTGACACCGATTAGGCTCGAGGCGGCAAAATCAACTGAACAGGAGCCCCGTACCAGCACGAAGTCGTTGGAGCAGCCGGGGATCTTCGGAGCCTCGTCGTCCTGGTGGACGATGTCGCCGCCGGCCGCCACGCCCGCGAGCGCCGCCACCACGAGCAGAACCGCCGCCGCGGCCGACAACTCCGGCGACCTGCGGGCCATCAGCTACAACGCCGACGCCCGAGGAGGGCTTGCTTTGCTTGGCCTGCGAGTGGAAGCGACGCGGAGGCGGCGGGTACGGTTCAATTTCAGGCGGATCTGTGTGTCTGCGAATGACCGGCGATATGCTCGGTTTTTCCTCCGCCTTTTTGTTCGTTTTTCCGCGGCTTGGTCGTATCGGCTACTGTTCTGCTTCTGCGCGTGGGCCCAGGCTCATCCTTCTCGTGAGTTGCGTACGCTGACGGCTTGACGCGACACGGCACTAGCCTCCAGTTAATAACAGTAACGGGAAATAATCCGACCGCCTTCCTCAGGTGATAATTTATTTATTTTTTAATATGTATTTATGGTCTGAATCTAATTTATAATGTAATGTGTGATAATTTATCTATTTTTAATATATATATATTATTTGTTTTTAGTATAAGTTTTATGATAATTTTTATTACATATCATATTGTGAATTATAATTCGAAATTCATTTCTGGCATATTTCCCCGACTGTACAATGTACCCAAAAATAATCACAAAGTTCGCAAAATCCTCTGATTAGCTATCTCACGCCAAAACCTTCGCGCCTGTACATTACGGATGCGCTGCGCTGCATGTGAGATGAGAATGGAGCAGCAGACGGATCGGCACTAGTGATCAGTGAAGCCGATCGGAGTGGCCGTGGCGGTGGCGCCACTCATGGATGGCGGAGCGGAGCGCGTGGTTGGGGATGACCTCGCGTGTCGGGAGCTTCAGGTTGGTCATCGGCGACGTGTCGTGCCCGCTGCTCAGCCACTCCGTGATCGCCTCCGCCTCGTACGTGAACCCGTCGCCGGCGATCTGCGGGTCCCTCATCACCTCCTGCACACACGCAACGACCAATGAAATCACTCCACGTTTGTTGATTTTGATCAGACGGTGACGTGCGCGACCATGCATGCGAATGCTGACCTTGAATATTGGGCAGAGGAAGTACGACGGGGCGCCGCCCTCTCCGTCGGACAGCGACGACGAAGACCTGCTCGGTGCAGCGCTCATCGCGGTCTCCAGCACGCCCCGGACCTCCTCCAGCAGATCGCCCGGGCAGCGCGGCCTCCGCTTCACGTCGCAGCATTTCAGCCCGAGCAGCGCCACCTCCCTGGCGCGCTCCGTCGGCCAGCCTCCCGCGCTCGCGTCCGCCACCTCGTGCCACGCCTTGCTGCCCCCCGCGGCCTCCTGCGCCGCCTTCTTGGCCAGGTACGCCGGCATCCCGGTCACCAGCCGCAGGAGGACCATGCCCAGCGAGTACACGTCGCACTGCGGGGTCAGCGCCCCCGTGGCAAGGTAGTGCGGGTCCGCGTACGCCAGAGCCGGCCTCGCCAGCGTCATGTCGCCGGGGTGCTCCACGAGCCCGCGCGTTCCGAGGCCGGACAGCTTGCACGCGGAGTACTGCTCGTCCACGAGGATGTTCGCCAGCCTCACGTCGCCGTGCACCGTTGCCCGCGGCCGCGTGGAGTGGAGGAAGGACAGCGCGGAGCACGTCCGGTACGCGACGCCGCAGCGCGCGTGCCACGGCAGCGGCGGCGCGCCGCTTTCGCCGTCGAGGTGGTCCTCCAGGCTCCCGCCCGGCACGAACTCGTACACGACGGCGCGCGCCTCCGGGCACGCGCCCACGAGCATGACGAGGTTCGGGTGCCTCACCCTGCTGATGGCTTCCACCTGACGGGTGAACTGGACCTCGTCGACGGCGACGTCGGGGCTGAACACCTTGACGGCGACGGTCATGTTGCGTAGGTCCCCTCTGTACACTTTGCCCCGGCCACCGTCGCCGTCATCAATCCTGACAGACTCGTCGAAATGCTTGGTAGCCTCATCCAGCTCCGAGTAACCGAGCCGCAAGAAGCCCACTCGTTGATCACCATCTTGGGCTAGGCTTTCCACCATACATTCTCGTGCACTCGAAGCATCTCCTTGCCGGCCCTCCCGCCGGAGCGTGTCGAGGAGGTTGTACGACTCCGAGAGCCTGACCTCGAGGTCGCTCATCATGCTCTCCGAGTTTGTGATCTGGAGCTCCAGCTCGGCGCTCCGGTCGTGCACCTTCTGTATCTGCTCGAGTATGTCGTCGAGCTCTCGCCTGTCCCGCTCCATCTCCGCGCGCTCTCTCGCTAGCATTTTCTCGACCTCCTTCCGGTGCTTCGCCTCTCTCTGGTGCGAGCTCTCTGCGTCATCGGCCTGCATGGATCAGATCATCAGATCATACATGGTGAGCTACATATGGTTCGGCGTGTATTTGTTTGACGCATGGAAGCGATTAAATTTCGTTTCTTTGATTTACTTACTATCTTGGACGCCTCGGCGAGATCGCGCTCCGCCATCTGACGCCGACGAGTCTCTTCGTACGCCTCATGCTTGAGGTTATTGGCCTCCATGAGCGCATCCTTCAGTTTCTTATATAAGGCATCATCCAACTTACCAGCATCCTGGCAAAACGGAATGAAGTGTTCACTGTCCGAAACGTATGTATCTGACTGATGCAGTGATTGGACAAAATGCAGGCCAATGTTATGAAGCATGCCAATTCTATAATTCTAAAATCAAATGCATAGGTAAGGCAATTTTCCGATTCTTTTTTATAATTAGTCAGGACTGCATCTCTGGGCTCTCACAATTGGTACCATCCTGAAAAACAAGTCCGCACTGTTTACTATCTGAATTATTCTGTGCCCGAAGAAGTAAAAATGTGGACTAGTCTATACAACAGATGACCAGAATGTGTCTAACAATTTCTGATCTGTTCTTAATTTCTTATCGCACCAATTTTATCCCAATATTTCATACAAACCAGGAGCAGGCAATTTTTTTCTTCTTCAGGAATTGCACATACCGAACCATCCGCTGAAGGTGTTTCCTGGTCCTCTTCAACCTCTTGCAGCGACTGCACAGCAGCTGGTTCCTCTTCGGCCCCCACAAGCTCAGACATCACCGCTGAGGATCCAGAGATGACAGTTGCTTGATGATTTAAATCCTCCATGTTGCGGTCCATGGCATTGTCTTCCCTTGTAGGAGTCTGATCAACTGATGATGTCGTCGGGTCGTTTGATTCTTGCGTACTGAATGTCTCACTGTGCAAGCGCGGCGAGGATTTCGACCTTGAGTTGTCAGGAGTGCTTGACCTGGGACTTCTGCTAGTTGTGGATTCTGCTCTATGCGGTCCCTCGCTGGCCTCCCTATGTCAGATTAGGCAAATTATAAAACAGGAAAACTTTGCTAGACATATTGCATTAAAATAAGTCATTAAACGAGTTCTACTACTGTTTCTGGCCTCATTCAGTTATTTTTGATGTGAAATCAGCATGAAAATTAATAGAAAATTGCCAAATTTCCAGACGGGTCACAATCCAAGGGCGTTCAGTTATTGGTAATGCTATCAAAGGTTCTAATTCTGCTTCAATTCCAGGCAAAAGCAATCTACAAATGTCTGCCCCATTTAGAGTAGACAGGGAGAGGAAAATGGCGACTTTTGCGATTCGCATGAGGACTTTTGAAGCATGCATACCTGGTGCAAATAAGATTTCCTTTGCAGACAAACAACTTTTGAAGCATGCATACCTGGTGCAAATAAGATTTCCTTTGTAGACAAACCAGATCTTGCAAGAGGGATTCGCCTCGCGCTGCACCATCAGTGCTTTCTTAGACCTTGGCGCTCGCATTTTCCTAGCACCATATTGCATCTAGATAGATTATTACCTTTGAATTCAGGCGCACCAAGCAGACAAACCGACATCGAGCAAGCAAGAAAAGAAGAAGAACGGCAGAAGCTGCGACATCAAGATCTGAATCTGTGTGTATCCAAAGAAGAGCCATACCTGGTGTACACCCGATCAGATGCAGCGCCCATGACGAGCTCGGTGACCCCATGATCATCAACGAACTGGACAAGACCTCTAGCGGTATCGTCGCTCGCGATGATGATCTTGCTCGCATTGACCTGTGAGTTTCAGAGACTTATCAGAAATCCAGATGGCATGTCCGTGACAATCGTCAGCTGTAGTCTGTAGAGAAGGTGAGCTATCATCAAAAGACGGGCCAATCGAGGCTGCTGAAAGACTCGTATTGATATCGACAGGATGGGGATCAAAATAGACAATGGCTAGCATGACATAAGACGAACCGAATACGGAGCTGGTTTCAACTTTCAACCTTTTGACTTTTGCAAATGTCCAAGAGATCATCTAAGATTTTGCCGATCCTCTCCTCCTCCAGCTGCCGATATGCAGTCACCTCCTTCTCCGCAAGCTGACTCACTGGGACCCACGCCCCCACTGCAATCCATGGGCCCAAATATTTCAGACTTCCAAAAACAAAAGAATACGTGCAGACTGAAGAGGTAGGAACCATATATATAGAGTACTAACTAGTACTAATACTAATCTTGCACTATTAGTTGGATACGAGTAACTAATGCAAAAGAATAAGTTGGATGGCCATGGCCAACAATTTTAATTCCATAATAAAAAAGAAGAAGTACAAAACAAACAAAAAAAGAGCTCAAGGAAATAGTACTTGTAATTTCATAAAGATGAATGTCCCTCTGAAACTCCAGGAGCCAAAATGCCAATGGTTCAGAACAGAATATGCAGATGGCTAGCATAGCTGATATGGTTTGTAACGCAGAGGGGCTGTGAAAAGTTGTACTACCGTCAACTTGGGAGAGTTGCATTTGTTTAAGTTTTTCTCAGTATTTTTAGGAGTCTCGTGTCTGAGATCTTGGTTTCATAACAAATTACAAAAGAGGATTATAAAGTAACATTTTCTGCCTAAAAAAATATAAACAGTGCAGCAAGCACATGGTGCAGCAGCAGCATCGGAAGTCCCTCAGTTTCCAGGAAGGAGACAGCAGTTTTGAGTACTCGTTATTCTTATGAACAATGTGCTCTCTACTCTAACACATACGGGGGAAACACAGTGTGAAGGACAGATTCGAGAAGGATAATTGCAACCTGGCCAAAAAGGAAAAGAAGGATAACTGCGAGGAACCATTTTTAAATAGCTGAAATACAATTTCCAGTTTACAATTTAACGCTGCAGATAAAAAAAAAGTAACAAGGATGAGAAACTTAGGGCTACTGCGCTGATATTTGCAGCAGTAGCCTGAGAGCACGAAGGTGGCATTTCAGAAGGAGGTAATGTCAAAAGAAGAGACAAATCCAGAGATCCGAAAAGCCATTCTGAACTTAGAAAAAACCATTCTGAACTCAAAAGAAGAAAAAGGAAGCAAGAGAAGGAGCAATGCTTGAGGAGAAAATGAAGACGCAGCAAGGCAACGGGTAGAAATGAAAGATGCGTACTCATGTTGATCCGCGAGGCCGGGCGGTGCAGGTGCACGAACACGAGGCGCTTGCTCCGGGGGACGTTGGCGAGCACCCACTGCAGGTTGGCCTTCCATTCCTTGGCCCCCTCCTTCCCCACGGCGCAGTAGACCACCTGCTCCTCGTCTCCTCGCCGTTGCTCTGGGAAGACGCAGACCTCCTCCAGCTCCCCCTCGTCGCCACGACCAATGGCTCCGACCTCCATATCGGCCTTTTTACGTTGCTGCCTAGAATCGAGGAGGACCCTCGTCTCGAAAGCCTAAAGCAATCACCGTTTCACCTCGTGGCGACTAAGCTTGGAAAAGGCGAAGATGGTAGCGGCGACCCGACCGTAAGCATGCAGCAGTGAGCCGTGTGAAGCTGACAGGCGCAAAGGTAAAATAGATGCGGCCTCTTGTTGCGTTTTCGAAACTCTGTCTTGTTTTGCCTTTCTCTTTCTTGTGGGCATCCAGTTCGCCGAGGAAAAGAAAAATGAGTGGAAGGGAAGAGAAGGAGCGGAGTCGAGAGAAGAAGGCCTTTTGTTTCTTGGAGTGCGACGGCAGGAGGCAGGGAAGGAGAGAGCCAGAGATTGGAGGAGGCGGGCGGGCTTGGTTTGGTTTGGAAGTTGGAACTAGACCTGGGGATGCGGGGTCCACATGGGGCTGCTGACTCGTGGGACCCTGGGGACGGATATTCCTGAAGCCGATCCCGTGTGGCCAGCTAGCTTGTTGTGCAGCAGGGCCGTGCTTTCGCTTCGTCTCTCTCTCTCGAGCTGCAGGGCCAATGCCATTCCATTTCTTTCACTTGAGCTGCTAGGTGGTGCAAATATCACAGCATGCATGCGTTACATTCGAGCTGCTTTTGCATTGAGCCCATTATCCAAGCTCTAAAGCACGCGTCCTCTGGCAAATCTGCATCGAATCTGCAGTGGTTGGACTGGCTAGAGTGAGCCAACGGCGATGGCTTTGCAGTGGGTCAAGCCCACAGCATGCATGTCATGTCGCCCAGCCGACAGGACAGAAATGAAGCCAGGCAGCTCCCCTCCCCTCTGGCCCCAGCACCGTCACCGTCTTGCCGTCTTCTGTGACTTCTCTGCCAGTTTCAATGGGATGGGTAACAAGGCTAGCTGTACACCTTTCAGGAAGTGCAGGCCTGCGTTCATGCTAATCATCCATGTAACTGTAACAGAGTAAGTAGGTGGATGATTCAACTCACTCGGGTCCGCCCCTGCAGCACGTCCTGCGTGTGGGGAATACAATGCACCTCTGCTAGCTAATTCCTTCCATGTTGGATTTGTACGGGGATTTCTAGATTTTCTCTGTGCTCAACTTTTGCGGTACTCGAGCTAATTAACCTTGAATTAGGTGTGTGCATGATGCAATGCTGATGAAGGCCTGCCACAGCAAATCTTGAATCAGATGCCAGATTATTGTTACTAACAAAAAAAATAAAGCGTTTTCTTTTAATTAACCATATCTTGAGCTTCTAAATTCAGTCGTCTGAAAAACCCTGAGATGCCAGATTATTGTTATTAAAAGAGCAGGATGGAAAACTCTTTAGTCGAGTCGCTCCTCTCCTCGTCAGCAGAGCAGAAGAGAGCAGTGCGCATCGCTGTTTCAGTCAGAGAAGAAGCCTTCGAAAATGAAGCAAGCATTTTTTACATGCCGCTGACCATCAGGATGCTCCCGGCCATAATAGGAATATCCCATGAACACATGTGGATATGCTTTCGCTTGCACAATAGAAAAAACATTAGCAAGAGTTGCAACTAGATGTTTCTTAGATATCCCCCCCCCCCCTGCATGACATGAACAGGTCTTAACTCTTCATACAATGCTTGTAGATATAAAATGGTGAAGCGGAGTAGTTCTTAATAATCATATTGCTGCATTTGACCTAATGATGAAGAAACAATCGAGATGCAAAATAAAGCTTGGTTGCCAGGCCACAAACATCGGAGGGGGAAAAGGAAAACAGCTAGCTGGGACAGGGAGATGTAAGAGATAACTACACCTGATGCCTATCACTGATGAACGGACTGACCATGCATGAGTTTTAATGACACATGGGAGAGGAGGGAACATGTTACACCCGAGAATCACCACAAGCTCAAAGTACTACTAAAGACAACCTACAAGATCGATGAACATTAAAGAAAATTTTAGCAACACCTCTACTATAATTAGAGGTATAACTGATCAACCATCACAGAACGAGAGATAAATAAATCACCATGTCAACAAAAAATAAACATCCTCGCAAAATAAGGAACAAGCTTCAATCATACTTTCATACCACAATAAAGCAGACATACAACATAACAACTAAAAGGCATCAACTGACATTACAACTAAAAATACAACAAGTAGAGGTGATCTGTGCGAAAGTCGTGTTGCTACTCGTCCCGCATACTTGACGTCACCTCTGGCGCACCTGGATACATAGTAAGGGTGATGTTTGAAAATCTCAGCAAGTGAATTGCTTAAACAAACTATTTAGCAACAATTGATTAAACATTCATCTTTAATAAAGATATTAAACTGAACATATTAACATTATCTGAAAAACATAATTAAACATAACAATACAACATCAACATAACTTTCAAGATGAAATATTTTCATGAGAATACGTACAGATGTACATGCTATGTTCTTCCTCACTCTTATCTCTTCTTGAGTAACATAAGGGTGTACACTATACCCCTTCTCAGATAACATACGATGTTCTACCGGTACGATCGTAGCTAAGTGTGGTGACAAAACTTGTGATGCAAGATGTGGTGCTTATGATATGCTACATGCATAAACAAAAGATATAACTTACAACATATGAATATAATTTAGGTATTGCATATAAAGAGTACGAACATCTGCAAATACACAACATACCCGTTTCTTTTACCTCATAATCCATGAAATCATCGAATCTTCAGAAAGTAGACAGAATTAATATGCTCACATTCAATTTAGTAGATTATTAGAGAGTACAAAAATTAAAAGATAAAGATAATCAAATAACAAATTATAGCATAACACAACCACTACATTCACTTGTCTTCATGGGCGATGAAAACAACCACTAGTTGTGTCTTGAGGCAGTACCATCTGGACAAGTACATACTTAGCACAACCACAACACACAACACACAAAACACAAATAAATATTTCCTCCGTCCGAAGGCCCCGTAAACACAATATCTGAAATTTATAGGGGGACAGCTACAACTACGCTTAAACGACGTCGAGCGTAGCGAGAACCCCCTCTAACGAGGTCGAAGACCAAAAGGGCAAAAGCACCGTGAGGGTTAACCCTCGACAAAAGACGCCACAGATTCAATGATTACTCCAAATCCACTCAACCGAAAAGAACAAGACCAATGTCATCGGAAATATAGCGACAAGATCTACCACTTCTGTTTTAAGCAAAATGTTTAATCCGACGTCAATTAAGCATCAAAACAAGTTAAATCGCTGCGCGAAAAATGGATTATCGAAACACTAAACCACCAACGGAATCGATTGTCCCCACACACATCTACAAGCTTCTAAAGATTACGAAGAGGTCATCTTTGGAACGAGATAGTGAATCAACAACGAAATTCGACATACACAAAAATTCCTTTCTTCTTCTTCTTCCTTCTTCTTCTTTCATTTTCTTCTTCTTTCCTTGTTGTCAGTTGGCCCTCTCCCTCACTACATAGGCTGCAAGCTCCCTTCGGCCCCTTGGCCGGTCGACGGCACACCGACAATGCATGGCGCCAATGGCGGCCGGACGCGGCAAAGGCTGGTGGCGGTTGAGGCGGCGTCGACTAGGGGCAGTGAAGGCTAGCGATGGCCGGGGCGGTGGCAGTCAGGGTGGCGCCGCTAGTGGCTGGCGACGCTGCGCAGGTGGCTAAGCGCGGGTGCCCAATGCTGGGTGATGCTGCAAGCGGCGCCGGTCGATGCCTAGGGTTTTGGTGTGAGCTGGTTGGGGTCTGGCCACTATGGGTGGGGACAGATTTCATCCAAACTTATCTTTTTTTCAACCAACGGTTTAAATTTATTGGACTTGTTACGGCTTCACTAAGTGTCCAAACGAGACGTTTGATAGCAAAACAGAATCATCTCGACAAGATCTATGCACTTGCGGTCTCCGATCGTCTATCCGAGCAATGGTCCAAACCCGAGTTCATGATCAACATTTTCAGGTCGTGCTATCAACATTTGAATTAAGTATTTTCAGGTATTACAGAACAAGAGGTCATGATCTAGTTAAGTATCTATATTATATTTTCTAAAACAGTTTAAGCTACATTATGGTTTGCAAATCTGATCGAGTTATGCATTCATGTTTATTTGTGCTTTGACAATATTGCTGAATCAGAAAATCATGCATATGTGACTCTCCTCAAGGGCCCTGTACCATTTGCTCGCTTTGACAACAGAACTGAAAATCATGTATAGTATGCCTTTTTTCTGAGTTGGGAATTATTCTAGCTGCAAGGAACAAGCTTACCGCGTAAACGAAAGATGTTGACTGGTGATGAATCTTGGAGGATGAAGCAGGCAGCAGCTGAAACATGTGAAGACAGGCGTGGAAACAACAGGTAGTTGGGAAAAAGTGCTTGGCTGCTGTATGCACAATCACCAACTCTTAACGGTTCTCACCTTTCCATTGCTCAAACATTTCCTCATGGCAAAATAGCACACACTCAATATACGTAATGCTTATCTGCTGCTCTCACGATCAAAAGAGAATTTCCTTGAAGCCTACTGAAAGCTCATTACTATTGTTTAACCATGATGCATCTAGCTAGTGATCAATTAATACCTTTCTTCAGAATACGTACGCCAATCGAGCAGATAGATATTTTTGCACCGGCCAATCAGTGCAAATGAAGTCTGGACTTGGACCATACTATCTCTGTCGCTCAGAACAGAATGGACATGCATTTCAGTTGCGTTTGCTGATCCACAGATTCAAAGCCCATGCATCATGCCGGACCAAATCCATTTAAACAAACTAATTAATCTAGCGACGACCATAAGGTTGCTGAGCCTTTGGAGCTTAGCGTCCGGAAATGGAGATCATCGCTTCATCGGATTGCCTGCCGGCGTCAGGAAAAATTACCTTTCGTGATCTGCTTGCTTCTCATCACCTGCAGAGAAGATAGAAAACTGCATGCGATGGGCGATGGCTAGTTAAGCATTTTCATGGCCCCAGGTTCCATTTCCATTGCATGGTATTAGATTAGTCGAACTGGACACCTAATCTGCATTTTTAATCAAAGAGAGGATGGCTTGTCGACTTCAGCTAATTCTTCCGGATGGCATATGCGTTTATGGGCTAGAATAGGCGCGTACTTTTTAATTTTTCCGAATCCGCCGCTGTCTACTCTTATTTACGTATAGCTCCAAATACGTTTTCACATGGAGGTTACGTGGAGGCCACTCATCGGACTCCGGCGCGCACGCACTCACTTGGAAACCCACGCCTCCTCACTCAGATCCAAGTCAATTCTCCCGCATCGGAATCGGCGAAGGTGAGGAAGCTTCCACCACAGATTCCCAAAAGCAACCATCCCCATTTCTCTCGCCGAATCCGCCAAGCTCATAGCGACCTCGATTTGGTTTTGATTCGGTGCAGATTCAGTCGAGGTGGGAATGGGGGAGGGGATGAACGGCGAGGCCGGCCTCGCAGCGGCGCCGTACGACCAGTGGGTGCTGCTCGGCCCCGCCGAGGGGTCCCCGCGCCCGTCCGCGCGTTACAAGGTACGCGATTCTGCGTGCGGGTTAAGGCTTTGTTATCGAATTTCTCGTCACGAGTTCGGTTGCCGTTGCTGCGGTGATTCTGCTGCGATTATTCCTTGGGTACTGGTTGTTACTGTATCATGGTGGAGAAAATCGATTCGTTGGGATCGAACGAGCGCAAAAATGTGGTAAAACTTCGCGTCGTCGTGGCTTTGGAGGTGTCGTCTTTATCTTTAGCTACTACAGTAATTGTCTATTGGAATTGCTGGAGAAATGACAGAATCTGTTTGATGATTTCCATTCTGCTCTGGTGTCATGTCATCTCACGGTTTCCTCAGAACCGTGGGCTTTGGACCATTTACGAATTAATGGACGTGAAACTGACAAATTTCTAATGTATTGTGCTCCAATTTTAACTTAGTGAAAGCAAACCTTGCATTATGGTCTTGTAATAGAAAAAGGCTAAGGATAACGTGCATGATGCCATGAGTCATGTTTCTGCACAATTGGCTTGTGCCCTGATTTGGTTATCCTCATACTTTTTTTGCGGGTTGGTTATCCTCTTATTGCTAAAGTGCTAATACATGACAGCATGCTGCGGAAGTGGTTCAAGATAAACTCTATGTGGTAGGAGGAAGTCGCAATGGTCGTTCTCTATCAGATGTCCAGGTTTGGCACCAGTGCATTTTAACTAATGTTGTCTCTCAACTAGTTGGTCCTTTACTTATATTTGAACCCGGACACTTTTGGCAGGTTTTTGATTTTAGGACATTCATGTGGTCAGCATTGAATCCTACTAGAGACCCAAATCAGCTGAATCATGAAAATAATGCCTCAGACCGATCGTTCCCAGCATTAGCAGCACACAGTTTGGTAAACATATTATATTTCTCTTTAAAAAGTTTTACTCTTTTGTAGCCTCTTTCACTGTTTCGATCCAAAGAGTGTCATGTTCTATGCTGACCAGTGTTTTCTCTTTTCACCCAGGTCAAGTGGAAAAATAATCTTGTGGTTGTAGCTGGGAACATGAGATCACCATCATCATTAAACAAGGTTTCAGGTATTTCTTTAGGAAAACACTATGTCTTTTTTTGTACATACTAAACTTAGAGCAGAAAAACATCCGATTATAAATTTTCCTGAGTATACATAATTATAAGTGGGCCTTGGAGAAGCACAAAGTCCCAACAAAGTATATTACCCTTATCAAGGATATGTACGATAATATTGTGACAAGTGTTCGAACAAGCGATGGTGACACCGATGATTTTTCAATTAGAATAGGACTGCACCAAGGGTCAGCTTTGAGCCCTTATCTTTTTGCTTTGGTGATGGATGAGGTCACAAGGGATATACAAGGTGATATCCCATGGTGTATGCTCTTTGCAGATGATGTGGTGCTAGTCGACGATAGTCGGACGGGGGTAAATGGAAAGTTGGAGCTGTGGAGACAGACCTTGGAGTCGAAGGGTTTTAGGCTTAGTAGAACTAAAACTGAGTACATGAGGTGCGATTTTAGTACTACTAGGCACGAGGAGGATGAGGTTTGCCTTGACGGGCAGGTGATACCTCAGAAGGATACCTTTCGATATTTGGGGTCGATGCTGCAGAAGGATGGTGAAATCGATGAAGATGTGAGCCATCGAATCAAAGCCGGGTGGATGAAGTGGCGCCAAGCTTCCGGCGTCCTCTGCGACAAGAGAGTACCACAGAAGCTAAAAGGCAGGTTCTATAGGACGGCAATTAGACCTGCGATGTTGTATGGCGCAGAATGTTGGCCAACTAAAAGGCAACATGTCCAACGGTTGAGTGTAGCGGAGATGCGCATGCTGAGATGGATGTGTGGCCACACAAGAAAGGATCGGGTTCGGAATGAGGACATACGTGATAGAGTTGGTGTAGCATCAATTGAAGAGAAGCTTGTCCAACATCGTTTGAGATGGTTTGGGCATATACAACGCAGGCCCTCAGAAGCGCCTGTACATAGCGGAAGAATAAAGCGTGCGGATAATGTCAAGAGAGGTCGAGGTAGACCAAACTTGACATGGGAGGAGTCTGTAAAGAGGAATCTGAAAGACTGGAATATCACCAAAGAACTAGCCATGGACAGGGGTGCGTGGAAGTTAGCTATCCATATGCCAGAGCCATGACTAGACTTGCAAGATCTTATGGGTTTCATCTCTAGCCTACCCCAACTTGTTTGGGACTGAAAGGCTTTGTTGTTGTTGTTGTTGTTGTTGTTGTTGTTGTTATACATAATTATAAGTAATTCAGTTGTTGCCTTCGGGTTTTGCAACATCATTACCATGATGTCATGTTTACGCCTTTACATGTAGTATGGGTGTGATAAGTGAAATGATCTGCAAGCATATTTCACTTTTGAAATGGACCTATATATTGCTCAGCCATGAGATAGTCTCTAGCAGGGCTTCGAATTACTGGTGCCGTGGAAACTTTTGGAAATGCAATGTATTCAAGTTTTCTATAATTCAAGGCAAAATCAGACGGCTTGAATGGTAGTTCAGCATCCATCCTGATCCTTTGTTTCATATTGTAGTACATTTATTTTGAAACATGTCTTAATGAAATAGGTACATCTAAGTGGTTCCAGTATACCAATTGAGATATTAATCTTTCTTTCCATCAGCGAAATATCTCATCAACTTTCTTATTCGACACCAATTCAGTATGTCGCTGACAGAATTTCAGATAAATAAATGCTAACTACAGGGGTGGTTCTCAATTGTTATTTGTAGGCTCGTGTGCTTAAAGATCATAAGAATTGACTTGGGTACTGTTAGAAGCGTTTTTTTTTTTCAATTTCCATATGTCCTGCACACATCAGTTCATCTCCTCTCGAACTTCTTGTGAATCACACATGCTTCATCAATTTTCCCTGTTTTCCCAAAACATTGCCTCTTAATAAAACTTGGCAAAAGCTACACAGAGAAACCTACATTTTAATATACCTTGTTAACATTTCTTGGAGGGAGGGATCTCTCAGTTTTACAAGAACTAAACTGATTGTAAATGATAATGCTGAATTTCTGGATGCAGTTTGGCTTATTGATGTAGAAACGAATAGCTGGTCTGCTCTTGATACTTACGGAAAAGTCCCAGTAAGAATCCTTTCTTCTGTACATCAAAACAAAATGATTAGTGCTGAGCTGGTAGACACTTTTACTTGAGAACTTGCTGACTTCTCTTGGGATACTTTCCTTTGCATCAGATAGCTCGAGGTGGTCAATCTTTATCCCTACTTGGTTCTCGATTAATAATGTTTGGTGGAGAGGATAACAAGCGAAGGCTACTGAACGACCTTCATATACTTGACTTGGAGACAATGATGTGGGAAGAAGTTAAAACAGAGTAATAGCTTACTTACTAATTATGCTGGAAGTCTCTTTATGTAGTGTTAAGCTGTTGCTGAGTTCATTGTGTTTTTTTTGCTATTGTGATACAGGAAAGACGGTCCGGCTCCTAGATACGACCATTCAGCTGCTGTTTATGCTAAGCAGTATCTTTTGATCTTTGGTGGCTCCTCTCACTCTACATGCTTCAATGATCTTTACCTGCTTGACTTGCAAACTGTAAGTACTGAATGGTTTTCATGAATTGAGTTATGAGTTCATTAATGCATTGAACTACTTTGAATAAGGTTGCAAAGGCAAACATTTTTCTTGATTGATGCATTGATCCTTGTTCTTTGATAGCTTATTGAATAACTCCAAGCCTTTTACACATAATAGTAGTTTTGATTGTAGTAGGACTTCCAAGTTCAAAATTTTACCCAGTTTGAATTGTGTCTGCCCAATGATAGGATCCAACTTCATTTCACTATGCCTAACAGTAACTACCATATATCATAAGCTGACATGCAGACATGTTAAGAAAATTACATTAACTTCTACACAGAAGGGACAAATTGTAGGCTTTCTCCTCTCTACAGAATTTTCGCAATAGACTTTAATATTCCGATGAGCATTGGAAATAATAGTTTTATCACTACTTGCTTAAGTAATGCTTGATGTTAACAGCTGGAGTGGTCTCAACCTGACACCCAAGGTGCACATATAACTCCTAGAAGTGGTCATGCTGGTACCATGATTGACGAAAACTGGTACATTGTTGGTGGTGGAGATAATGCAAGTGGTAATGCCCACATGATGCCACAAGTAGCCTTTTGTATTCTTTTTTGTACAGTTATTTTTGCAATAATGCACCAGTATATAAGAAAATGCACATGCTGCAGGTTCCATTGATACAATTGTATTGAATGCTTCCAAGTTTGTCTGGTCAGTGGTCACCAGTGTGTCAGCTCGAGATCCACTAGCTTGCGAGGTAAGCAATATTTGTGAATCGTGTTTCCTAGTTCCAGAGGTAGCTAAACACCATGTATCCAGGTTATTAGTCTTATAGTCTTGTTGCAACGTTCCACGTCAAAGATGAGGGGAGGGGCTAAAACGTTCTTAATCTGCTAGCCGTATCAAAGTATGAAATAAAATACTCCATCCCTCAAGTTTGGGCCTAGTGCAAAAGCCAATCCAAAAATTTACTGGCAAGTCTATCGTAGAACTCAAACAAGTTCATGACTGAAAATGAAATGGACTCACATTGATGAGTTCTTTTTTTTTGCCTGTCGTACTATTGCTAATTGTAAGATACCATGATTATTCACATGCAATACTTGTTTTCATATATTATGTCCACTTGATTTGGTTACAATGCTTTTGCTGATAGATGTTAGGGTTGTCTAAATTCTTCACAATCAGGTTAACTTTTCCAACTAAACTTTAGCGAGAAGCAAACAATTACAAAACTTTCTGCAATCTCCGTGGCACTTTCAATTGCAATTCTTTTAGTTTCAACGTTAACTTCTTTTTAAAAATGCCACATTCCCATTCCTTTCTGGGGGCAACAATGAAAGATGCCACTACGAAGCTCAGCCATGTTTCTTAGAACTTGAGTTTTGTAAAATGTGACGATGTAAGATTAAATTGTGAATTACTAACAGACTTTTAATATTATATTTTGACTTATGCTTATTTAATACTTTCCAGGGTCTCACTCTTTGCTCAACCATAGTTGATGGCGAAAAATTTCTAATCGCTTTTGGAGGTTACAACGGGAAATACAACAATGAGGTACCGAATTTAAGGAAATAATTTCTATTCGTAGTACTTTGTTTGAAATGATTCATATGTAGAGCTTCCTATGTTAGATGTAACGTTCTTTCCAAGCTTTCTTCATATCTGTTGGTGACTCGAGTTCTTAAGTTATCACGGTTACATTTTTCCAATGGAAACATTAAGGGAGAGCCCTACTGAAATGTTATTATTAAGCTGCATGCACTGACCAACTCACCCAAATGCCTAAGCTGATGGGGAAAGATAGACAATTCACTTATACTTCAACACTTCCTCTCACGTGGAGGCTCTCTTAGGCCTTAGGCGTGGAAATACGAGTTGGCTGCAATTTTTTGTTTAATTGCGTCCGTCAGGACTTGAACTCAAGATCTCTGACCTTGATGCTATATTGAGTTGCATGCACCGACCAACTCATTCAAAAACCTAAGCTGAGGGGGAAAATGTAGACAATTCACTTATACTTCAACAATTATTGATGTTACACCATGTAGGTCTAGGATACCAACTAGAGGATGGATGAATAGACGATTTTAAAACTTTAAAGTAAATGATCAAATCTAAATTGCGGAATTAAAAACAATTGATCATTCAACAAGACACAAGATGAATAAAGCTATTCCTAGGTTGATACAAGGTAATGTTTTGCAATCCTAGGGTGACATGCAACAATTTAATTTCTAGGAATGTAGATAACAAGAATGTAAATTGCACAAACATGAATTGAGATTAAGAGACATCACACAAAGGAGATAATGAATTTTATCCCGTGGTATCGATGATTTGCCGGTCACTCCTAATCCATGTTGAGGTAGGTTCAAGCCTATAACCGCTCCTCTATCAAGTCACTGATTCTCGCAAAGAGATAAACTTGATCTTTGAGCCGGATTAGTCTAATGAACCATTCAACATCTCGATTCCACTAGAGTTGCAACTTTGCCGCTCTAGCGAGGCGTGCAGAAGACCTCTTACAATCACCATTGGGGCTCCTTCACAATCTTCTTGAAGGGCTCAACGGTTCCACCACCTTCAAGCCGTCTAGGAGATGACAACCTCTAAAAGTAACAAGTCGATGACGCTTGCTTGAAAGATCACTAGTGCTAAAAAGCTCAAACAATGCAAAGTAGTGCACTAGATGCCCTCACATTCTCAAATATGCAACAACTAAGCCAAGAGAGGGAAAGAGGGATGCTAGGAGCTCAAGTATTCAGAATGGGCAACCAAGAGAGCCACCATGCAGATGGACATGAAGTATTTATTGGCCATACACCCAAATATGACCGTTACCTTTGAAATGACTTTCATGTTAGGAATGTCAGTTAAACTGACATACAAATCTTGGTTAGACCGAGCATGGCTCCAACACCTAGTTTCACACATTAAATGCTCTGTTAGTAGCCGTTGCCAAGAATCTCAGTTAAACCATAGGTCATTTCTCAGTTAGACCGTGACCCCTCTAGAACTCTCAAAACTCTTTGCGCAATCTCGGCTAGAAAATCGGTTAGGCCATAATTCTCGGTTTAGACCACAATGCAAAACTCGGTTAGATTCTCTGTTAGACCAAGATTTCTGCACTTCCACAACAAGGCCTAAAACCAAGATTCTCTTCTTAGATATGCAAATGCATGTTTGAGCAATTTGTCACTTTTGATACCTCAAGTAAATGAGCATCAACCCCTCTTAATAGAACAACATCTATCCTATCAATCTGGTAAGACTGTGTTTTGTGGGTGTGTATGGTGCTTGTAAGACTGTGTTTTCCTTTCTTAATGCAATGATGCGCAACTCTCCCGCTTGTTCGAGAAATAATCTTATCAACCCGGTAATTTCTCTTCTCATCACCATTGACTGGCAAAAGAAAATACTCTAATTTTATATCTTTGCCTTGAGCTAGCCATCTTTATGTCCTTTACACATGCATCTTCTAGCTCATTTTGAATTCAGGGATAACCTTTCTTATATCTCAAAATTAACATGTTAGTCCATAAATTAGGGGCCTAGATGCTTCACACTAATTGGTTGAATTTGCATTTCCTCCATTTCTCTTCCTTTTTGTGCTGTTTTTTTTTTCTTCCAGTTCCTGTTATCAAGTTTTCCCCATTGTAAAAGACATTCTTGAATATCTGAGGCAAATGAGGATCTTGCTGCAGATCTTTATTCTGAAACTCCAGCCAAGAAATCTTGTGCAACCTCGTCTTCTCCAATCACCAGCCGCAGCCGCAGCCGCCGCCTCTGTGACAGCTGCCTATGCTGTAATTACTGCTACAGATGAGAAAACCAGAGATATTGTTTCTACAGATGATTTAGACGTCAATAAAGCTCAACCTGCAAGTTCTTCCAAAAAGTTTGTTACTGAAATCAAGGAACTGGATGGAGAGAAAGGTAAACTAGAATCCAAACTGGCAGAAGTTCGTGATGAAAACTCAAAACTAAAGGATAAACTAGATATGTCAAACTTGTCATTCGGTGAATTAGCAAAGGTAAAGCTTTCTTTACATTCCGCAAAAGGAAATTCCTGATTCATCTCTGACAATCCCTGTTTTTTCCCCTTTTAAAGGAACTTAAATCAGTTCAAAATCAACTAGCAGCAGAGGGTTCAAGATGCCAGAAACTGGAGGTTCTAAACTTACACATTACAATTGATTCTCTGAGCCTAAACATACTTATTTTCAACTTTCCTTTTTATGCTTCTGATTGCTTGCCTTTTTCCTTGAATCTCTGGACAACTTAGTCCCAAATTGCTGCTGCACGTAAAAGATTGGAATCTACTGGTTCATTGGAGAATGAGCTAGAAGTATTGCGGCAACAAATATCTCAGGCGGAGCAAACCATGACAACTTCTCAGAGACAGAAATCTGGGGGTGTCTGGAAGTGGGTGGCAGGAAGTGCGGAGGTTTCTGATGATGAATAGTAAGTCTTATTAGCAATATGCCTGGATGGAACAATGTTCTACATACTCATGCGTTCAGCTATGGTTGATTGGTTGTAGGCTTGTAGCTTTATAGTTTTATGGTGGAAACTTGTTTTAATAATGCTGTATCTTGTGAATTATTGGGGGTACAATGCATCATGGTGTTGCTAGATCACACCATCACATTGAAGCAAAATATCAAATATCTGGTGTAGTCTGATGAAACAGATAGCAAAGTGCTATTATCTTGAATTTTTTATATTTATTTTTAATTTACAGAATACAATTGAAAACATCTAGATGGTATAGCCTTTCTGACCAAGATTTTATGGCACACATAATCATACTAAATCACACATAGTCATTATAAATCATATTCACTGAAAATTTTAGCGGAGAAGTATGTGGTTACCTGATCTCTAACACATCTGGTGATCATTTTATTTGTTTCGTACTTATGAGACCAAAAACTGCAAACGCTGTCACTTGAAGTTTTGGAGGTAGAGAATTGTAAGTGCAGGGTAATACTGCATTTTGCCCTTTCATATTGTAAACTCATGCATTGTTTCCATACAATACTAACTGTGGCCCGTACAAATTGATTCAAGCTTTAAATTCTCAGTTTCCCTTTTCTCCTTGTTCAATCTACCATATAACTCAACATTTGATAGTCCAACTTTTGAGTAGCTGTAACTTTTGAAGCATTCTTCATCAGGTTGACAAGCAGCTTCCGAACAGGAAATGAAACCGGGGGATCTGCTACAGTTTTGAGACAGTTTGTCTGTTGCAAGTTTCTGGGTGCTTCTTCAAGATCTTGCTCGTGGTTGATCTTGAAAAAATGTCTCCCAAAATAATATTTTGGATCTCCTTAAGTGGTGGCATCTGGTAGAAATTTTCCGTAGGCAGGCTTAGACATTCAACAATAAGAGCATACAAGTATACCAAAGATCATATTGCATTGGAATATTGGATATATAGCGCTGGTTATTAGCCCCTGTTTTGTTTACAACATCTTATACCTGTTTCTTTGTTGACGGGTATTACAAGTTAAAGCAATACGAAAGTGTGCATTGGTTGTGACGACTGGGAGAAATACATTGTTTATACCATAAATTTACAAATATAGTTCTGATGTATTGTACTCAGGTCTTAGGTGTAGGATTGAGATTGGTGACTAGATAAGCGTGAATAGGTGTCTCAATAATTTTTTTTCAAAATTGATAGTTTTTTTCTATTTGATCACTCAACACATCTTAAAATCTCGGTGGAAACAAAAACATCAGAGGGATTATTTAAGAAGGGAAGTTTCAAGGTAACACGATTTTACGGATAGTATATGATATATACGTTTCAATTAAGATTATTTTATATATTTTTATGCATAAAAGCTTGCAACTTTGAATCAACATGAGTTATTTAGAGAAAAATCCTAAGTTGATGGAATAGAGGTAAGAAAATTTAATATCCACTTATACACATATATGGATAAATTTTATACCTCTAACAACGAGGAGAATAGCCTCAATAAGGTGAAAATATTCAGCTCAAACAGAAAAACGAAAATCAACTCGAAAGCCGAAAATACTTGCACCTGAGGCAAGAGAACCAAAAGAAGTAGATGAATATGAGCTAATTTGAAAAAATAAACTTTATTAAGCACAGATGTTAGTCCTATTTTAGATAGATTATAGAAATTTTTCTCTCACAAAATCTCTAACCTATTACGAGACTAAGTCTATGTTTTTCTCTCCTCTAAAACCTATCACGAGACTCTCAAATGGTTCACTCTCCCTCTCTTTGAAGCCATACTCTTCTATTTATAGATCTTGGAAGTTTACTTAGATGTCAAAGTTTTTTTTCTAAAATACCCATCGTTTACAATAGCTTTCTACCTACTACAGGGGTATTTTGATCCATATTTTGTTCCGTCCATCGAACGATCATGACACCTTCATAAGGTAGCTTCGCGATGATGCTAACTTCACGATGATGCCACATGCAATTTATCCGTCCACGGTTTTAGGGCTAAACCGCGAAACCGTCTTGCACACTTTTCAAAATATGACTCACAACTGTTTGCTTTGATCTTAAGCAAGTATCGCGATATCGACATGTATGCTCATCTTGCGATCTTGACTGTCGACAAGTCTCTCCTGCTCTCGATCCCTCCGGTCGTCTTGTCACTTACACCGGCATCCCCTTCGCTTGACTTTATCAACACATCGTCTTTATCTTCCTTCCAAGCTTTGCTTAACCTTCATGTGCACAACTAGTGTCAACGTCAACTCCGCCGACCTCCTTGATCATCTGACATCAATCACTCTGCTTGGCCACTATCATCCTACCGTCAACCGTCAAGTTGTATCCATCACCTACATATCATGAGACAAGTATACATGTATCTCTAAACACCATGTAAACTTATCACAAGTTAGTTCAAAACGAAATCCTGCAAAGATAGCATATCTCATAAAAACGTGAATATCGGATAATTCAACGCTCACATCAGTACAAATACCGGACCATCCAGTGTGTACAACTCATTCGTACTCTGGACTCCCTCTGCAAAAAGCTCCGGCGTTCACTAGGCTCAACACCAGACCATCCGGTCAGTAGACCACTACCAGACCATGATTTTGCACTTCTCTGTAAAACAGTTCGGTGTTCCTCTGGTGTTCACACCAGACCATATGGTGTGTAGGTCAATTCTGGCATCGAAAACATGTATCTTTGTTAAATGCTCCGGTGTTGAAAGTCTCTCAACACTAGACCTTCCGGTGAGTAGATCGCCATGGCCGTCCATTTTCATCACCTCTGTTAAATACTACGGAGTTGTCTCCAAGTGCTCACCGAATCATTCGGTGTGTATAAATTATCACACATTGGATCGTCCGGTGAGTGTATTTTTTCTTTAAATTTGATAGAACTATGCTAACTCTATTTGTATCGATTTTGGTTAGTCTAAATATAATTGTAACATATATACATGCTTACGCAATAAAAAAATTATCAAATCAAACAACATTTTATCAATTACTCATCACATATAAAAAATCATTTCAAGGCCGGTGTCACCTACTCTGTCTTTTTTAATTGTACTGAAATAAATATTACCCTGCCAGTGTTGTACACTTCTCTATGTTCATGAATCATGATTTGTTTAATGCACAGAGTGGATAATTTTACCGGGGAGGCTGTCTCGTTTGTCGCTGACATTTGATCTGCCGGCTGGCTGTTGTGCCTGAGAAAAATACCAAGATAAATTTATCGGGTGATGATATATGATATCAAACACTGAGGCACTGAGCCTTAATGTTTTGTAGAGTAATCAGGAAGCACGTCGTTACTGTATCACTGCAGCGTCGTGTTGTGTGAGCAACAGAGTTCGCGACCTGCAGTTGCTCTGAAGCTGACTCCATTTCCATGGCGGCAAGCTCTGTCAGCTCGACCCACGTCAGCCTCCGGTGGAATTCCTGCCTTGCCTCTGGTGCAAGCGGCGCCGGCGCCAAGGTCACCCTCCTCAGCGTGGAGAGCTTCCCATCTTGTGGCATGGGAGCTGCAAGCGCTGCTGTAACCTCAGGCGCCGCCACGACATCGGTGGCACTGTGTGCGGCGACCGCCTCCCATGATGCCCTCGGATCGGACGGTGGTGGCATGAGCACCGTGGTGACTCCGGCAGAGGGAAGCCCGAGGGCGAGCAGAGGCAAGCCGTGGAGGCTGCACGTCGGAAGAGACGCCAGACAAACCCGGCCCTCTTCCGGCAAGCCCGCACTGGCCATAGCGGCAACGAGGTCAGCGTGCGTCAATGCCACCGTCGTGCTCGCCAATGAGTAGGCCACGAAAGCTACATCTGATGGGCCTGGGCGTGGCCGTTCGGCGGCCAGCTCAGGTGCAGACAGCGGCATCAGGTCACCACCGTCGATCAGCTCCTCCGCCGAGAGTGTCCGCGGATCCAGCGACCGCAACGTTAGCAACAGCGGTACACTTACGCCGGCGACTTTCCCAGCCACCTCCGGCGCAGCAACGACAATCACCGCGCCTGAGACGTGCGCCGCGGCGGCTATCTCGGCGGCCGTGGCGTCCGGGTCGGCGGCGGCCACCACGCCACCGGCAGCGAGAACGCCGAGAATTATCTGCGGGAGCAGGGGCGAGTTGGGCGAGAGGATCAGAACGGCGTCGCCGCGCCGGAGGCCGGAGGCGAGCGAGAGCCCGGTCCGGCGGAGGGCGAAAAAAGAGAGGCTACCGCCCGTGGCGGCGTCGACGAAGGCGGCATCGTCGGCCGCCACGGTGTCAGGGTGGGGCAAGCGGGAGAGTACGAAGGCCGCCGCGTCGGCCGGCGGGTGCTGGGAGGCGGGTTCGAGGAGCTCCATGTGTCTTGTCCCGTAGGCGGGTTCGAGGAGCGCCATTAAAGCAGCGGAGGGGTGTGGTTAGTTTTGTCGCGCTTTCGCTTGGTGGAGTCCGCAAGGAAGGGAGCTGCTCGTTTGTCCGTGGCGTGAGACGGCTGCGAGCCTGCGACGATGCATTTTCAGTTTATCTCTATACTGTATATATAAAACACAGTTGCTCATACATCACCTCTTCTTCTTACTTTCTTATTATCTAATACAAATTCTTAAAATTTAAATAAGTTATTCATTTTTACTATCTATCCTCATCCTTCAGCCAATTCGTCTCGTTACCGGCTACGGATGTAGAACCCATTTTACTATTAAAAATAAATAAATAAATTAGAAGAGAAATTAGCGGATAACATATTCCTCCTTTTTCGGATCTCATCTAAAACAAACTACAACATCGCTCCTGACGTATTCATTCGGCGGCGCTTTAACGTATTCAAATCTTCATATCTTAAATTTGTACTTGTCGATGTTTATATTTTAGTTGCAACGTACGAACGCTTAACTAGTTTTATTATTATTTTAAACTTGTTAATAAAGCCCTCGAGAAGCCCATATAAAAAGGACATGACAAGCCCAGCGAGAGGCAGAAACAATACCAGCCTAGCCAGGTCCTATAAAAAAGCCCATCGTCAACCCAAAGCTAAAAAGTGGATGAAGGTTGAGATCATCCCACGGCATAGCCGCCACAGGTCGTACTCCTCGCCTCTGAATTCTTCCCTATTTTTAGGACAGCTCATCGGCACAGTGATGTGTCTGTCGCTTGCGGAGCCGGAGGCTCTGTTAATCTCTTTAGTAGGTGGGTGTGTATTTGTTATATGTCTAGAGTGTGTGAGTGTGTGTAGGGTGTGATATGAGTTTAGATACTATAACTTATACCTTAGTATTGAGGCTAAAAAAACTCCTATCGAGCGTCCATGGTGTGGCATGCTCCCAGACAGATGGTGGCGGACTCGGAGACCCTTAGCTTTGGGGGGCATGACATCTCAATCTCAGAGCTGTTTAAATGTGTAGTGTCTACTATCTCGATCTCAGAGATAGAAAGTTTCAAGGCAACATGATTCTATAGATGGAATATAAACTATACGTTCTATTTAAAACTATTTAATATGTCTTTGTACCTAAAAGCTCATAACTTTGAAGATGGACGAAATAGAGACAAGATCATCAGGTAAGTAAACTCTTCAAGATGATAGTCTAGAGACAAGAGAATTCAAGATCTTATCATATATGCATGTGTATGTAAATTCTATGCATTAAGTATCAAGAAAAATAACTTCTAAATGTGTTGAAATTTCAGCTAAAAAAATAAAAATCAACAACAAAACACTAAGAACTTGCAAACATACAAGGAAACCAATAGAAAGAAACTAGAAGAAGGAGAATTCAAGCATATGCAAAAACTTAAACTTCATTACTCAAAGAGGTCAGCCCTTTTTTAGGCAGATTACAAAGATTTATCTCTCAAAACTCTCACCTATTACATAGTCTAAATACTCCTCTCTCACACATCTAAAACCCTAGCACAAGGCTCTTATGTTGATGGCTCAAGGGGTGGGCTTCCTAACCAGCCAAACCCCTCTATTTATAACCTAGAAAACTTGACCCTCAAGTTTTCTTGACTGTTCCCAAAATACCCCTCGTGTAGTACATTCATACTTACCACTAGATGTATTTTGGTCCATTTTCTCCTCCATCTATCGGACGATCATGGCGTCTTCACGACTTATCTTCGCCTCGATGCAAGCTTCGCGATGATGCACATACACTCCATCCGCCCACGGTTTTGTGGCTAAACTGGGAAACCATCTCGCACGTTTCTTAAGGCATGACTCACAGCTGTTTGCTTTGACCTCAAGCAAGTCTTCTGATGTTGACGTGTGTCCTCTGTCTTGTGATCTTGACCACCGGCAAGTCTCTCCCGCTCCTGATCCCTCGGGTCGCCTTGTCACTTGTACCGGCATCCCCTTTGCTTGACTTAGTCAACACGCCGCCTTCATCAATCTTCATCTCTTGCCTTGCTTGACATCCACGTGTACCACTAGAATTATCCTTAACTCCGCCCAGCCTGCTTGATCGTCCGACACCAAGCACCCTGCTTAGCCCCCGTTCACTCATTGTTGGCCACCAAGTTGCATCCATCACCTGCACACCATGAGACCAGCAAACATGCATATCTAGAACCATATAACATCATCACCTGTTAGTCCAAATTGAAATCAAATTGAAAAAGATCAGACATAACAAAAATGTGAACATCGGATGGTTCGGTATTCACACCAGTGCAACATCGGACCATTCGGTGACTACAACTCCACTGGAACCCGGTTTGCATTCCTCTTTGAAAAAATTAATCCGGTGATCATAAAAACCCAACATCGGACAATCCGATGAACAACTCAACATTTGCCTCAGAACTAAAAGGCTTCGGTGATACTCTTCGGTGTTCACATGTCCATCACCGGACCATCCGGTGAGTACATCATCATTGGAACTTAGTTTTTCAACATCTCTAAAAATCTTTATCCGGTAAAACCTCCAGTGATCACCTGTGCACACACCGGACCATCTGGTGTGGCTATCGCACCAAACTTTCACATTTGCACCCTTCTCCGGAAAAATTAGTCCGGTGCTCACTCTCACCCACACCGGACCTTTTGGTGAATGAATTTTTCTCTGCCTCTGCGCTGAAAAGCTCCGGTGCTCACATCTACCACACATCGGACTATCCGATGAGGTAAAAACCCTCATATCAAACTATCAGATGAGTGTAAGCTTCCTGCACGGAGACAACGATACAAGCTCTAATTCTTTTTAACTTTGATTAGACAAAATCAACATTGTAGTATATAACCATGCATATGCTAACCAATAAAAACCACACAAACGTCAATCACTCATCACACAGATAAATCAAGTCACATCTTAATTTAGTTTCAAAACTTTTAGTGCCTTGGCTTAGTGGCGAGATTCATTTGTACAGTCATTCTATTCAGCTATTCAGAAATACGAACAGTCGTTCTATTCACCCTTTTAAGCAATCCTAGATTTTCTTTTGGCGGGAGGAAATCTGACGCCTTACTAGTGGGAATTCAAGCCATACGTTGTTCCTTTTGTAGTGAATCCTGATTCTACAAAAAGTCAAGAATGCAACGAGGTTATGCTTTGCATCCAGTTAAAATTGACAGTGCGATATCGCACATGCTCTACTTCACGTGGTCCCTTCATGTCTATTATGGCTACCTTTAGCATTACATGTATTTTTTTAGACCAACATTACCTGTAAGTTATGTCCCTTGGATTTTCCTTCCCCATAGGTCATACTGACAGAGGACATAGAAGATGTGGGGAAGAAAGGAGATAGTTTGAAGGTGAGAGCCGGATTCTTCCGCAATTTCCTCCTCCCCAAGGGCAAGGCTCAGCTGCTCACCCCAGAAGTCCTCAAGTAACTTCACCCTCTTTCTACATTATAGCTCTTTGCCATCTCACATTCTTCTTGAACTTATGCCTCTCACTGATAGGCTTGCCAACAAAATTGATTGGTGTTTGCATATCTTTGTTGATTGCTGAGTTTCACATATTTTTTCTTGCCTGCAATTCATTGAATGATTCAGTGGCTAATTGAAATGCTAACCTTGTATGAACCGTATGGACTTAGCGGTTGTCATGGATCCAACCATGGGTTGCCCAATATACAACTATACAAGAGAAGGAGAACTTACAAGTGGCAAACATTGCACTCAGTTAGAAATATAGTTGCAGTTTAACCTTATGTCCTTATTACCTGGAAAGGAAAATATAGTTGTAGTTTAACGTTAGTGCCCTTATGGTCTGAAAATATAATATAGTTGCAGTTTAACCCTGGTGTCCTTATTCTTCGAACAGTTAAGTCTTGAGCATGATACATTCATGTGGATCCTGTCAATGCCATTTGCCAATGGGTACTTATGAACTAGTTTGATATAACCACCACAATTTCTGTACTTGCATCAGGTAAAAGAAGAGGCACAGCAACTTGCCCGAGTTTTTGAAACTATGGGGGCTTTCAAGATTCCACGCAAAGGTGGAAAAGGAAAACAAATCTTTGGAAGGCAAGTTCGAAGTTGATAATCCTCTTTTCTATCTATCTATCTTCCCTTTTCTTACTTACATTTTTCTGACAAAAACGAAATCCTTCATTGTACACAGCGTCACGGCACAGGATCTTGTTGACATAATAAAGTCACAACTTAATAGGTACATTACATATCCTTCTGGGCAGGCTTAATGTTGCTTTCTTCGTTACGATTTGCTTACTTCAGGCAACCTGTCTCACGTAGGGATATCGACAAGCGGCTCGTGGTGACAGTTCCAGAAATTCGTGAAGTTGGAGAGTATGTTGCAGAGATCAAGCTTCACCGGGATGTGACAGCTCGAGTAAGGCTGAATGTTTATGCGAAATGAGCTCTGTAGTTACATAACCTTCAGTGGATGGTGGACTTTGTGAAGCCTGATTTCGCCAGTTGAGCTCAATCTACAAGACTTGCGCAATTTGCCCCGTCTGTAAGATTCGACTCTTAATTTACTTAGTTGTGGTGGCCTTACTCTTACATGCTTGCTTTTCTTTGGCGTAGAGATTTTGCTGAAACTGCCAGGTGTTGTGGTAGAACACGGGGCCTGATTTTCGTCAATCCTACCTGTAAAGTCACTTGTATCTTATCGACAAGTTCTCTCTGTTGATTTTGTTGGATGAAAATAGAGGACTGTAATATAAAGCACAAATTGGTTGGAGCTCCCGAGCATTAATTTGTGTGTCAATCGTGTTTGATGGCCCACCTTCTCTGACTGGCAATCACAATCTTTACTAGGCACTGGCTTTTATTTTAAAAAGACAATCTTTATTAGACATGTTTGAAGGGCCGAAATCGTGTTGCCATGCTAGTTTCGGCCCAAAGGCAGGGAGGCCCGAGCATGATATGGTGATGCCTAATCTTTTGTTGTCGCAAAGGTGTTAGGATACTGACTTTGGTTTGGACAAATCATCGCATGAACTTGTCCTGGACTGTGAGAGGATGGAATAATATATCCACGTGTCGTATGGTTTTTGGCGTAAAGAGAAGACGAGAATAAAATCCAGGCCGTATGATAGTGACAATGATCTGGGCTGTCAAACACTTTTCTTTAGTGGCCTTCTTTTATTTTTATGCGAAGCTGGTTCGATTGGACTGCGGAAAGAGGAGTGTATGTGTCTGAAAGAGAAAGAAAAACGGATGGTCGGCTGTGTTGTCAGCGAAATATTAGGCATGTAAGGTTGTGAGGTGATGTAAAATCTCAAGTGCGGTGCCGTCCGATGATCCCGATCCACAAGTTGTTATTTTACTCCGGCCGGCCGACCGGCCGTCCGTCCATATCTGTCGTCGTTGCAGAGGCCATGGCCAGCCACAGCCACAGCCACAGCCACTGGCACTCTGGCAGGGCAGCACAGCGCAGCGGGCCTGCCTCAACGACCAGCTTCAGCTTCAGCACCAGCTTCAGCTTCTGCTTCTGCTTGGTCAGTGAGGTCCGAACCTGCCTGGCGAGCAATTGGACGCCTGCTCTGACTTGCTGTATTCGCACGTGCTGTGTACGAACATCGTGAAGAAGTGAACAACGCCAACCTAACAATTAGTAATTGATTGACTAATGGCAAAAGGTACAGATATGTTTGCTTTGCCAGATGGATCGATGGATAAGCAAGCTAAAGGGTCCATCATTATCTGTCTGTCTGTTGCTTCCATTATTTACGATGCAACAGCTGGTATGTCGATGGTTTAACATGGTGACCATTAAATAGGATAAGTATAAATGGCATCTTTTAGGTTGCTAAAGTGGAAACAGAATCAAGTATGTTTATACCTTCAGAAGTTCAGAACAATTATTACTTGGCAATATTTAGATGAATAACTATGCTTACATGTTCCTAGAAAAATAATCACATGACTTGATAACCAGAGTCCAGATATGACAACATAGATGTATGTCAGCGAACAATCTCTATAACATTGACAGAACAACACAAATAGATTGAAAAAAGATTACAGAGCGAGGTGTAACCCCTTCTAAGACGAAAAAATCCCAGATATGACTTGTTACCTGATTTTGAATTACTTCAAACTGTTTTAAAGCTATCGGTAGATAATACAATTGAATAACTATATAAAACTACTTTATGTTTATAACTAAATCATAAAATCTTATCCTTAAAATACCCTTTATACATCTATCAACCATTTGAAATAGTATAAGGCTTACTGAGTACCTTACGATTATTATACTATATGTATCAACTATTTGATCTAGAGAATGATACAGGAGATATAGGAGATCCCAGGTTTAGGATCTTACAGAGACCCCTTTACACGTGCCTTGAAGAAGAATTTTCTTCGTTGTATAATCCTTAATGAAGAAACAATCAGGATGAAACTCAAGAAAGACATGCTTATCGATAGCAAGGCGATGGACAGAAAACAAGACTCTTTGTAGCTTTAGGAACATGAAGGACATTATTTAGATGACTATTACGACTAGGGCTATGGACAACAATATGACCAATGTGATTAATATTTATACCAACACCATTTATCCTTTTTATTTGATTCTTGTCACTGTACTTTGTCGTGGATAACCAACTCGTCAAGCTCGCTTGTAATATGATCAGTAGTGCATGAGTCAGCATACCAATTTGTATCCACACCATAGGTATTTGTTGCAACAGCTACACTCTTTTCTTTGGGAACAAAATCAGGATCAGAGCGGTTCCAACAGTTGATTATAGTGTGCCCAAGTTTATGACATAACTAACACTTGGGACGACGATCATCGCCATTACTATTGTTGTTGGATCGGCCACTATTTCTACCACGCCCTTTACCACATCCCCAGCCACCACGACCACATGGATTGAAACCACCACGGTTAGCGTTGTTGATTGACGATTGAAACTGAGAGCTTCCTTGAAGTAGATTCATCCTAGTTTCAAACCTTAACAACTGAGCATATAATTCACTGACCGACATTAGTTCCACTCGTGTTACCATGACGGACAAGATTGAATTATAATCATGTCGAGTCCCATCAGGATGTACGAAATCATCGTCATCTCATCACCAAGCGCCTTTATCTTGCCAACATATTCAGCAATAGTCATATTACTTTTTTTATTGTTGCTAAAGTTATGCAGGTATTGACAGACTGCACACGGGTCTGAGAAGAGAACGTATCTTCAATGGCGCCCTTCCATTCTTGCCCCACAGGTTGCATGGCGACCAACTGTGACAGCACCTCCCGTGTGAGAGGGGAGAGGAGATAGCTGGTGACTTGCTGATCCAAAGCAATCCACCTTGCTTCGTCATCAACAGTGACATCTGCTGGCGCTGCAACAGATCCATCTAGGAAACCCTCCAATTGGGCTCCGCGCACCGCCAGAAGTTGTTTTTGGCCAGTTTTTCTGTAACTGGATGTCCGAGCCCTGTGGTCATAAGCCATAAGCAGAGTAGCAGACCACCCGCAGGAGCCGAAGAAGTTTCTGTAGACACGATGAGTTGGAGTCAACAGCAGGTGGAGTGTCCGCTGTACGGAGCGACAAAGCCTTCGGGAGGTGAATCACGCGTGGATGTCAGCAGCAGCAGAAGAAAAACCACGCGTCGGGAGCGTCGGTGACGTGCAACAGATAATGACGCCGGAGGCCGGACTCTGCAACGGACAGCTGACGACGCGACAGGCCAGCGCGCGCCTGTACCGAGCAGACCAAGAGCACGGGCCGGCAGACCGATCTGCGACGCGACAGCAAGTCAGCAAGATCGATGGGACAGACCGAGAGCAATGCCCGGCGAGATCGATGGCTTGGTCGCCGAAAAAAAAGAGGTCGTGATTCACCGACGCAACATACGCGGTGGCCGGGAGCAAGGTGGAGTCTAATAAATGCGATTCAGAGGAGAGGCTCTGATGCCATCCAAAACTAATGCAGGAAGAGTTTCATCTCTCGAGGCCGTATGAGTTTATATTATATAGGCCGCGAACAAGCTGGAGTGGCTGTGATGCCATCCCTGGCTTTCGCACCGAGTGGCTCGAGCGCAACCGCGGTTCGGGTTTTAGGAAACCGTAGGTGCGCACCCGAGGAGTGTGTGCGTGCGTTTGTAATCTCAAAAAGAAAGTTTATTTATTATATAGGCCGATAACCTGCAGGACGGCAAGGAGTACAAACGCTTTGGTTACACGAGTTCATGTCGGACTCTTTGAATACAAACTCTATCTGCTATAGTCGTCTGTCGTATGTCTCGCTTGGCTTCGTTCCGAACAAGGAGGCATGATGGCGGGCGCGTACGTGTGCCGACTGAGCTGAACGGTCAAAATTCAAAAATAGCTAATATGTACGATTATATTTATAATAAAAAGTAATATATTATTATATTTATAAATTTAGCATGTATATTTAGCATATTGTTCACCAAAAACGTGTTTTAGGCACCTCATGTGTCGAATACAGTTATTTTGAAGAGTTAAATAAAAAATTTAAACGCACATGTACAACACCTTCTAGCTCGGACAGCTGTATTGGGTACCTCATCATTGTCCCACAGGAGAATTATTTAAAATAACATCACAGTGCAAACAAGAAGCTACACGACACAAACCAATCAATATAAATGATAGTTATGTAAAAAATAAATAATATTTTATTAAAAAGCATATAAACATAGATAGAATATAATTATCTTTATGATTATCAAAAAGACATATCACCAACCTAACGTGCATGGGCGGACGTGGATGGAAAGCGTTGGGTGGCTCTGTTTCGTTCTGCAACTGGGCACGTGGACGACCGGATTAACTTCCTCGCTCGGATCCAACGGTCGTCGATACTAAACTCCCCAGCGAGCGGGCTCCAGTTCCTTCCGCGACGAGGGCTAGTATATGGAGCAGGCGATCGATCGCGCGTGTCAAGATGCCAAGCCACATACACATCTCAGCTTTCTTTAAGAACCGACCGGCCGGCCCCGTCTGTCACGTCACGCGTTTATTCGGACGCGTGCACAAAGTAGCTAGCTAGCGGTCGATCGATGCACAGCATGAGTAAGACGATATGGATTGATCGCCACTGCTTGTTTGTGATCATGTATCTAGCTTAGTACTCGTAGCTTTCTTCTTCCGAGATACATACTCTTATATGCATCCACTACCTTTGCTATATAATATTTTACATGCACGACTCTCTGATACGATTGATCTAAGTCTACAAATCGAGGTACCGAATGCGCGCGACAAGCAACTGATTGGACGTTAACATGGAGAATTAAGTTTTCTTCTTCTTTTTATTGTCCTCTTTTCATGCTTCTCTATTCCTACATGGTGCCAAAACTGCCGTATTTGGAAAGTCCACGGGTAGAGTAGTCGACCGGCCATTCCACCCCCAAAATTTAGTGGATTATATATCTGTATAATGGTGGACCAACCAACCTTCCATTCCATTATTCCATGTGCAAGATCGATACCATCGAGCTGTATACTGAAAAAGCAGCTGTCTTTCTGAAAGAAGCTGCTGATCAGATATCATATCAGGTAGATAGAAAGATAGATCATGCGCGTAGCAATTACGAAAAGTAGATGCACTTGCACTGCACGACCGGCTGACAAGAAAAACTCAGCTAGCTACTATTCCGCGCGCTCTCTCTCTCTCTCTCTATATATATATATATCAGGTGTGTATATATATATATATATATATCACATGTTTTTTACTTACTGCGTCCACCGCGAAAGTATATATTTATGTTTATTTCACCTATATTATAGTACTTGCTCAATTTAGATTCTACTGCATTGCGTATACTTACATACGTAGCCATGAACTTGAGCAGATCCATATGATCGAATGCAACCACATATATACATGCTGCAGAATTAATCCACATCTTGCATGCAGACGAGAAACAAGTTGCTAGACATGATCCATCGAACCAAAAGGAAAAGAAATAAAGTAGAAAAACAAAAGCGAATAACGCGAAAGGACATGCACTGTAGTGTGTGCCGTGGCGAGATATAGACACCACAACAGAAACAAAAGCTCAACGACTGGAGTGGTCGACAAATTGAACCATTTTATATCGATGCTGAAATTAAGATGCCCCAGAAATGGACAAGGCATGTGACAAATTCAAAAGCATCGATTTAGGAGTATACTAGTCATTGGGCCCGTTAATATGTGGAGGTCAGTCAGAGCTACGGGAGACGGCCGATAACGTGTTGGGCAGACGGAATACATACGAGCGGAATAGTAGAGATTGAGTGATACGAGATGAGTAATTTCTGCAAAATTTAGTGATAATCTGTAAAACTGCAGATATGACATCCTACCTGGTACGAAAATCACTACATATATTTTTTAAATAATAGAGATATTATCTCTTCAATTACTTACATGCATCTTCCTCTAAAAGCAACAACGGATCGATGGATCCATCCGATACTGTAGTAGTTTATCCAATGCAACAGCCAAAAAAAATGAACATAAATAGTATAATATAGGGCTTACACTGTCAATTATATGAGTTATTATATATCGTTATCAATACTTCATTTTCATGCTAAGAATTTCCTGTTCTTTTCTTTTTGGAACCACTACTGCGAAAAGGTGTATTAGTGTCGGTTCAAAAATGACATATATATATCAGTTTTTCAACCGGCACTATTTATTCGGAATTAAAGATGCCTAAATGGCCGTACCTATTAGGCCGGTCTGAGGCACAACACTGTAAGAATGGTTTATGCACGGTACGGCTCGAGCCGAGATGGGTCGGGCCACCATGACATGAGGTCACAGGCTGTGCCTGGGCCGAGCGCGCGGCATGACCTGACTGAGTCCAGGCCAACATGTGCATGGCCCGACACATATGGGCTTAGCTATTTTCTATTTTCTATATATTTTTAATTTTGTAACTATTTTTTATCTATTGTCTATATTTTTTTATCTATTTTCTCTATATCTTCTAATTTTGTAGCTATTTTTTATTTTATCAGGTCGGCTGTGCCGATAGGCCGCCTGTGGTGTCGAACTCGTCGGGCCGGTTGTGCCACAATTGTGCCTAGGCCAACCCGACACGGTACTGTGGCCAACGGGCCGTGGCGTGGATCGAGGGGTAGACACGCGGGCTCGCACGGTACGAGATGGCCTGTTATAGTAGACGAGTCGTGCCGTAGCCAGGCCGTGCTGAGCCGGGCCCATGCTGGGCCGGTTTATGTGGCCCATTTGGCCATCTCTGCTCAGCACTGATACTCGACTACTATCAGTGTCGGTTGTCCACCTGGCACAATTGCTATTTTCAGTGGATAAAAAAAAAAGATAATTTGACGGCGGCGGGAGTGGCATTCGAGCCGGCTCGGATGTCGCTCCCGCCGCCGCTCCCCCGCCACCACTCTCACCACCGCTCCCCCGCCGCTCCACCACCACCATAGGCGCCGCCACTGCTCCCCTTCCGCTCCACATGCAAGAGGTTGTCACACAACCCGTGGGTGAGTTGAGCAGTAGAATTCGAAGTGGTTACCACGAGGGACAAAGAATCAGATAAGAACTGCACATCGGCTCTGTACCTTGGCCAGTGTGTTGGTCGAGTGCAGGGCGATGACCATGGCATGGCGTCGGCCCACTTGCGGAGCTCGATGTGCAAGACCTCATCACCGACCTTCCTCTAGCACGAGCACTCGTCGTCGTCGGTGTAGAGGGTGATGCTGCTCGGGAAGGACGCCCTGTCGATGAAGTGCAGGGAGGACTAGGTCGCCTCCGACCAGACGTCGGCCTACTCAGCGACGCTACGGCAGAGGACCTGAGGAGATTGAGGAGAGAGACAGGTGAGAGAGAGAGGATGCTGTGGAGGCACGAGATGATAAGATCGAGAAGAGTCGAGCCGACAAAAAATATCAGCCGATGGATGCATGGTGGCGATAAAATCGATTGAATAAAATTTCGGATCCGATCGCATTATTAGGTCCGGTTCTTAATACGAACCGACAATGATACTAGTTATCAATATTGGTTTTTGCCTAAATAGACGGGTGGATCTTTGATTTTGCTACCAACCGGTACTGATGCTCTATCAGTACTAGTTTTAACTGAACTAGCACTGATAAAACTACACTTATGACTAGTTCTGTGGTAGCAAAGGACTCAAAAAATTTCTTTGACACATACCTATTCCCCAACTACTCCTTGCTGTTTTTATCTCCTTGTTTTCCTGGACCATGACTGTGTTGTTTATGTATACAATCTTTTCGGAAATTAATATTCTTTCCTAGCTTAATAGTCGACCACAACCTGATTGGCCCTCAAACTATGTGCTGCTGCTGCTTTGCATCTCCCTTTCCAACAGTTGCGTTATATGATTAATCCATGCATGGCCTGACACCTTCTGAAAATAAACAACTATATCTATATATATGCAGCATCAGCAAAGATCAAAGATAGCTTTGTTTTTCTTGTATACATCATTGATCCTCCTGTGTTGTGATACTAACCATTGAAGATGAAGCAGCCTAAATTAATTACTCCTTCTTATCATAAATACATGTTGTTTTGAAAAAAAGATTTGATCAAAATTTAATACTTTGACTAACAATAGTTTTCAAAATATTTAGTTTTGAACCTTAAAATCATGTGTGTAGATTTGTCTTGATAAATATTTTCATAATATTATAAATTCAATGAATTTTACAAATATGTTATAATAGAAAATAATACTCAAAGCTATATATTGAAAATCATGTTTTATTAAAATTATATATATTTATGACCGGAGGAGTAATCTTTATGTTTAAGATGTGACTGACTAGGTACATGGATCGTCGACTTGCAGGGATCTATCTTTGCATAACTGTGTTTGGTACGGCATGTATATGTTAATTAACGCTTACGTACGCAGTGTACAACAGGTGCCAGATAACAAATTAAAATATGAAGATGACGCTATGTTTGATGGATCGTTTTTGATTTATTCTGCAACTAGCTACTGTTATGAAAACAAATCTTCCTTTTTGCCCCGGATGCAATGCTTTCTTTAATTAACCTCAACTGATGTGATGATAAGCTTGCTTCATTTGGTTAACTCCAGCCGAGACCTGCCTAGTCATCCATCGATCTAGCTAGTCACATTGCACATTACAAGGAAGGATTTGATTAATCTGATCACCGTGGCCTGTCATGTGATGCCGACACATGCTTATAGAGAGAGAGAATGAGATTGACTTTTGATGTGGACCGGTCAGTTGACTCAACACAAATGTCATCCGTCGTAAATACATGTTGTTTGGTATAAGATATGATCTTTAATATATAGTTTTATCACTATTATGTATTAAAATATATTAATTTTATAATATTATAAAAATATTTTTTAAAATAAATCTACACATGATTGTAAGATTTTAAAAATAAATATTTTGAAAGTCATTATTAGTTAATATTTTAATCGATTTTTTTTGAAACCATATGTATCTATGACGAGTTAATATTAAACTAGCGTAGAGGCAGGGGTATGAGTTAAACAAATTCAAGCTAGTCTAGCCTAGATAAGGGATAACCAAACACAATGGAATCCAACATACAAGTATACAACCAGCCAACCAGGTCTAGACTAGATATTATTACATCGCATAATAAACTACTCCATAGAATCCTAGAGGAAAAATAAAGACATATTGTATTTCTAGCCGGGATTTAATCGTAGAGGAAATAAAAATAAAAATATGTTGTATTTTTGGCCGGGATTTAATCCTCATGCCTAGGGAGGATATATAATACAATCCTCGGAGACGTTGGACTTGAACCGAGAATAATACTGCACAGTAGTGTAGATGGCTTGTTGTAGGGTAATAAAATGCTCCTCTAAACCAACGAGCCCCACTCCAGAGCAGAGCAGAGCAGAGCTCCGTCCGCTGCCGCTCCAAGGAGAGATCCCATTCTCGTCTTCCTCGCACTTGCATTGCAGTCGCCCGCCTCAGTCGTCTCTCCTCTTCTCTACCACTCCACGGTAATCCCTCCGCTCTGCTTCGATGCATGTCTGTGTACGCGAGCTTCTGCTTCATTTCGGTTGGATTCGCTTCTTGTTGCATGTACCGGTGGCCTTCTGGTGTTGCGGGATTTTGCTGCTTTTATTTCCTACTTTCATGATCTGCGCTCGGTTGAATTGAACCCGAGTTCGTTTGGGGTTTGGGGTCAGCTCCAGCGTGCGATTTCGTGTGAGTTTGCGCCTGCGCCTGCGCCTACCTGCACCACGAGTTTGCTTGCCTATCTGATTATGGCTACTTTCCCTGGCTAGTGGCTACACTTGAATCATTTAGGATGATTCATGAACCTTGCTTGGGACAAAGCATGAATGTCTAAGCACTACTTGAGCATCTGCTGGATTATTGCCTAAGGTCTGGTTCTCAGACCTCTTAGTTATTGCCTACGCTCGTCTGGGAGCTAGTTCCGAGATTCTCTTCAACCCTTCACCGTGCATCATATTACAGATTGATTTCGATTTTATCGACTTGGTTAATTTCTGTGCACATATACCTGTAACAAGTCGGTACTTTGTCGATTCTCCAGTGTGTTCGGACTGGCTGCTGTAGTTTTTTTTTTGGATGAAACTGGCTGCTGTAGTTTTGATGCTCGGTTATATTACTGGGCACTGGCTTCTCCCGTGCTGGGGAATAATAGCGCATAATTGAGGAAACAACGAATTGGGTTTGAACATTCATATCCTGATTCTTCAGCTTCAGTAGATTTATCCGTTATTCTCTGTCTTATCTCTGTAGTCGCCCGTTTTCATGTTAAAACCATGCATCCAGTCCTTATTAAAGTGTTTCCATAGTTCTTTCAATAGGAGAAGTTGTGCCTCTTTTTAATCGTGCAACTATTAAAGTGTTCTACTGGCTCATGTAAGTATGACTAATGCATGTTATCTAACCTTTCACAGGTTGCGGTTTGGATATACGTTTCTATTATCGTGGATCAGCCCTTCTGGGGGTTATGCATGACAGCCCCTGTGGCTCTTCCAAATGACCTAGAAGGGATCTCCCATTCTGCAAGGGTTGAGCTATTCCGAGACGTCAGTTGCAACATTGAAAAGGAGGTGTTGGCCAGTTTGTCAAATGGCCAACATTCACATGCTTCCGGAACAAATCCTGGTTTCAGAGTTGGAGAGATCAGGCTTCCTAATGGCGATATCTATTCCGGGACATTGTTGGGAAGCACACCGGAGGGTTCAGGCCGGTATCTCTGGTCAGATGGTTGCATCTATGAGGGTGAATGGAAGAGAGGGATGAGAAGTGGGCAGGGAAACACGCTATGGCCATCAGGAGCCACCTACGAGGGTGAGTATTCTGGTGGCTACATATATGGTGAAGGCACCTATACTGGACCCGATAACATCATTTACAAGGGACGGTGGAAGTTGAATCGTAAGCATGGGCTTGGATGTCAGACATATCCTAATGGAGACATGTTTGAAGGTTCATGGATTCAGGGAGAAATAGAAGGACATGGGAAGTATACATGGGCAAATGGGAACACCTATGTTGGCAACATGAAAAATGGCAAGATGTCTGGGAAAGGAACTCTTACATGGAAAAATGGGGACTCATATGAAGGCAACTGGCTAGATGGCATGATGCATGGTTATGGAATCTATACATGGAATGAATATGGGTATTATGTTGGAACCTGGACCAGGGGCCTCAAGGATGGGAAAGGCACATTCTACCCAAAAGGCTGCAGAGTTCCTGTTAATGATGAGATGCATATCAATAATCTAAGAAACCGAGGTGTGCTGCCTGATATTAGAAGGCAGAATCATGGTTCACGCATACTTCACTCTTCGTCAGTTGACATGGGGAACATGAAGGTTGGCATGACTCGGCAATCTTCAGGTGCTTCATCTAAAAGGAACTCAAGTGACCAACCACCTTTGAAGAATGTGTCTTTGGAAAGGCGGTGGAGTCTTGAGGTAGCTATTGAAAAATTCATTGGCCATGAATCAAGTGAAAGCTATGGCCTAGAAAGCTGTGAAAGCTTGGATGATACTCGTTTGTCTATCCTGGAGAGGGAATACATGCAAGGTGTTCTAATCAGCGAGGTGGTACTTGACAGGAGTTTTTCAGACTCGTCAAAAAAGGCAAAACGCCGCCAGAAGAAAATTGTGAGGGACACAAAAAGGCCTGGAGAGACAATAATTAAGGGGCACAGAAGCTATGATCTAATGCTGAGTCTGCAGCTTGGAATCAGGTAGTGCCTCCTGACATCATGGTTTCGAGTTTGCATTTCTGTGTTGGTCCTGTTCTTTCTTTGTTCAGCTATAGCTGGTCTAGCTACTCCCTGCCACTGATTGTTCTTGTTTGTAAAACAGTCCTCTCTTAACACCATATGATGAAAAAGACAGCATCAGAACTGGAAGCCCCCTCTAGTTATCCATCCAACTCATGTAATTATTTATGCTGTGCTTCAAACAAAAATAATCTCCACGGTATCATTTAGCTCCAGAAAAGCTACAGTGCAAGGTTTAGTTAATGTGCTGGCAGGCAGTGGTTACTGGCTCCTATTGCAAACTGTAGTATTTGTTCCTGTTATGAACTGCTGCGACATTTTTTTTTTAATTGATAGAGGAGTGTGACGTTTAAAGTTCTCGTTTAAGTATTTTCTGAAATGGCCAATGTGTTATTTTGCTAAGGTACACAGTTGGAAAGATTACACCCATTCAAAAACGTGAAGTTCATGCTTCAGATTTTGGGCCAAGAGCAAGTTTCTGGATGAACTTTCCTAAAGAAGGATCTCGACTCACTCCTTCGCATTGTGCGGAAGATTTTAAATGGAAGGACTACTGTCCCATGGTTTTCAGGTTTGTTGTACTGACGTTTGTGCCAATGTGTGCATCTTCTCCTTTCTGTTCCAAACTCTTACTGGAAAACACAATCTCATTTAACTTCTGTAGGAATTTGAGAGAGATGTTCAAGATTGATGCTGCGGATTATATGATCTCCATTTGTGGAAATTCTGCTCTTAGGGAGCTATCTTCTCCTGGAAAGAGTGGAAGTGTCTTTTTCCTATCTCAGGATGATCGATTCATGATTAAGACTCTCCGGAAATCTGAAGTGCAGGTTTCATTTTCTATTTAGACCACAGAGATTGGATTAAGTTATGCTAAGAAATTTCTTTCATGATGGTTAAATAATTCGTGTATAGGAAGTACTACCATCTGCTTAGGAAGTGAAAGTTGAACTTTTAATGACTATATATGATCCTGTAGGTACTTTTACGGATGCTTCCAAACTATTATCATCATGTCCATACCTATGAGAACACCCTCATAACTAAATTTTTTGGCCTCCACAGGGTGAAACCTTCTAGTGGTCAAAAGGTAACGATTAACTTCTGTAGAAAAAATCTTTTGAGGTTTTCGTAGTTCAGTTCCTTTTTGTGGAGTAATGATCCTGAATTAATATCTGTGAATTGCAGTTCCAATTTGTTGTAATGGGAAACATGTTTTGCACCGAATTGAGAATTCACCGGAGATTTGATTTGAAAGGTTCATCCTTAGGCCGTTCTACTGACAAAATCGAAATTGACGAGAACACAACTCTGAAGGATTTGGATCTCAACTATTCCTTTTATCTTGAACCTTCCTGGCGTGAGGCTTTACTTAAGTGAGCATATTTTCTCTAAAATAATATTTACAAAGATATGGTTTTGTTATGTAATTGCATTATGCTTATCTCAAATTCAGCATATATCTATATTGAATTATTTTATTTCTTCTCTTCAGGCAGATTGAAACGGACAGTGAATTTCTAAGGACACAACGGATAATGGATTACAGCTTATTGCTTGGTGTCCACTATAGAGCTCCCCAGCACCTACGGACACGTGCATCCTACCACCGGAGCATGGCGGCAGATAGATTGACAGTTCTTTCAGAGGAAGGTACAAGAACGCCTTTTCCTCCTAGCAAATTGTCTTAATCTACAGTTTTTTTTTGGTTTTTGGAAAGGGGTCTCTATCTACAGTTATTCAAGTGATCTGGTATTCTGGTACCAGTTCCTGTTAACCTACATCAAGTAAATCTTTGTGTCCAGCTGGAGCTGATAGTTGCCAAGTTCTGGATGAGTTTTTTAATTGAACTTTATCTCTTGTTTTTCTTTCCGAAAATCCTAAGTACACAACCCAACAACCAAAGTTAACTGAAAATTGCGTGTGTGATTCAGTGTTCAGTTCTCATTAAGATCAGGGAGCTAATGTTCGTGGTCAACAATGGTTTTGCACAGATGCGCAGGAGGATGATGCATTTAACTACCCAGAAGGATTAGTCTTGGTTCAGAGCAGCGGTGAAAACAGTGTGGTCGTCGGTCCACATATAAGAGGCAGCCGATTGCGAGCATCAGCTGCTGGATTTGGGGAAGTAGATCTCCTACTTCCCGGTACAGCCAGGTGAGAGTTCTTCTTTTTCCTAACACCCATGCGAGGGCCGTTTCTTGTTTGTACTCTAAATATCGAGTGACACTGCATATCATTTCAAAGTGAGGGGATTACAACTGTGGATTGTTACTGCATTATCTTTGCCAGGCTTCAGATCCAGCTAGGTGTTAACATGCCTGCAAGGGCAGAGCAAATCCCTAGAGAAGACCAAGGCAAACCATTTCGAGAGGTGTATGACGTCGTCCTCTACCTGGGCATGATTGACATTTTGCAAGAGTACGACATCTCGAAGAAAATTGAGCATGCCGTCAAGTCCATGCAGTATGATTCAGTGTCTATCTCTGCCGTGGACCCCCAGTTCTACTCAGAGCGTTTCCTCAAGTTCATACAGACAATCTTCCCTGAAAATTCATAGCCCGGCAGAGTCGTCGCCATCATCTGTTCCACAGATACGCCACGAACTGCCGTTTTATTAATTTTGGCCAAGCAAAAGGGAGCTGATGCCGCATCAGTTCTGGTCCTCGTTGAGACTGGTTACGTTGGGAGCTTCGCATGTGCATTTTGTTCATTCAAGCGTGCACCGTTGGATTGAAGCCATGCATGTTCCTTGTTGGATGGAAGGAGGTAGTTCATGCCCAACAACATGGGACTGACTCTTCAGGGCCATTGTTCAGACACAGCTTCTCACAAGGAATCACCTGATTTCCCAGAATGGACACACGGCATTGGATTCTAGTGTGGAACGGCGCCGTGGAGTTTTGGGATCACTACACTGCGGCAGAATAGCAGCAGTTATTGCCGTTCGGTGGTGGTGTTTCATCTGCGCTGAGTTGTGTGCAAGTTAAAAGCACCAAAACATGTCAGAAGTACATTCTTCCCGTTTACAAGTGTTTTGTTCTGTTCGATGCATTTTTCAGCACGGCTCCGTCTATCTATTTTGAAAGTAAATATGCTACCTATTGTCTAGGCTACACAGGAACTGGAGTAATCACTACTCCTTCAGTTTCTGATACGCGTGATTTTCTTTTCTGTGAGCTGGATATGCACAAGGACCTCTACTAGCAACCTGTGCAAACTAATGTGGCCCCATCTTTGTTTCCTTGCTTTTTAGCTCCATCTCTGCCCTATCTACGGCACAACACTTCAGAAAATAACTGATGCATAAGCGATTGGTGCACCGCAGCTGCACGGCTGGGAGAACAGCGACCAAAACGATTGGGTCCTCCATAAAGGGTACATCAATGGCATGCAAACAATGGAGGTGATCCAGACGAGAAAAAGCGAGTACTCAGTATACCGCCGTTGAATCAGCTTACAATAATAAGGGGCCCAACTTACCAGTGTAATACAAGATATATACGGTACATGTCCCAAATGAAGCACAAGGCCTCACTCAGCACCAAATACGTCCACTGCCAGCTTCTAAAGAGTTTATTGCTATATGTTTGAACAGGTCAGAATGGTATGCAAACTAAATGTGTAAAAAACACTGAATCGTCGTTCCCTCGTCCGGGGGATCCACGCATGATTTCCTAAAATCAAATAGACAGGCCTCAGCCGGAGGCACATTAACTTACCTGCTGTAGATACACGGCCCTATTTTGTAGCTCAACATGAGAATCATGGCGGAGACAAAGAAAAGATACAAGCCGCTGCGCAGCACCGCCGGGACGGTGCTTATCAGTGTAGCCTGCTCAAAACCAACGGGCTTGGATGACACGTCGCTCTCCACGGTGAAAGACAGAAGCAAACCGAAGTCTCCATTCTTCTGCAAGGGCCAGTGCTCAGGTCTGCCAGTAAAAGTGAGGCCACCAAGTTGGATGATGCCAGCAGTAACGCGAATCGAGCTTGGGTTGACACCAGAAAGCGGGCCAACAGATTTTCCTGTGGCTGGAGGAAATTCTGAAGCCATTGCGGGTGGAGCTGGGATTGAACCCAACATGCTGACAAGGCGCTTTCCGAAGGTTTTGTCAGCAGCGTCATCCAGTGGTGCATCTGGAGCAAATAAAGTTCAATTAAATTGCATATGTGATCTTATTTACGGTTAAACACAGAAGCTTTTCAGTATGAAGCTAAGTATCTATACATCAAGGTTCTTAAGACGGTAAGGCGAGGCGTGGAGAACCACCCCCTTCTAAAAGCCTAGGCAAGGCGAGGTGATGCCATACCAACCTAGAAACAGCAGAACAGCAGCAGGGAGAGGAGGGAAGAAAAAGGAAAAGGAAAAAGAAAAGGGGAAGGGACTGGGCTGGCCCAGCCCACCATAACCCTTCCCTGATCCACTTGCCCTGAACCCTGATCGCTCAATTCCTTGTATCGCTCTCAGTGCTATCGTTCTCAGCGCCGCCGCTCACTTCCCCATCTCTTTCTCTCCACTAGCCAGCCACTCCTCCCTGTCGCTCCCCTACCCCTCAGATAGACCATCACCGCCACTACCTTCAGATCAACCACCGCTGCAGCTGCCTAGAGGGAGTGCTGCGCCGACCACCGGCGGGGATAGGGGAGGCAGCGGCTGCTTGGCCTTGCTGGCCGGTTCCCCTCCCACTCTTCTCCCTCCCTCCCTCTCACTCGCTGCTTTTTGGCAAGGTGTCAACGACGTCCAAGCCTGCTGGAGCCTTAAGAACCTTGCTATACATCAAACAGAAGTATAACAAGTGTACCTGATACTGCAGTATCTGGATACAGATCCTCATGGGAACCGGACGAAGATGCTCCATATTTAGCATTTGCATCAGAAGCCTTGGGGATCCCATCGAATGTAAACTTGCCCTTGTTATTACCCTGTAGAGAAGTAACACTGTAGTTGATCAACAGAAAGACAAGAAAGGCAAGCATAGTGATCACAAAGTAGTTCTTTAGCCTATACTTTTTCGAAACTAGGGAAGGAAAAGCACTATATAACAGTTCCGAGGCACACCTTTTGGGCAAAGTTTGGCATATCTGTAAGTTGGTAATTAGAACCCTCAACAGAACCCAAAATATCGTACTTGATATCATTCTCCGTGGCATCAAAGTAAGCCATCAAATCATCTCCATCAGAGAGTAATTGATTTCCAAGTGGCTCGTTGAGGAGGTCGTTCAAATATACAAAGTCATCATTTCCATCCACCCAATTGTGATCAGATGAAGCATCGTAAAACACCATATTGTCATCCGCTTGGCAAGGTGCTGGAAAGCCATCAGCTTGCGAATTCAAGTTCTGGTAATCCAAATGGCAAATTTGTTGCTGCCCTGAATATGCATTCCCGTTGGAGTCAAAGAGTTCCTCAGCTTTAAGAGTCCCATTGACATGGTTCTGATGACTATATGCTCTCAAAGGCCAGCACGTGTTATCACCATTTGCCGGGTCGCTCCAATTCATAGTGTCCTCTTTCCTGGGGCATCCGGATAAATCAGCAAAACTTAAGTTATCATCTGTGGCAATCTGCCCTTCAGGTCTGCCTATATTCTCCACACTAACATTTGACGAAGGCTCCTGCAAAATCTCTTCCAGAAAAATAATACCATCAGCATAGCTTCCGTCGCTGGTCTCTTTCAAACCTTGAGCTTGGAGAGGAGCCATCTCTGGTGGGTTGAGCACTTCATGGGCCTGAATTACGGCAAACAATAACAGAAGTAAATATCAATGTGTTAACTGGAGTTACAAGGCAGTATTCACCGATGTACTCGCATGGCAGGAAAAACAAAGTGATTTAGTTTTCATTCGAAGAGTAAAGTATTAAGCACACATTTTCAATGCCAGCAAATAAACATTTAGTGAAGGCAAACAAGATGGTGCTACTTACTTGACCAAGCTCTTTGGTTTTACAATATCCATTCTCATCCTCATTCAACTCCTCATCTACAGTATCCATGATTGCAGCCATTTCTGCAGATGCGCCACTGGCAGGTCCATTCTTAACAGCATCATCTTCTTCTTCCCATTCCGCTTCCATGTATGGTGCACCATACTGTGCTCCATTCTGTGGTCCAGACCCAACTTTCTGGAAGATTCTACACACCACATGGAGATCCTATGCACTCAACAGAAAATCAACATCAGAGAAGTCATAAAAATAAGGCAAATTTTGCTCTTGGACACACTAAATGTGTGATTTTTGCTGAAAGACACAAAAATATATTATCTTTGCTGCTGGACACTATAGCAGAGTGGTACTTTGCTGGAGGACACTACACTACATTGATTAAAATATAATATTCTGCTGAGTAGGAGAGAATTATAAAAATAACCCTTAATTCCCCCTCCTCTGTTTCTTCGACCAGTGTTGTGCTCGCATGCCACCAAGGCTGACATGCTCTCACCGCAGCAGCGCGTGCCATGGGTGGCCCAGACCACATGCGGACGCAACTGGCGGTTCCATCCTCTTCCGCTTGTCATGCCCCAGGTGCTGTACAGAGCGCAGAAGATGTTCGATAGAATGCCCCAAAAAAATGCTTGTTGACTACTGCAACCCACCATGCCGCTGCAAGGGGGCCTGACATGCACCTCGTGGTTATGCGAGCTACAGGGAGGTTGCAAGGTGCATGGAGCTCGCCCACGAGCAGGCTCTGGATCCGTGGGTGGGAACCACAATCTCATTCTGCACGCACAGTAGAGCCGACAAGGCAGACGCAGACCAGCACAACCGTGCCGCCATCCCCCACAGCCGAGTTCCCCGAGCTCCACAGCAAAAGTAGTGCCAGAGGAGCAGAGTAGGGGGGCGGGAGGCAGAAGACAGGCCCCACCAACTGACATGGGCAAAACAGACATATCACACAATTTCTCTCTCCTCGCTACCTCGGATACTATATTTTAGTCAGGGCAATGTCCTCTAGCAAAATACCACTCTGCTATAGCGTCCAACAGCAAAGGTCAAATATTTCTGTGTCTTTCAGCAAAGACCACACATTTAGCGTGTCCAATAGCAAAAATTGCCTAAAAATAATGGGGAAAAGTCATAAAAGAATATGCAACAAAGCAGAATACAGAAATATCATAAGGAACACTTGGACAAAGAGAAACATCCTTCCCAAAGTCCTCTTTCCCTCTTTTACATCAAGCCCGCAGAATTTCAGGAATTAAACTCTCATATGAGAACTTGCAGGAACTACTAACTATTATGTTTTATACCACCCTTAACATTATTATGTACTGTGTTGTCATGTCATGATCATGATCATGCAGCGTGATGCTGTAGAAGTAGCAAACAGTATAGGTTACAGAAATTGTACAAAATAGAAAGAATATACCCTTCCCTGAATGAGCAGTAAGCTCCCCTTCAGTGACTGGCTAGATTTATTGCAGATGATCGTAATTGACAAAACATAAGTGGATGTCTGCACGAATTAGAATTAATTACGCATGTGCGCCAGTTGGGCAGTCAGTCCGGCGCATGCATCGTCTATGAAGGTAGAAATCAACCACAACAGATCCTCCCTTGGAGGGGTGAGAGGTGTGTCTGGGGGGATCAGATGAAACAACCTGGGGCCCCTCGGCGTCGAGGAGTCGGTACTCGTGCATGACCCAGTTGGTCCTCTCTCCCTTGGGCGCCCTCCCCGCGTGGAAGACGAGCGTCTTCTTCATACCGACGGCCTCCCCGCGGTGGTACACCTCGCGGTCCTTGCCCGTGGTCTTCCAGTACCCTCGCGGCGTGGCGCGGTTAGTCCTGTTCCCGGGCCCCCCGCGTCCCCCCGCACCCGCACCGGTGATCTTGCGGTCGAGGTGGGCGAAGAAGTACCACTGGGCGTCGCGGCTGCGGATGCGGGAGAGGGAGGGGAGGTCCCACGGCTCGAGGCGGTAGAGGTCGACCTCGGCGATGGCGTCGACGCGGAGGCGGCGGCCGAGGACGCGGCGGCGGAGGTAGTAGGAGACGAGCTCCTCGTCGGTGGGGTGGAAACGGAAGCCCGGGGCGAGCGGGACCTCCGCCGCCGACGGCGAGGAGTCGTCCAGCGGCGACAGGCTCATCTCTGGATGGGTTGGTGTTGATCTATCTGGTAGGGTTGGGTTAGGATCTAGGGAGATTTTGTGGGGAATTTTGGTGGGTAGGTTCGATCGGGGTGGGTGCTAGGGTTTGGGTGGAGAAGCTCACTCGCTTTCAGGAGGCAAGGAGAGGGGGGAGGCAAGAAGTGACTGCCGTGGTGGTGGGGTGGGTGAGGCGCGAGGGGGAGAGAGGAGGCGCGGCAGCAAAACGGAAGAAAATTTTATAAGAGAGATGTAGATTTACACCGTTTTTTCATCTAACGGTTGATGCATATGCAGAAAAAATAGTAGGAGATATGTGTCACGTCTTTTGAAAAGGAGTCTTATAAAATTTTCTTCGTAAGAAAACGCAAAAATTTCGCTAGCTTTGCGACGAACGTATACGGTTCATCGGTGTTAAGATTCGTATTTTTTTAATAGGTAAAAACATCACCAGATATGTCGAGATTCATATTAAAAAAAGTAAGTAAAAACAGTATGAGATAAGTGGAAGAACCAATGGATAATTGAGTACCGGATGCTGACAGAGATAGACCAAAGCGTAAAGGTGCGGAGTTTCGTTTCCCTAGCCGCCGCCGCCCAACAAGGTGGTCGGTACGGGAAAGGTTGGGCGAGCCTGGTTGCTGAACTCGCGGCCCCGTGCCTGGCCTTGCAACATCTCAATCTTCCACGCACGTGAGCTTGCATCTCTTTAGCATGCAAACAGACTGGAATCCATCCACTCGCTTTGCTCTCACATCGATTGATACTCCCTACCCTTTTCCGTGGAGCATGCATGACCTTGGAAAGCGACAGGAGCAGCTCGCTTGTGTCGCCATCACGACAAGCAATGCAAAAAATACATCACCAGATCACCACCTTATGCAGAGAGGGAATTTGACAAGGATTATTAACAGAAAGGAAACCGGTCACCATGTTCTCTATCGAATATTCTTCTATCCTTGAGCAATGGAATTGTAAGCTACAAACAGGCAGCACTAGCACACCAGCGTCTAGATATGGAGAATAGTCCAACCTGATGAAATATATAACTCTATTCCGAAATTAATTTAAACGGCGCAGCTACTCAACTAGTTACTAACATAACACAATCGGACGGACGCAACGAACAACAATAACCATATAATTTCTCAAGCTTTGCAGATAATACTACTACGGCTAGAAAAAACAATTTCCCCATCCTCATAGCTTCGCATCGAACATTCGCAGGGAGATTCGGATGCATGGGGTGAGATTCTTCTTCAAGAGGTTTTATCACCTCTCAGAACTGGCTGAGACCCTCTGCATAATCATGGACTCTGCTGTCTGAATCGCCTCTGATGTTCCAGTAATTGTCACTTTCCTGCATCAGCGAGTAAAATTAGGAAACACCAACATTTTATTAGCATATTGACAAGTCCCACATGGAAAAAAAAAAAACATGTTTCAAGGCTCCGTTGATGGCAAAAGGTGTGAAGGAACATACCTGTCAGATGTCCCAGCTATGAAGTCACCCCTATCTGAAATCTTGATCCTAGCACCACTAGCCTGTTTTGCGACAAATTGCAAGCGTTCAATAGATAAATAAACAACGGACGCGACTAATTTTAATGCATGGACACCAAAGGCGGCGGCGGCAGTTTTCGAAATATTAGTAATATGGAAAAGCTTTTATTTCAGCCAAAAATAAGAGCTTCAAGCGGGCAAAATCAACTGATGATATGTACTATAATACAGGGCTGTGTATACATCTTAAGATTGCTCATCTGGTCACCTAAGGTAGAAACATTATACTTTTTAGTAAAATCAAATCCAGTCATAAGTATGATACCTGAATGATCTCTGTTATGTTCCTTCCGGCACGGCCTACGACAGCACCAATGTGTTCATCAGCAACGCCAATGGTGAGAGAATCTTGGGCATCATTATTAGCAGGTGATCTCATAGGTGTACTGGGCTGCAGAATTTCAACAGCAAATCATTAGAATTCAAATTGATTCGCTGATGCACATATTTCAAAAATATGTAATAATTCAATTGAAACATCAAGTGACATTGTTTTATGGTTTCCACCAAACGCCACACTTTTCACAACGTTTTCACAACATGTGCAACATCAATGAACAAAAAAGTTACCATGCCATTCACAGCAAACATAGTAGTAACTCAAACATCTCATCAAGTCAGCATACAAGCAGTCTTACCAAGTTACAAAATATATGCACATAGCTCTATGGTGTAAAAACATTAGAAGGCAGGGCAATAAAACTATAGGAAAATAACACATCCAAATTAAATAGAACATCAACAGTGTGGCTCATCAACATCATTCTAAAGCTATTACAGATATATAACATGATTAATAACCCAGAGAACAGTGTTTATATTAGATAACATGACAGACATACAACCACTCCTCTAGTGCATAACAAAAGAAAGGACTGGGTAGCTCAGTTTCAACACAGACGGACGGATACATGCATCATGCATGTTGCGATGCTGATATGGAATGAAAATTCTCCACCAGTGAAATGCAGGACAACAACCAGAGTAACCCAGAGCAATCACTAACCTTGTTGTTTTGGTACCTTCCTCCATGACCATTAGGTCCATAGTTCATGGCATTATTATATGGCACCTGTGGAATCATATACCCAACAGGAACACCAGGGTAGTTTGGGAAAGTAAGACCTGAATTTTTTTTTAAATAAGGAAGTGAGTCAAGCAAAATTATGATACAATAGCTGAATGTAAAGTTCATACTAAAAGCCCCTGACTGGCAAATGGTATGGCTAACCCCATATGTCAACATACGCGAGCATGCTCAGCTATGACATTTTTGAAGAAATGCATGTTATCAACAAGTTTGAAAAGCAGTATATGAATTCCTCAGAGTGACCCAAGGAACCCAATTGGCATTTTTAAATAAGCAACCCAATTGGCATGTGGTACCATCAAGTACTGAGAAATGCTAGGATTTACCTGCATATGGAAATGGGGAACTTAAATTAGGTGGGTAATGAACATCCTCAGATAACTTGTTCAATATCAAATCTATTGCTTGCATCTGATTTTCGAAGGTTCCTGTGACAGTAACAAGCCTATCATGCAAACCAACATAGTTGTTATCCTGTGGTGAAATCTTGATTCCAGCATGTGACTGTTCAATAAATGACCTGAAGAGAAAATGGAACATACCAACTTTCAACATCCAAAGTAATGTAAATTTAAAAGGAATGAAATATGATAATATAAATACGTAATAAGATATTCAGGACTATGGAAACCAAATTCACCGTTCAAACAACCAGAAGAGTACTAGGAAAAGGATGTTTCCTACCACGGTAGTATGTTTAGTTTGTGCACATATGCATTATTGTATCCTTAGATTGCACCAACTTGTAAAATAAGACTATTGATAACATAACAGATTACAGCAAGTATATGACGAGGCATACTTGATTGTTGCTCCACCTTTACCAATTATTCCACCACAAGAGCTGTTAGGAACTACAAGTCTAACTTTAGGTCTAGCTTCAGCTTCATTGAATTCTTCGCCCTGAAAATGTGACTGGAGAATATCAATCACCAATCATGAAACAACAATTTGAAAAATAACATGTTTTACCTCAGCCAAAAGTTTCTCAAGAATCAGCTCCATAGCCTTTAGTACTTCATCAAACAGTCCAGAAACCATGATGATTCTGTCGTTTGTACCAGGGAAAAACTCATGGCTACGTGATAATTGGATACGAGCCCCAGACTGAGACTGAAAATCATTAATAGTTGATCCACCCTTGCCAATAATACATCCTGCTGCCGTATTAGACACCAGAAACCTCAAATGTGTTGGTTTCTCCTTGTCATCTGAGTAGAAACATCATTTGGAAACCAGAATTAAAAAAAATACACAAGGAAGATGAATCTCAATAACTAGACATTAACAGTTTGGTCACTAAACATTTAAGTAAAATAGCATAAGTGTGGCATGATGCATAGTTAAAACTGGCACACACTATTCAATGTTGTAGAAGCATATATCTTGGTTGTGCCTAGCCCAAAAAACCTTCACCTTCATGTGGTCTATTGGTTTAGTGAATTTTCAGTACAAAAGCATACTATCCATGTAGACCTAAAAAGATTTATAGAACAAACAAAAAATTGTAAACAGAACTAGGCATCACATCACCTTCATTATACTTGGTGTTTCATATGTTACCCACAAAAAATGGATAAAATAAGGGAATCCTACGCTGCCTGTACATTGGATCTAACTAATACATTTTCACAGAGCAAATGTACACTGCATACTAAGTAGTTTAGCATGGCATTTTTAGCTGACCAGATTAGTTCATATAGATGGGAAGAAAAGGGTACGCCTTCCAGTTAACTTCTAGTGGGGTGATATAGGTTCTAGAAGGGTTTTACTACGTATGGACAAGTGTACAGGGCTCATTCAACAAGACAGAACCATGATTTCAATAGGACAAACCACTGCATCATGCATCTACTCTCTGACAGAGACCTAAGTACTTACACAGTCACAGACCGCAAGTACCGAGGTTTCAGCATCACTAATTAGCATGTTCTCACAAACCTGTTGCATAAATTACTACCCCATTATTTCGTAATATTAGTTAATCTATACTAGTGGTTTTGTTCCACGATGTAGATTATTCCATTGTTACAAGATGAATACAGAATGCTTCCCATACAATACAATGCCCTCCACTTGATAGCAACATTCTAGAACTGAAACTTCCTTGCGCAAATAGCTAGAACATTTTTTTTTTAAAGGAAGCTAGAAAAATTTACAATACGAAGAGTGCCTTCGTATTTGACTATTTGTGTTTCGAAGATATGTATCATCACGCCCAACCGTTAATGTCACTTGAGGTACATCTACTGCAACCGCATCAGCCGCCAAACTGGGAGACGTACACATAAACCAGCACTGAATCAAACGTCCCATGCAGTGCCAGTGATGTTAACTAGAGACAGCAAAACAAACTGATGCTAGGGCAAACCCACAAAACCGATCCCTGGAACTCTTATCTCCATTACACAGCGCGGCGGCGCACAGCCCAAATCGCCGTCCACTAATGGCGATGCGACACTATCACATCGGCAACCAAGTGCTCGCAGATCTCAGTATCAGAGCGGGAAGCGGAGGCCCAGATCTCGCGGATCCAGACACGCCACATGCGGGCACACGGACGCAGGAGCCATGTTCAGATGCGGAAGCGCTAAACCGAGCGTGTGATAGAGATAGAGATGCGCGGTTACCTCCTTCTTCCGAGGGTTGCTGCGGGGGAGGGGAGCGGGGCGCGCGCTTGGGGGCGGATTCCGGCGAGGAGGCGTAGGGGGAGCCCGGGGCTTCCATCCTTCCTTCCTTCCTGCGGCGGCGGGGGCGGGGGCGGAGGAGGCGGTGGTGGGGGTGGGAGGCGGAGGAGCGGAGGCAGAGAGAGAAGCCAAACCAGATCGCTCTGGGCCTACGCCATCGATTCCAAGTAGGAAAGAAAGGGTTTCGCCGCGAGGGGCTGAGCTGGGCTTTTGTGATCATCCATCCGCTGCACCCGTCATTGGTCTGATCTGCTCTGCTCTGGCCGTAACAACGAGAAAGTAAATTTCATAGATCAGCTCTTACGAAAGATTTTTTTTATAATAACACGTATTTTTTTTCTCTCCTCTTCAATCTAGTTGTTCGATCAAAAGATATGTAACAAAATTAACAGAGTTTTTTTAAAAAAAATTCTACGAAATTTACTTCCTAACGACCGAGGCTCTCATAGAGGAAAAAGGATCTTTAAAAATAGAAGGGAAAAAGCTTCAATTCTTTTGAAAACAGAAATGCTCTCATTCACACGTTCTATGCATCAAACGGATGGTCTGCTCAGTCCACAGTATTATTGGACCGATCCAAAAATATTTTCGCATCTCCAATGTTTAAGATATTCAAATTTAATGTTTGAGACGTTAGTAAAATTTGTTGTCGTAGTTATTTTTTATGTTACATCTCGAAAATCTCTTGTGTATAGATCTGGATCTGAAAAAATTATCCATTTGAGTTAATTCCCATATCTCTAATATTTCAGACGTTTAAATTTAATGTTTCAGAATTTGTTGCAAAAGTTTTTCGAGAATATTGCATCCCGAAAACTCTTATGTATAGATTCAGACCTGAAAAAATTATACATTTAAGTTGATTCCTATTTTTTCGTATTTTCAATATTTCAGACGTTTAAATTGAATGTTTCAGACATTATAGAATTTTATTGCAGAAGTTATTTTCGTATATTGCATCTCAAAATATAAGAATTAACTTAAATGGATAATTTTTTTTAAGATCTGTATCCTTTTTTAGTGCATTTTTTTATATTGCGAACGTTGATTTCAAATGTTGCATATGTTAGTCTTCGATGTTACGATGGGCAATTACAACATTTGATATATCAGACGTCCGGGTGTTAGCTTTGCCATTTTGAAAACTGCACTTGAATGATATTTGATTTTCCAATTAAACTGGGAGATTTATCAAAACCTATTCTGCCGTGGCACAAAGAAATGCACAGGGCAATAAAAAGAAAATGGCATTTCATGTACGCAAGTATGTTAGACCAAAACAACTACACAAATCTCGGCCACAAGATCACAGAATTTCTCACTAGCGACTGCGGTAATGCACGATGAACTTGGCACGAATTTTAGATTTGTGCCTTTGCAAAAACCGTCCATCTACTTCCACATTACCAAGTTCATGCGCCGGCCAAAAACGGCAGAAACCTGTATTGCTGCATAACGCATTCCTTCTGCGTCTATTGCATACAACCACCTAAATCTCAGGAAGCAACAATAGATTACCCTCACATGACAACAGATTCAGGATGTTCTCGCGGTATCTAATATCAGCAAGTGGTCATCTCAAATATCATTCGAAAAGATTTTATAATCCAGAACAACTGACCTGACGTAAAATAAACAATGTGGCCACCCTGGAAGATTAAATTGACCGCTTGTACAATGTACTTACTCAACAAAAAATGGCATAACTGATAATACACCATATCGAACAAAATGGTTTATAATATTAGTAATATCTCGAAGCTGCCAACTAGATAATGTATCTTATAAGATAACGCGCTCAAAGAGGGAAAGATGCAATTAACCCTAGGCACCTGATACATCAAACTACCAGTCTACGACATTTCACCATCATCTCGTGCTAGGGCTGGATGATTTTTGCTGCCTGGCCTTCTCCACCAATGGTTTTAGCTGCTTCTTCTCTGCAAGCATCTTCAAGAAGTTGAACAGGAAAGGGATGTAGTTGTGCTTCCTCCGGATGTTCTCCGTCTTCCACTTCTTGAACTTCTCTTCTTCCATGACAATCTTCTCGGTGACGGTTTCAATTGCAGATATCACCCCTGCAAGTGACTTGTTTAAGGATTCTGTGGCGGAGGTCTCATTCATCTCCTGCAAAATTTGCTCCCTTCTCTTCTCCAGTTCCTCCAGCTCAGCACTATACACCTCTTTCCTACTTTTGATGATGGCCATAAGATTGAACCTAATCTCAGTCTGTGAATAGCGATCTATTCTTTCTTGTATAACTGGCTGCACCATCCGTAGCCAACCAAGGTCATCAGGACCACCACACTGTCCAATGATTACAGGCCCTTCCTTCAGTCCATCCAACTCATAGAGGACACCTTCAAAAGGTAAATAGCTTATGAAATGGTACACATCATCATCCTTAGTCACAGCTCTCAGCTCATCAGAAATAAAGGGTTCTGGCCTTGCAAAACTGTTATGAGCTGTCCGAATAGGATCACTGTTGCCGATAGCTAAGCCCTTCATATCAGGTGGGAAAGCTCCTGTGAATTCCTTTAATTGAGATAATTCTGGACCTATGTCAATTTCTGGGCGATTCATGAGAACTGAGAGAATAGCTTGAGTAGCACATGCATTATTGATGACCTGAAAATGGTAAAATAGATCAGCTGCTAAACACAAAGTACTAAATTTAGGTATCTAAAGGACCAGAATGAAACTGACTTATTCACAAAAAAATAATGGAACTAACTTGGTGAGCAAAGAAAAGGTTTGGATTAGGATCTCTGACAACAGGCCGTTCATCCTTTTCACCGGGCCTCCATTTGAAGAGAAAAATCAACCCATATAATGGCCTATGCGAAGTAGAGAGGAAGAACGTGTTAAAAACATCGAGAGAGCAAAAAAGACTGATGACACCAAAATGAAGATTCTCACCGCAGTTCACTAAGAGAGTCCACATCGAGAGAGTAAAGCTCTTCCACCTGTTTAAAGATGGCATAAAAACACAAGGGGCATAAAGAGATCCATCATGAAGTAAATTTAAAAGTCTGGTTTTTGATGGATATTGTAGGATGAGTTAACAGTTGCATAGATATAAGGAACTTACTGACTGCCCGAATTGTCAGGTATTGTTCTTTGAATTCAAGTGCATATGTTCACAATTTCTGTTGCCATATGAGTTTACCATAAGCTATTAATAGCGAATATTACTCTGCTTATCATACAGAAACATAGTATGGTACTCCTTCAACATGAGTTCAACCAGGTTGCCGCCAGTTTCACAACAGGGAAACAATCCTTCAGAAGGCTAGTTTCAAGTAAATTGCACAACTCAACAAACAGGCTAATTTACATCATGTCGATACAATAATAATTCAAAGCATGAGAAGCATCAACAAGAATTGATAGATATTCCATTTTCCTAAGTTACTTATATGTTCAGGCAAGGAAAGCAAAAGACCCTGGAAGCTAACCTGTACACCTTTTACTTGCATTTGCTGAATCAGCTCGGTGAAAACACCTGCTCAAGTAAAATACGCACAATATTATGAAACATTTGACTGTTACTTGTTTCAGGAAAGAAGGAAGAAAATAGTATAACAAAGTACAGAGCTGCCCATGATTTATCGATAAAAGATGTCAAAAGTGTAATGACAAATAATAAGGTGTTTGCGCAGGCTATTAGGAGAGGGGGAGAAAGGATGCATGATAACTCGAGAAGAGGATGAAGTCATGATAAAAAAGGTAAATCCACACATTGATGGAAATTTCCCCTTGACTAACAAATAGCAACGTGCTCAGAACCTGAGTAGCCCACTACCCTTATGAGCAAAACACAGAAAATGCATGACATTTGGGACTCACTGGATCAACAGAAAAACTAAACAAACCACCCATCTTAATAAGTAAACACAATATCTTACTCGTGCGGTACCATGCCTGCCGTACACCTCCCATAATTTACAAACGATAATACAAGTAGGAACTGATCGAGAAACATAAAATGAAACTCACCAGGATCAGACTCAATCGTGCACCAAGACATCCTTGTGAAACCCCTGAAGTCTCTGAGATAGCAACAAGCAAGGCCTTAGCACACAAATAGCACAGCAAACCCATGATAAGTACGCGCGCGGCGCCCAACAGCATAACATGGGCATGTGGGTTAAGTTGAGCCCCAAAAAATTAGGAAAATATACTGGACCAGCACCTAGGCTGTATTGATCTAGGGCACGACGCAGCACACAAATCCGCGACTAACTGAATGCAGAGAAAGAGGTATTTGGATTTGATTACAAGTATCTCCTAGAACACGATGGGATGGATCTCCACTCCGCCTAGAACACAAATCAGCCCAAGGAACATAGGGCTACTAACCAGCAGAAGAAGGAACCGATCCAGGCCCGGATGGATCTCCACGCTGGCCCAATCCAGTGGCAGTAGAAGGCAGGGACGAGGAGGAGGGCGGCGCCTCTCGACGGGCGAAGACTTGGGCAGAAGGAGGCCGGATGTTGCGTCCCGCAGCCAACGGTGAGGTCGCCGGCGGGGAGGCAGGACCGATTGCGGCGGGGTTAGAAGGAGGCGGAGCAGGAGAGGAAACCCTCGAGTCCCCCTCTCAAGTGCTTGCCGGTTTTGCACCTAGGCCCACGGAAGGATAAAAATGCTACAGAGGGTCCAATCGAAAGTTTACACGAGGGGTATTTTCATAAGTTTCTATTTACTAGTTTGAATTTAATTTAGATTCAGAACTCTTCGGTGAAATACTTCAATCCAAATAAGTCCTTGTTGTTCTTTATGTCCTCACCGAAACCACCACAGGTTCATTGGTTTTCTCAAAGCACACATCTAAAAACTGCACTTATATACTTTAGATTTATAGTATGCACATATATTTTTAGTAAAAAAAATAAATGTGAGCATTTTATTCTATTTTTGGACTTTTTATATCTGAATTTGTAACACTTATTTGTAACACACTTCAATGTGTGGTAAAAACAGAGAAAACATTTGATAAAAAATATACTGCGGTGAGAATCTTCCGAAACCCTAAACCTTGTCCGAGGAGGAGACATTCCAAAAACTAAAAGTTTGGCCCATGTTTTGTACACAAAAATTCGGAAGAACAACATGTGAATTATAGTACAAAGAGGACGTGACCTACAAGAAGTCACAATTGAGTAACCACGGTTGACAAGAAGAGAGGAAGGTGGTACCTTTCTTATAACCGTGCACCATCATTTCCACCTAGAAAAACTAGATCACCAATGAGATCCGCGATCCCACTTGGTTTGCCTTTGGATTAGGTTTGAGCGTCCCAGATTAAGACGAAGCCCCGCTCCATCCAGAGCATGTCGTCCCCGACACCGGCCATCGTGCTCGCCGGCGAGGTGGAGCAATCTCTGTCCCTCGCGTGGATGGGCGGTTACAGGCAGAGCTCTCTCCGCTGTAAGATGAGTAGCTTTATTTTCGTGCATTATTGTACTCACACAACGGTGCCTGCCACTCAGAGGAAGCAAATCAACTACACCAAAAACAGTGGCATACACACTTCACTCGATTTCCTAGCTGTAAACATTATTCGACTTCAATATATTGGACTTACACGTAGAATGCTGAGCATGATATACACCTTTTATGTTATATCTGCTACTACAAAATATACAACTTTTTCAATACTAAATGTACAACATTGAAACGAACCGGCAGGAGAGCTAAATGTACAACTCAAAATGCCTCCAAGCAAGCACCGTGGTATCTGTGCTCATCATTAGGAGGCAACAGAAAGACGATCCAACAATGAATCTTGTACAAATCCAGACCAACTGTGACGATAAAAATTCACATTTTTTTCTATACATATCCATATTGGCGTGTGCTCTTCTTTGCTCCAGTTTCAGTAGCTTTTGATGAGCAGCAGCCCGATCCCGGTGGCAATGAGCGTCGCCGGGAAGCCGAACTGGAGGTGGCTGAAAAAGGAGAGGGTGTACCCGTACTGCTCGGACCTGCGCGCTTGCTCGCAGACGATCAGGTTGGCCGCCGAGCCCAGGAGGGAGAGGTTGCCGGCCACCGTGCTCGTCCAGGCCAGGATGAGCCAGGCGTTGGTCTCTGCAGCCGGGGAGATCGCCGCTGCCGAGGCCGCCACACGCGCGCCGAGCAGGAGAACTGAAGGAAGCACAACGCAGGCTGTCAGACATATTATGGGTGCAGGGAAAGAACACATATGAATCATGGGAATATCCAACTGCTTCTTTAGAATGATTGGCCACCGAAAGACTAGACAGAAAGTGCATGGAATGGTCGAATGGAGTACAATCTTCAAACGTTCACCAGAGGTATCAAGATCTTTTCAAGTCACAACTCACAAGTCTAAAGGTCTGGCAAGCAGCTCGTAGTTCAGAGTTCAGACTCGGTTACAGACATTGTCCCAACTGGCAGCCAAATCAAGCTGTTTTTTCATGTCTTACTCTTTATATGCTGAATAGTTTGAATACTGACATTGTATATATTGTAGGTAAAGTACGTTGGAAGCGTGAAATCAATGCAGGAAAACAGATAATATTGTTCCATCAATTTTCAGATGTTGATTCGCAATTCAGCCACTACGCTCATGTAGTTCCACACTGTTACTGCATTTGGAGGTTCGAGGAAAAGATGCAGTCTTTTTTGCAAGTATTGATGGAACCTTTTGGAAAGCTCAAAGCTAATTTAGTTTCACTAATTTCGCACATCTTCCATGGCTAATTGTAATTAATCGATAGCAGAATATTGAACAAGTGAAAATAATTTCTTTTATAATATATGATTAGTTCCTTGATATTATAACATGTGGAGTTTGGCATGTCAAATTTCTGATATTAAGCAGATAACCTTCAGTGGAGCATGCATACTTTCAGGCAATGGAAAGGAGAGGACTTACCGGTTGGAACATTTGACGCCACATTCGAGAGGAAAAGAATGACAAGGGCAAGAATGACCATTCCGCTCGGCGTATTGACCCGTGCATAGGGCTCCATGAACTCCCAGAATGTGCTGGGAATGCCGGTCTTGTTGAAGCCGTCCACAGTAATGAACATTCCGCAGAAGAAGAGCAACAGAGGATAGGAAACCTGAATTTTGGTTCAGCAACACCACAATAAGCATTAAGCAATAGTCTGGTATCCACAACCAACACTGAACTGTAACAGCATGGCCATTGTGTGGTCAAGGTTGTCACGCAAATAATTTGATTTAGCAACACCAAACTGTGACAATCACAGTTTGGTATTCAAGATGAACGCCAAACTACTGTCACTCTAATTTGACAGTCCTTGTTATGAGACAGATATCAATATGTGACACAAGGGGGTCAAGAAATTAATAACGTTAGTATATATTTGTTTCAGAGAGATCGATGCCAAAGAAGAACAAGAGCAAATTACGGATATACGATTGGATTGACTGTAATAAATGCGTTGGAAAAGTGTATGAAGTTTTTAATTTTCACACATCTGGAATCAGTTCAGCTTGAGAGAAACACACGGAGCTTAGGAAAAATACACTAAGCCCACTCCCAATGCAAATGTCTTAGAGTGATACCTATCTAGTACTACTTTCACATCACATAGACACTAGTGTAGAAATTAGCTCTCCCATACATAGTTTCTTCCACGTCTCAAAATATGAGTCAATATTTAATTTTGTATTGCTTCTTATTGGTTTGCTTGTTTTATGGAATACATAAGCATAGACATTAAGCATCCTAATGTTGTTCTTGACTTGTTTCTTGTGTTGGATATTGTGCTCATATTATGTCTCGAGGAAGACATTGTCTCCCTATCTCATGGTCATCAAATATATAAACATTGTCGATGGTGGAGCACTAAGCGGATGGTGATCGAGTAATGACTGCGAATGGTTGGTTACCTTCTCGAGGCAGGGGCGTGCATCCTTGAAGTCGAGCACGATAAGCGCGAGGGCGGCGGTGATGGCGCTCCACGACATGTTGAGTCCTAGCAGTAGCGCGACGAGCATGCCGAGGGTGATGACGTACACGCACGTCTTCCAGAGCTTGCTCTTCCACGGCTCCATGGGTACTTCCTTCTCCTCCACCCACCGGAAGGAGTGCGCGTCCTTCCCCGCCCCGTTCACCGCTCCGACTGCCGCGGCGCCACCGCGCCTGTGGTGGATGCCCTCGGTCGGGGCAGGAGGCTGCTGCTGCTTGGCGTAGTCGTCGTGGTTGCCGTTGCCGTTGGCAGCAGTGTCCGGCTTGACGGGCTCGTGATAGTGATACACCTCGCTGCCCACGACCTCGGAGCCCAAAGACGAGAGGTGTGACATGGTGGCGGGCGAGAAGCGGTGCGAGGTGACGTCCTCCTCCTCGACGACCTCTGTGGGCACGGCGACGACCTCCTCGGTGGGCTTGCCGCCGTCGAGGTCGTTCCAGTAGAGGCAGAGCAGGATGCCGGCGTTGACGACGGAGCCGACGAGCGTGGCGGGGAGGATGCCGAAGACGAACTGGCCGAAGGAGATGCCACTCTGGACGGCGATGACGAGGTTCTGAGGGTTGCCGATGGGCGTGGCGGCCGAACCGATGTTGGCACTGGACGCGAGCGCGAGGAGGAAAGGCTTGGGCCGCAGGTTGTTCTGGCGCGCGATCTTGAGGATGAACTCGGTGAGCACGACGCAGCAGGTGTCGTTGGTGAAGAGCGCCGACGCCACCGCCGACACGGCGCAGGTGCGGACGAGCAGGTCGCGACCGCCCTGGCTCCGCCACGAGAGCAGGCGGCCCAGGTGCCGGAACATGTCGGCGCGCTCTAGGTAGACGCTGACCACCATGGTGCCGAACAGCAGGCCCAGGATCGGCAGGTCCACCGCCGCGTACGCCTCGTCGGCGCTCATCACGCCCAGCAGCACCATCAGCATCGCGCCCAGCAGTGAGCCCGCCGTGCGCCCGATCGGCAGGAACGGCACCGCCGGGAACACCGCGAGCACCCAGAATATGGCGAACGCCGCAGAACCTAGCGCAACCTTCACCACAGGTTCCATCGCCATTGCTCTGCTGCTGATTGATATCAGCTCTACCGAAATGGGATTGCTTGCAAGCCTAAAGCTTTGATCCTTTTTGTCTCCCTTTCGTCCTTTGCCGGGAGATTCCACTGCGATTCTTGCCCAAGAGGAATCTGAGCAACCACAGGGTAGTAGATGGATGGATATACCTCTGTGATTCTTGCAGAAACGCCTCTATACAGTGGGATCTATCTAGGAATTCATCACCAAGAAATCTGAAAAATTGTGTCTAGAGCCTGTGGCATAGGATCTATCTAGGAATTCACTGACTGATCCAGTAATTGGCTTACATGGACTGACGAACAGCTAGCAGCAACAACAGTAGGAAGAAGCTGGAGGAATTGGATGCAGCCTTGCTAGTCAACCAGTAGCCGCATACATCTATTCCCTCCAGGAGCTTCCAAGAAATCTACAAGAACGAAAAAAAGAAACTACGAACAGTTCGAACAATCTGCGACGGGGAAGCACTGCAAGAGGAGGAAGAAGAAGAGGTCTGCCTAATTGGGTGGCAGTGTGCTTGGGCAGAAGAGAACAGCCAGGTAGGATTGATTATTTGTTTATGGAACACATGGCTTGGGATTCTTCCAAAAAGGCAAGGCTCGCACTTGGCAAGCTCCACATGGCCTCCTTCCCTCACCTCCCTGTAGAATTGGCTCGAGCTTGATATTTTTTGGCTGGCCTCTGTCCTCTCCTGCCCAATGATGGGAACCGGATGATGCGGATGCATACACCGAGGGGGAAAAAAGGGGGATTTTTATTCACTTTGCAGAAAATGGTTGGCCGCGGTGCGCTTACCACTTTAGAATTTACATCTACGTGAAGAGAGGCACTGTTGCAGTGGAGGTCGACAGGTCTTGGACCATCCCTTGGAGCCTAGTCACAGCTGGAATATTTGTATTTTTTGTCCTCTGAAACTTGCAACTTATCCGTGAGTTTTGACAGTGAATGATGTCCAAATTAAGAGGTTAATTGCGCTCTTACCTGAAAGACTGACTTGCAGGGATTATTCTACAATGTACCACGTACTACAACATGCAGTTTTCAGTTTTTCGTATCACTAGCACATACTATTGTTGAAGGTAATCCACATGCAAGGTTTATTATATCACACTTCCTATTTATCAGGCTACTGAAGCATGAACTTTTTCACTCGACAGTCTTCTTCGTCGCCGGCAACTGGTTGGTGGCGGCGGTTTGCTTTCGGAGAGGATTTTAGCACTGCCAGGTTTAGAGAGATTGGCGTGGGAGGCAGGCAGGCCCGACAAAGGATGTATAAATAGGTAAATTATGGTCTTAGCTGAAATAGTTTGACTTGGTAGAGATGGTACAGCACCATAAACTACAAGGATGCCATTTTCATGTCACTAATTGACAGATTAACCAGGTATAGACTACAGGTAGAAAGAAGGTTATACTAGTATAATCAGATGCTTCGTCGATTGGACGATCTATCGGGTATTATTCTACTACCGATGTGTGACATGAGATTGGAGGCTGATCAGTGCTGCCCGTCGAGCCTCTCTCCTTCAGAACCCGTCATGTTTAGCTGCTATTATCTATCGGCATGCAATGCAATGATTGATCAACGAGAAAAAAAAGACCAGTGTGGGGCCCTGTGACAGAGACGGAGACGGAGACGGAGAAGACATGTTGGTCTAAAGCTCACCGACGGTGAGGCGACGGCGGCGGAAGAGAGGGGGCTTAAATTATTGATCGGTGAGGGGAGGGGTTTGGTGGCGGATCAACGTTGTCCGTCCACGCATCAGCAGATCAGCTTGTCTCGTGGATTGGCCTCCATTTTTTTTGTTCCCATAATCACGCTCAGCTCACTTTGTTAATGTTGCTTATTTTCTTGGGAGAGAAAGAGAGCAGACGAACAATACTATGATCTCCCCTGTTTCCTGTTGCATTCGTTTCTTCGCTCTCATTTGTACATCGATTGATGTCGACTCCACCAAAAACATATGACATATCACAAGATAACCTCGATACTTTATACTTAAACTAGGAGTATAATTTAAGCTCGAATTATGCCTAATATTGTTGCGATTGGCCTTCGTAGCATCCATCCTGGTAAGTTTAGCTAAATTTAGTTGCTCGAAAAAAAGGAGTTTATCTAGATTTCTTGGTTCCTATTTCTAAACTCGTATCATTTTTGTGTTCATATGAATGGACGTGGAGGTCAACTTGTGGACGGTAACTATATGGGTTACAGAAAGAAAGATCCCCTGACAATGATTCATCCTGCTCTGCATTACCCATTGCAATGCCGTCCCTTGACAAGGTCACGAACTCATGATATTTGTCAGCATTATTGCCTGCCAGTCTTGGCCAAATACGTACTCAACTTCTCGTGATCTCGATGTAATCTCTTGTGGGTCCATCTCCCTGTCATCTCAGCTCTTGCTGCAGAATGTTCAGCTCTGCGGGACCCTCCCATTAGGATTTTTCCTTTTTTTTTTAATCCTAAGATCCTTGTTCTGCAGCTAGAGTAGCTAGTGTTCAAGTTACAACTACAACAAATCAGTGATCTACTCGGTCAAAACACGGGCTTTACCATAACCACAGAAGGAACGGTGAATTCTCATTTCAGACTTCAGTACGAGTGTATGACAAATGACACAGACAAGAAACATCAACGATCAACATATTCCAGTTCAACCACCAAAAACAGCAGCTATGCATGTTACTGAATTTCGAGAATGTAAAATGAGGGGGGGAAATAAGGCGAACAAATATGAACATCCACTAAACACGGGATAGTATCGACAGTTTTAACTGATAGCAGCAGAAGATAAGGGACGGAGGGTAATCGATTACAGCATCTGGCAATACTGATCAAAGGAAGAGTTCTACCCTTTTCACTAGTTTATTATGTACATAAACAGCACCGGTATCAGGACAGCAAGTCAGTACAGAGGATACACCAGACGCTACAACAGGAAAAGTTTTGCAGTTCATAACCGGAGACTCCAGAGTCCTGCGTCACCTTTAGTATCTCATCATGATATTAGCTGGACATTGAATTACTATCTAATTTCAAATTAACACTAAGAACTGGAAGTTTAGCATAAGTTTGCATCTCCCACAGATCTGTGAAATTGAGCATTGAAGCAGGAGCAAAAGAAGAAAAAGCTCATTCCTTCATCTTGTAAGACTATGGTCAGTGCAAAAGGTTAGCTGACCCCTGGCTGTGCCACTGGGAAGAAGGACCAGCTCTTTTTTGGCTCTGCTGTGATCCCAGCAACTTTCTCATTCGCCCACCAGTCAGATCCGACACTTGGTTCCACATTAGTAGCATCAATGTTGTTGAAATCGAATTCTTTGGCCATGCGAAGGGACAGGGAGCGCCTTGCTTTCTCAGGCAAGTCATGGTATGTTTCGTCAACGTGTAGCCCTGCCCCCAAATCACTAGATTCTCTGGGGTGATCGCCATTACCGGTGGGTGCAAGGCGAAAAGATGTTGCGTTAGACTCCCCAGAAATAGCAGTTTTCTTCTCTAGGCAGCGCGCGACATCTTCTACAGTCAACTCAAATGACACCCGATGATCCATAGCATGATCATTGTGCTGAAGTCGGGCAGAGAAGTCTACAACTGGTACAGCTGCTGTAATATGGCCGTCCAAAAGGGAACCACCATTGCGCATATGGCGAGGTATCAACTTCTGTGTTGCCACGCCTTCACCATCCAATATCTTTGGTGGCTCACGAATTGGGAATGAAGGGAAAATGTAACGTGAGGAAGCCTGCATCTCAGGGTCTGGGAATGGGGAGGAAGTGCCAGAACAACCCGAGCTTGGAGATATCAGACGCCCTATTGGACTATCTGGGTAATTTGGATATGAGTGAAGATCACCTGTTTCACCATTCTTGCTGTTGTTGATCGAAGTCAGAAGCTTTGCATATGGGACCTCCGGGGAGGAAGGGGTTGTCAGATGGACAGACTCTGGTGGAGGAGTGAAAGGAGCAGTTGATGGTTCAGTCGTGAAAGCCGAGAAGACTGGAGGTGAGACTAGCTGTGTCTCATGCGCATATGGCCCAATAGCAAAGATGGATGGTGGCCCTGTGGGGGATGGAGAATTTGGTGAAAGGTGCGAAAAAGATGGAGCGCCGACCCTTGGTGATTGTACAATAGATGTCGGTTCTGATTGGAGGAAAGAAGCAGGAGAGGATGGAGGTGCAACGAAGGGGAACACTGAAGGCGGTGGGTGGTTTGGAATTTCTCCTGCAGGTGCATCTGTCCTCTGAGGTGCAGGTTCCGGGGCAAGGGCAGAATGGTTGATGCGCCGGCCATTCTTCTGAGCTCCAAAGCAGAAGTACACGCTCAACCGATCAGCCCACTTCCTTCGCTGCAAACAAACAACAGCAGTTAACACAGAAAGAACGCATAATTCTAGTGATAATATGCAATCAGGATTCAGGAATGAGATGACTGCTTTGCAGCATAAAAAGTTCATAAATAAACATGGAAATTCACATGTATGAATTGAAGAGAATCAAAGGCCCATGTGTAAACACTAATCAGAGTGCGGTACAGTGAGTTCAACACATCTCAAACATAAATTATCAGCGAGTAAATCAAATGCCCACGTGCTATTTAGCTGCAGCTAACCTTAAGAGAAAAGTAAATGAAATCACCACAGCTAATTAAAAAATTACACCAGAGATCTCTGCGGTGGATGGAGAAAGAAAAAAGAGGAAACTATAATTCTGGCAAAAAGAAATATGCGGCATAGAAACCACAGGTTCTTTCAAGTTTTAAAGTCCTGGCTTCACCATTGAGCATCGATTGCTATTGTTAAAAAGAAAGGTTAAGAGAAACTTTATTGTATGTAACGTACAATCCACGAAATGATCATCAATTCTGCAAGGTACAGTTCAAAAGGCCTGGAGAGTAACAATCACAAGTACGAATCTCAGAGCCTTATTTTTCAAGCAGACAAGCTGGAAGAGGGAGACTAATAAATATACCAAGATGAAGGACTAAACAGCAGCCTGCATTAAAAAACCAAGAGTAGCTAAGGCCAGGATTGAAAATAGAAAGAAATAGTTGGTAGCATATGGCCAGCAAAGAAAGAATCTCTTTGTCCCATCTAGTCCTCCAAATAATTCAATTTGACTGTTTCAACTATTCTCCTTTCTTTCTAAGGCATTATCTTGTTATTTACAATGCTGTTTCCATGCATAGTTCCAGTGTTGAATTGCTGATAGTACACAAATATGGAACTCTGTACATGTTGAATGCAGTACTCATCATATAAAGATTTTTTCTCAAGGAAAAAACAGAGCATAAGTTGAAGTTCCAAGAGAAAATCAATGCAGGGACTAAAGTTGGTTCCATTTCTGTTGTATAGAGGTGTCAATACTTTCCTATATTTTAAAACAATGAAACAAAAGAATATTAACAAGTCAACTAAGTGAAGAAGAAAGCATACAATTTTTTCCTTCATAGATATACTAACGTCTTTTTCTCTAAAAGCGGGTGCAGAAATGAACATATCAACATTCTAGAGCTGCATCTATATCGCCAAAGATATAAAAAGAACACAAATACTACATAATACTCGTACTAAACCATGCCAGCCATTGCTTTGCTTTCTAGGAAGAACCACACAACTCCGGTGCATAAAACTAAATCTGAGCCAAGTTCTGTTAAACTTTAGCCCCTTTTTGTTATACTGGACATTTTCCATCCTAACTCTAAATTTATGGGGAAAATATTGATGGAAGAGGCACCAATTACTCAACCCGTGGCATAAGAATGTCGTTTTGGACATGTGACATGATCCCCAAAACACAACTTTCCACTAATTTCTATTGTAATATATGTATAGAACTAAAAACTAATAAAAAGTATAATATTATGGAAGAACCTTCGCCGACAATCTACACGTGTCAATGCTATATGTCCAATCTAAATAGTCAACAATTTATTGGTAGCATAAGTTTATAAAGTCTGACTGCACGGATCGCAAAACGACATTCTTCCGTTACTGGATATTCAAAACTGCCACAATACAATCAAAAGCCTACCGCAAGTATGCAAGAAACGCTACATGACATGTGTTGCATGAGATGTAATTTTCTCGCAGCACGTATAAAGCCACACGAGTAAGCAGCCAAAGATATTTAAATGTAAATGTACAAAGCGCCTACTAAGCTATCACCACTACGCAATCGTCCTAAGTAATCCAGGTAGAAATCATGCAGGACAGCGCTAACATAGATCAAAAACCATGCAGCGAGGCGTTGAAGCACAAACCGGCTCTGCAGGAGGTTGTGCACGGCTCTCGGCCGAGACAATGGCGACGGCAGCCGCGTTCACAGTGTCCACACTGTTGTGCACAGGCCTCATCTCGCCCCCACTCTGCATCTAGCAACAAGGAGCAAGCATACGATTGTTTTCGCTCCAACGATGGAATCACACCAACAAGATCCAAGCTTTTTTATGCCCAAAGAAGCATGATTCAGCCTGCTTAATCGATGAACCCCCGGAGTTTGGATCACTTCCACCCAAGCCAAGAGATCAAATCACCCTGCAAGGTTGGAAAGCTCATGCTTTAATCAAAGAGGACCCATCCGGTAAATGAATAACCACAAATCCAAATCTTGCACAACTTCGACGAAAGAGAGAAGGAAATTCTCACAGAACGGCAGGGGCAAAACCCCTAGAATTTGTGACAAACTGCTGCATCCTCACCTTGAGTATCAAGCTGTATGCTGTGAACTGAGATCGATCGAGCTTTCACGCTGTAGAAGAAGGACCTGATCGAACCAAGGAAGGATTGGTTAGAATTTTGATTGGTAGGGTATGGCGCAGCAAACAAAACCAAAGATTTGGATTTGATAGCTCGCAACCACAGCAAGTACAGAGAGAAGATCCCCCAGGACAAAACAAAACAAACTCCCCGAACAATCCATCCAAGCAAGCAAGCAAGCTAGGGTTACTTACCAGCGAAAGAAGAAACGAATCCAAGTCCTGGTGGATGGATCTCCACTCCACAGCCGTCCAGTACCAGCAGAGTCGGGATAAAGAAGGCGACGCCTCCCGTCTCTCGTCGAGAGAAGACTTGTGTGAATGGAACGAGGGCTGGCCGGGCCTGTCGCGTCCCGTCGCCGGCGGTGAGGCCGCCGATGACGAGGCACGACAAATCTGAGGCCGGGAAGGGAAGGGACGAAATCGATGACAGATCGGAGGAGAACGAGGATCGGGCGAGTGGAGGGAGGGCGAAGGAATTTGGGGAGGAAGCAAGGAAGGATACACGAGAGGAGGAAGGAAGAAAGAAGGGAAATTTCTTCTTCTTCTTGGTCACGGAGGAGGGCAACCGGAGTTTATAGCAAGACACACTACACACTCTGTCTCTGTGACACAGTTGACCTCTCGAGAGGAGTACGAGTATTTTTCTTGCTCTACCATTCAACATGTGTTCCCAACGATGACATGGCTGTCGTCGAGGTTATAAGAACTTGGTCTTGCACAAGTTAACGGTGGATCTCAAATGAGAAGAGTGTAGAAATAGCAAGGATGATAAAAACGATACGTTTGGTATCACACGGCAAAGCCTTTTATGTTTGCAGCTATATTTTGGGCCGTTCTATTTCGCACGCGCGTTAGCAGGGGCCCTCCGCCAGAAAAACGATAAAAGCTGAGCACGCCCAGATGCGCACGCCTCATTCTTCATCATCTCTCACGGCCCTCCGCCACCTCTCTGCCTCCGTGCCATCCGGTCGGTTTGCCTCTGCCAATACCATCACCCTCCTCCATCACCTCCCCTCCTCCACCTCCACTACTCGTGACCGACGGTATCCCACCATCTCGCCACACCCCCGTCCTCCCATCATCGCTACATCGCCCTGCCCTCCGCTAACCTGGTCCGATTCTCGCCCCCACCACCGACATCACTCACCAAAGGTCTTCCACCTCCTGTCTTTAGCCACCTCACACTCCCCCCGTCCACAACCTCCGCCTCATCGGACGTCACTCCTGAACTTCCTCTAGACCCGTCAAAACCCTGAACCCTAACCTTAACCCAGACCTCCTTCGCCGGCCGTCGTCCATGACCGACTCAGACACAAACGAGCACCACAATTTTCCAAATCACATGCGCTCATATCAGAATTTTCGCTACATTTTCTCACTCTTAGACCCTATTTAGATATGTTGTGGGTTTAGAGCTTCTAGTTGGTTGAGAAAGTGGTTATGTCTGTTAAATTTTGGTTGTTAGTTTTCATAACAAACTTTTATTATATAAGCTCATTTATATTCTATAATTTAATATTTTTATTTAAAAAAACACGGTTAAATCATTATCAGAATTGCAGGGCTAATTCTTGGTTTGTTGACCCGGGAGAGTGGCAGCTGAGTGAAAATAGTCGAGATAGACAAGGGCAAATTGGTCAAAATAGAAGGGGCAGGTGGCACTATCCCACGTGTGCGTGGGGAGGTAGCCGGAGCCAGAAAAGTAATCGCCGTAGCTATCCATCCGCGGTGGCCGGCGACAACGCGGCCCCTCGTGCGGGAGGTTGGGGGTGGGCCCCGCTCCCTCTTCCCGATAAAAAGCGGCCTTTCTTTTCTTCATTCTCCTTCTCCCGGTTTTAATTCTCTTTTTCTTCATTCTGGAGCAAAGCAGATGAGCAGAGTGACCTTTTCCTTCAGACGCGTCTTCCTTCTTGCTTTTGCTATTTCAGATTCTGTTTCTTCTCCCTCTGTAGGAGCGAAGGCCTTTTTGTTTTTCTGTAGCTCCAAATTTTGTTGCAAATGCTAAGAGTTTTTTTTACAGTGGTTGCAAGTAGGTATATAATTGTCTTTAACAATTGCAAATTGCTACAGAAATGAAACAATTTGCCAGCATATATATGTCTTTAACAATTGCAACTTGGCTGATCGATCGACTCTGCTCCAAGCTTGCTTATAATTTAGTACTCCACTTGGTATTGTCGGGGGACAGTCGATTGCTCCCCTTGATCGTTTCGTCGTTAAATCAGCCAGTCTCGAACAAATGCAACCTGCAGATGGATGATTCAGATTAATCTCTTCCCGGATGAGAAGAAAGAAAACGTGTTTGCATTTCTGGTAGAGAGATTACCATTTATAGTTTCGTTTGGTTTCAGAATTTTGGTAAGCTAGCTACACGTTTTCTTTGGCTCTCAAGTTGAGTCCGGGGGCAAACGCTTGGTTTTCATGTGCTAATCTGGATCTCCCGCTGCAAATGGTCCGGAGCGGTTGCATGCAAAGACCAAAAAGAAAAGAAAAGAACATCAGATTATCTGGCTAGCTGTAGCTACTCCATGGATGGTGTCAGTTGTTAGGATCAGATATTCTTTTGCAGGGCTGAGTGGGTCTGGGGATCCATGAGTTCTTGTATAGTGTGATAGCTAATCACAGCAGCAGTATGGTTTCACAAATTATTCACTCCTCTCTGCGTGCACGGCTTCTTCTGCCTGCCTTTCCTCTTTCTGTTTCTTTCTTGTCTCGAGTGGCTCTTTGCTTGATTGGGATTTGGGACTGGATACATGCATACACATACATACTCCTGTTTATTCTTCTTGCTATAAAGCTAGAGTTACATTCATCCATTCATTCCTTCTACCCCTGATAGATGGGACTGAATGCTCTTTTTGTTTAGTGGCTTGGCTTCTCATACAACCTGACCAAGATTAGATAAATGCTTCTTGTTCATTCACGGATCATCGTCACCACCAAAAGAAAAAAAGTCAAGTGCTAGCTACTAGAAGTTCTCTCTCTCGCGCGCGCGCAAAAAAAGAAAAAAAGAAAAAGAAAGGGATGCGCACGTGAGCTGCAGGTGGGCCGTCCAGATCATGGGCCCTGCCGGTGGGCCCAGTCCGCAAAACGCTCCAAGGCGGGCAGGCCACATCACGAGCTTGGCTAGTTTGCTTACGTACTGCTACTGCATGGAGAGGAAAAAGTTGCAAACTGACCTGACCTGACCTGACCTTTTGTGCAAGCCAAGGGGCCAGCAGCAGAAAAATCCAATTTTCACTAGAAATGGGAGGAATAAATATCCTGCTGTTAGCTACAGGTTACAACTACCTGCAAACATCCCGGCGATCGTTCGATTCCTGCAACGGCTCTGTCATATACAAATCCGTATCGCGGAAGGATTTCGAGCCTTCTCAGTGCCTCAGCGTCCTGTTCGCCAATTACGTCGCGTCGCATACCGGTCATCGTTCGTCGTCGGCCGCTCCCAAGGCGCCGCGTGCCGGTCGCCTTGCCAGCGTCCATGGGCCTGCGTTGGAGGCAGCGCATGCCGGTCGCCTTGCTAGCGTCCATGGGCGCGTCGCGTCGTACGCGTCGCGCGCATTGGAGGCACCGAGCGCTACGCAACCCGTACGCGCAGCGATCGGCTTCCGTTGAGCGAAACGGGCCTCAGGCGTCTCCTGCGTCCGCCGTTAGACGAAGCTATCAACAAAACAAGCCTGCTGTTTCCTCAGCGGTATCGCCGTCTCTTGGCTCGCCGGCGCGTGGCGCTCGCGTTAAAGAAAACGGTCGTTGGTTCCTCGGCTGCATCGTCGTTCACCGATCGTCTCTTGCCTTGCCGCCGCGTGGCGCACACGTTAAAGAAAACGGTCGTCGGTTCCTCGGCTCCATTAGCGTCCGTCGCTCCAGCCACGTTAGAGGAGGCCACCGTACTTGTGTCTCTCTATCTGTGCATCGTTTTCTTTTTCCCCTCGCTGCCCACTCGCCGTCTGCTCCCCTTCACTTATTTCCCTTTCTTCCTCAGTAAGCTCCGCCTGCTTGTCCTTGGGGTTTCCGCGGCGCCATGCTTTTCTTTCCCGATCTACTGTTCTAAGCGTTCCTACTCTTTCGCCTCCACGCTGTTCGGTCCTTGCTCCATGTTGGTTTTGTTGAATTAGTTTGTCGTATTCGCATTTCCGTCTTAATGTGCTTTTCCCTTGCTTCTTTAGCCTACACATTTCATTGCCCGGATTTGGTTTTGGGTTCGTTTGCCTTTTCTTTTGTGATATATTTGTCTGCTTTTCATTTTGGTTCCTTTCTTTTGATCTTCATTTCGCATTCCTATGCTTACGTTCCTCATGCTATATATTTCTTCCTCTTTGTAAGGTTTAAACATACCCGTATTGTGGCTTGATTCTCAATCGAAAGACCCTGGCCCTGTCTTAGATCCTGGCCTGTATTGTCGCTTGACGAGCCTCTGCCGCTGTCTTCGCCGGTCAGAACAGGTATTTATATCTGCTACCAGTATTTTGTATCTTGCGATTCTGTATTTTTTTCTTCACTTACCTGCTGAGTTTGTCATATTATATTGCGTTCTTTCATACTATATTGCCTTGCTTTGTCTGTTGTTGATCGTTGTATTAGACATTTTATTATGTTTTAGTTTAGATATTGTGTCTTTGTGTGTATACTGGATTATGTATTTTATTAGTCCATGCTTCATTACATATATACTGGATATTGTGTCTTACTTTATCTTCTGCGACTCTTTGTTCGTTACATTACTTTTGTTTAGTCATTGGATTAGGCAATTTGTTAGTCCATATCTCATTACATATTAACGTGTGTACTCTGGCCTGCAATTCTGCATTTTTTTTGGTTAAATGTTCTGGCATCCTGTAATTTTTTTTGTTCAGTTAACTGTTGAGTTTGCCATATTAGGTCCTGGCCTGCATTGTCGCTCGAGCAGCCTGTGGCAGTGCCTTCGTCAGTCGGAACAGGTATTTATATCTGCTACCAGCCTTTCGTATCTTGCGATTCTGCATTTTTTTTTTCTTCACTTACCTGTTGAGTTTGTGAGATTATGTTGTGTTCTTCCATACTATATTGCCTTGGTTCGTCTTTTGTTGATCGTTGTATTAGCGATTTTATTATGGTTTAGTTTAGATATTGTACCTTTGTGTCTATACTGGATTATGTATTTTATTAGTCCATGCTTGATTATATACAAATCCATATCGATATGTCTGGTCTGCCTTTCCTTATTGATTGGATTATCGACTCTGTTATGTCTTAGTTTGTCTTCTGCGGCTCTCTTTGTTCACTAGATCACCTTTGTTTAGACATTGGATTAGATAATTTATTAATTCATATCTCATTACATATTATCGTGCATACTGTGGCCTAGGTTAATCGGTGCTATCGTTCTTTCATGTCCTGCGAATCTGCATTTTTTTTCTTTAGTTACCTATTCAGTTTGTGATATTATATTGCCTTCCTTCATATTATATTGCCTTTCTTTGTCTTCAGTTGATCATTGTATTAATAATTTTATTATGTTTCAGTTTAGACATATTGCCTTTCTACATACATTGGATTACGTATTAACCGATCGTATTATTTGTTATTTTGTCTTATGGAGTTCTCTTTCCTCATTAGATTACCTTTGTTTACACATTGGATTACACAATTTATTAATCCATATCTCATTATATGTTAGCGTGCCTACTGTGGCTTAGGTTAATCACTACTAACGATCTCCCGTGTCCTGCGATTCTCAATTTTTTTTGTTCGCTTAACTCTTCTATCATTCTGTAATTGTTTTGGTTTAGTTAACTATTGAGTTTGCCATATTATATTACCTTGCTTTATCTTCTGTTGACCATTGTATTAGCGATTTTATTATGTTTCAGTTTACATATAATGTCTTTGTGTATACATTGGATTATATCTTTTATTACTTCATGACTCATTACATATATGTGAATATGTTTGTTGTACCTTACATGGATTTGTATATTACAAATGTCATTGCTTTCTTATTCATTTATTCTTTCCCTTTTGTTTGACTGTCGTTATTACAATTTTGCTGTTTTGAGGCATGCGTCCTAAGAGAATTAGGCCTGTTCCTGTTACCTATTCAGTTTGTGATATTATATTGCCTTCCTTCATATCGTATTGCCTTGATTTGTCTTCTGTTGATCATTGTATTACTAATTTTATTATGTTTTGGTTTACATATACTGTCTTTGTATATACATTGAATTATGTATTAACCGATTCTATTATCTGTTATTTTGTCTTGTGCAGTTCTGTTTCCTCATTAGATTACCTTTGCTTAGACATTGCATTGGACAAATTATTAATCCATATCTACCTTTCTTTAGACATTAGATTAAACAATTTATTAATCCATATCTCATTATATATTATCGTGCCTACTGTGGCCTAGGTTAATCACTGCTACCGTTCTTTCATGTCCTGCAAATTTGCATTTTTTTCTGTTTACTTACCTATTTAGTTTGTGATATTATATTGCCTTCCTTCATATTATATTGCCTTTCTTTGTCTTCAATTGATCATTGTATTACTAATTATGTATTAACCGATTCTATTATCTGTTATTTTGTCTTGTGCAGTTCTGTTTCCTCATTAGATTACCTTTGCTTAGACATTGCATTGGACAAATTATTAATCCATATCTACCTTTCTTTAGACATTAGATTAAACAATTTATTAATCCATATCTCATTATATATTATCGTGCCTACTGTGGCCTAGGTTAATCATTGCTACCGTTCTTTCATGTCCTGCGAATTTGCATTTTTTTTTTGTTTACTTACCTATTTAGTTTGTGATATTATATTGCCTTCCTTCATATTATATTGCCTTTCTTTGTCTTCAATTGATCATTGTATTACTAATTTTATTATGTTTCAGTTTAGACATAGTGCCTTTCTATATACATTGGATTACGTATTAACCAATCGTATTATTTGTTATTTTATCTTGTGCAGTTCTCTTTCCTCATTATATTACCTTTGTTTAGACAATGTATTAGACAATTTATTAATCCATATCTCATTATATGTTAGCGTACCTACTTAATCACTACTAACGATCTTCCACGTCCTGCGATTCTCATTTTTTTTTGTTCGGTTAACTCTTCTGTCATTTTGTAATTTTTTTGGTTTAGTTAACTATTTTGTTTGTTATATTATATTGCCTTGCTTTGTCTTCTGTTGACCATTGTATTAGTGATTTTATTTTGTTTCATTTTACATATAATGTCTTTGTATATACATTGGATTATATTTTTTATTACTTCATGACTCATTACATATATGTGTGTGTGTGTATATATATATAAATATGTTTGTTCTACCTTACCTTAATTTCTATCCTTTGTGATTCCCTGCATTATATCTTCTCACTGGTTTGCTTTCTTTCTTTGGTATTATGTGTTACAAATTTTACTGCTTTGTTATTCATTTATTCTTTCCCTTTTGTTTGACTGTCGTTGTTATGATTTTGTTGTTTTGAGGCATGCCTCCTAAGAGAATTAGGGCTGTTCCTGAAGGCCTTGATTCTTCGTCCCCATCTTCTGGTTCCCAGCACCAGGCTGCATCTGGTAGCCTTCTTCGTTCTTTTTTATTTAATTTTTCCCTTCCATTTTTTGCAGACTCTTCTTTTGCACTGCCCCGTCGTACGTGCTGCGTTAGGACCCTTTTTCCCCTTTTTGTACTGGTTCCTTTTCATTGATCTTATTATTTCTTATCACTTCTTATTCTTTGGCTCACTAAACTATAGGCTCCCATTTCTATCCTATTGTTTCACGTTCTGAGTCTAACGAAAACCGTGCGAAGAGAATGCGATTGAACAAGGAAAAGGCTGCCATAAGGCAAGGTTCGTGCCCTATGTGCATGCCTGTTATGTCCTTGCACATGGCTCTGCTCAGAGTTGCCCATTTTAATTCGATACATTGTAGGTTCGATTCCTCGGGGGCCATCTATGGATCCCGTATTTTCATTTCCTGAGGAATTCGTTGATATGTTGAAAGGTATAGTTTTGTTTGTTCCTATTGTTTTGTTTGGTTCCTTTTTTTTTTTGACCCTCCTGTTTAGCCTTTTTATATTTGCTTGCATTGTTCCTATGTTTTGCTATTATTGTACTACAGTGACATATAAGGATCGTTCTTACTATGGTGGACCCGATTATGTTTGCGATAACTGTTCGGCGATTTTCTGGTATCAAGAAAGAATTGAGAGTCAAAGCTCAATCGCTCAACGTCGAATAGTTTACAAGAACTGCTGTCGTGCCGGAAGAGTATCGTTGCCTATACATAGACCTTTTCCACCGCCATTACAAGACTTGATTCGTTTTAATGGTGGTCCTCGATCAAATGCTTTTATGCGGCTCATCCGTCAGTACAATTCTCTGTTTGCCTTCACTTCTCTTGGAGTTGATGTTGATAGATCTATCAATACTGGTAATGGCCCTTATGTTTTCCGCATCAATGGTGTCGTTCATCATCGTATTGGTTCTTTAATCCCAGTTGTTGGCAGTCGTCCTGAGTATGCACAGCTGTACATCTATGACACTGTTAACGAATTGCACAATAGACTGAACATATTCTTTGGAGAAGAGGGTGATAAACCTGATCCTCAAATCGTTTCTGAGCTTACTAATATGCTGAATAGGATCAATCCATTGGTAAAGAAGTTTCGAATGGCAAGAGATAGGCTGATATCTCCTAATGCACCTGATATTGCTATTAAACTTATCGGCTCTATAAAAAACCATGGTGATAGATACTCCCTTCCAACCACTTCTGAATTAGCAGGATTATTAATTGGTGGTTCTTCTGCTAATACTTCTACTTTCGATATTGTTGTCGAAGCTCAGTCCTCACATTTCAAGCACATTCCTGCAATCCATCCAGCGCTCATGTCTTTACAGTATCCTCTATTGTTTCCGTATGGCGACAAAGGTTTTCATACTGATATCAAGTTGAAGGCAGTCGATTCAGAAGCTCTTGGATCTCGTGAGACCGTTTCTATGATGGAATTCTATTGTTATTATATGCATTATCGTAAGCATGAGCCTAATCCAGCCATTTGCTCTGGTCGGCTTTCCCAACAATTTGGTGTCAATGCTTATTCTTGTGTTGAAGCAAACCGCCTTTCTTTTCATTTCTTTAATCAGGACCTCCTCCGAAGTGAAACATATCAAGGAATTTTAGATGCTATATGTCATGGTGCATCCACAGGAAAGGATGTTGGAATTAAGAAGATGTTGCCTTCTAGCTTCATTGGTAGTAAAAGGTACATGCAGCAGAATTATCATGATTGCATTGCTATTTGCCGTGTATATGGACCACCTAATAAATTCACCACATTTACTTGCAATTCAAAATGGCCTGAGATTATCGAGGCTATTCGATTTGAGCCAGGACAGAAACCATGTGATAGATCAGACATGATAGTGCGTGTCTTCCACATTAAACTTCATGAATATCTAGATGATATTAAAGAAGGCCGTATCTTCGGCCCTATACGTGCAAGTTAGTTTGTTTACTCTAATTATTGCATTATGTATTCCTGTTTGTTCTATATACCTCTTCTTATTCTTAAATTAACTTAACATTTATCTAAATGATATTATGTTTACTCTGTTATGTTTGCAGTTGCGCATACTAATGAATTCCAAAAGCGTGGCCTTCCACATTCTCATAATCTTGTGTGGCAGTGTAACAATGAACGAGAGCGATCCATTGCTGATGTTGATCGTTATATCTCTACTGAACTGCCTGATCAAAACCTCGACCCATTGGGATTTTCTTTAGTCCAAGAATTTATGATTCATGGTCCTTGTGGTGCTTCCAATCCAAATTCTCCATGTATGACTGATGGTAAATGTTCCAAAAGATATCCCAAAGATTTCCAGTCTGAGACTACCTTTGATCAAGATGGGTATCCTATTTATCGTCGCAGAAATAATGGGGCCAAAGTATGGAAGCACAATATTCAGCTTGATAATCGTTGGATTGTGCCACATAATCTTGATGTTTTGAAGAAGTACCAGGCTCATATCAATGTCGAAGAATGTAATCAGTCATACTTAGTGAAGTATCTATTCAAGTACTGTAACAAAGACTTTGATTGTGCAAAGGTTGCTTTTAAGAAAAGAAGTCCCTATTCTGATCAACATACAGACAATAGTGAAGGCATTGATGAAATAGCAGAATATATAAGATCAAGATACTTATCCTGTTGTGAAGCCACTTGGAGGTTGTTTGGATTTGAAATTCATGGTAAATTCCCTCCGGTTGAACGCCTTTGTATTCACCTTCCTGGAATGAACTTTGTTATTGTGCATGAAAACACGGCCTTGCAAGGAGTCATTGATGACCCTATCTCTCAGAAGAGCATGTTAACTGAGTGGTTCACTACAAATCGTCGGTATCCAACAGCTCGCAGTCTGACCT